>NC_041821.1:4392893-4701893 GCF_900964775.1 Scleropages formosus
TTCAGAGCCTATCCCAGAATCATTGGAGTGCAAGGCTAAGGTTGGGGGGGGGCCGCACATCTTTGATGGGACATCAGTCCATCACAGGGTGGTTATACCTATAATGTTACGTAGTATTACATATAATATATCTACAAGACCTGAGCACTCGCTCTGCTCCAACCAAACCACTACGCTCCTCAAAGACTGGCCACTTGGTGGTCACATGCACAAAGTTCCAAAATCAAAAGCCCAAAGCTTCCCGGTTCTCGTTCCACTGTGGTATAATGAGCTCCCTCTGTCCCTCAGAGCTGCTGAATCCTTCTCAAGATTCAAAAAGGCTATCAAAACATCTCCTTCCAACCCATAAACTTGCACTAAATTATCTGCTAGGATAAAAAGGTCTCCCTACCAATTCTGTATGCAGTTACACATGTAATTTATGCTGGTTAAATCACAGTATTGTATTAATTGTACTTTGAGAATCATGTGCCTGTACCTCTTTTCCACCTGTTGGTGAAATTTACTTTTATTTACTCTTAGTTGTATGTTGCTTTGGAGAAAAGTGTCCGCTAAATGAATAAATGTGAACAACGAACAATACCCAATCGAATACAAAGTTTAAGAAGTTGAGTGCGCTACGCATCATGCAATGTGATTATTTATGTCTAAGATCTAAAGGCAGCGGTCAGCACCCTGCAGACAGAAATTGCATGGCAAGATGAAAACGATTAAGGCGTGCCACTAAATCTCTCTCAGATACGGAGGGTTTCGGTGCGCAACAGTCCGCGTGATTACATCCTCGGTCGGCTCTCGCCCATCTTCTTTCGCTTACTCGTACGCTATTCGTTACGATTACAATTTGTCTTGTCAGTTAAATGAGGCAAATTGGACCCCTTTTGTCTGGAAAAGGGGACACAAGAGCGGAGAAGACGGACTCCTCCATATACGAGGCCTGGTGTGACAGTGCTCACACTGCTCCGAAACGAGCTCGTTAAATCCGATGGGCCTAATGTTCGAGAAGAGATGCGTTAACCACGCTCCCAAAGTAACACGTCAGAGTCCATAAACTTTTATGGGTTCGCGTCCATTGGATCCCAATCAGTTCCTTCCCTGGGATTCAGTATAAACCACACGACCTCTCATTCTAAGGAAAACAACACCTAATTATACAAGTTAAGTAACAGAAAACAAGTGATTATTTCATTAGTTACTGGAAAAAGACTGTATAATGTTAGTTAGTTTTAAAACCATCAGGTTAGACCACTTTCAATTAGTTTCAGTAGAACGAACATAAACAATATATATCTGCCATAAGGAGACACACTATTTATTACTTAAACTTTCAATTAGAAAAAGAAGCATTTTGGATGAGGAAGTGGTGTTCTGCTGGGCAGGTTTGTAGCTTGTGCTTCATAATGGTTTTGAAAACAAATGTGGAATTTTAAAATATGTGTTGAAATCCTGTTGTAAGCAGTTTGATTTAATAAGGTCCAGGCAATTTATTTTTTATATATAATGTGTCCCTGAGCATTAACTCTTTCCTAAACTGTCTTTCTGTAAAAAATAAACAGATTAATCAATTGATTCATTTATTTATTTATTAAAAGGGAACCAAATTTGTGCTACTGATTAACACAATTGCAATCTAAACAGGTATTGTAATTCTGAATTGTATTCATAAGAAACTGCTGTACTATAGTAATACTGTAACTGTCAACCACTAACAATTTGAAATTACTATGCAAAAAATAAGCATGTGCAACTCATTTGTTTCTCTTGCCATGTGATCTGACAGCAGCTAATTTTCAATCTGTAGTGACATGTCTTTTCCCTCTAAATCCATCATTCTCTGTTCCTTTAACGGGAGTGAATATACCGCTTTGAGCTGGGCAGAACCGAACCTCCCAGCCTCCACGCTGGTTCAAACCAGGGAGAAACTCAATTCATTAAGAAATACATGTTAAGACAAAATATCACCAGTCTGCATCCCCTTCCACCCCGACCTTAAAAAGCATAATTAATTATTCCTCTTCTTAACAATTATATAAATTAGCAATGGGCAGCTTAACGCAACTGCATACACGATTTACCAATTTACTCCCAAAATCGACATATGTTTAATTATTTAAGGTTATAACCCCAAGGGAAATTAAATAAATAAACAAATTAAATGTTTAATGCTATCAGTACTTAACAATTACGCAAATTAGCGATAGCGTGGGCAAAACTATTTGCGCAGCTTAATACGATTCCACGATTGTTTCAGGGGTCATTAAGTTTTTTTTTTTTTTTCCCCCCCCTGCTAGCTATAGGAAGTGCCAGACGGAGGGGTATAAAAGACCCACCCAAGCAAGTCTAATGTGATTTGATTTCCTATAAATTAGAGAAGGACATGGCTTTATTTTTACACAAAAATCCAGAAGAGGGTTGACCAGGAGGTGAGCCTGGGCATTAAAAAGCTCCATCTGCACTCCAAATGAGGCGGAACCGCTGACGTGTGGAGTGCAGCGTGACTTCCGTTGCTGCCCTCGCTGCAGTCTGGGTGGCGCTTCCGTATTGGCATCTCGCCCGCTTCGAACCCAGACCAAAATTTTGACAGCGAACATGTCACACAGAGAGGTCTCTGGGGAGATTTTTGCTAAAGGGCCCTGAGCACCAGACCGGTAGTCTACCCCTTTTCTCGTCTGTCACTCTAGAGAAGATGGGAAGATGATGCATGTTCAGTTCAGAGTGATCCAGAAGTACACATGCCAACCTTTGTCATTCATAGAAATTAAGTCCTACAATGGATTAACAACCTGTGTGCCTTTAGCCCAATGCTTCCTATGACTAGCTGAAGATCCACAAGGATGGATAGAAGGATGGATGGATGGATGGATGGATGGATATCAATTATTATTCTTGGACTTTCCCTGCAAATGACTCTTCCGTGATACGGTTTTAAATTTAAAAACACTTCCTAAACCTGACCAGCTGAGTCAACGTGAAAAATACACTTGGGTCCAAACTGCCTGTTAAGCTAAACTACCCCCCCACCACCACCCCACCCAACTCTTCTTTTTCACTCTTTTTCAAAGAGCTTCCAAGTGATGCGTTAATAACCCACACAGAATAATGTATACCTCTGAAAAGAAAAACATGAAAACTTAATAAAATAAATGGAAAAAACTAAGGCGACTGCTAAAAAACCTTTCATAAACCTATTTTTTTTTAAAAAAAAAAAAAAAAAACAAACAAAATAAAATGTGGGATGTTTGTACCATAAAAAGTATCTGCCGATATCCAATTTTCCAATATTTCTCTAAAAAACAGTAATTACATTTTAGAGTTTCTTGAGCTTTCATTTTTCTGCTTACTGAACATATCTGGACTGCTCCAGGATGGTAAGCTCCTGCTCAGACAGAGGAGCTCCGCTGCACAAAGCTGCTTAACCAAGTCATGCATGCTGGGTCCTTCAAGATCCATCTTCTCCATCTCCCCTGTGCTTTACTAGGACTAATCGGGCGGGCTGGTAATGTTTTGGTCCCAGGTCATGATAGCGTAACTCTTTCCCCAAATGAATCCACATCCAATGGGGGCATCTGGACACCTCAAGCTTTCGGGAGCCTCAGCAGCGTCCCCTGACAATCATGAGAGGAGATGGATGTAAAACGAGACGCCTCTGCCGAGGTGTCTCAGGTGAATCGGTGCCTCGACTCCATTCCATAGCTGAGTTTCGCGCCCGAGAACCACAAAGGGAACACTTTCAGTGGTGGCAGTGAAAGATTGAGGCTGAACTAATCTGCAGAGCCCTCCATCTTTACTTCATTAACTCAAAAGGGCCATTCTCTAGTCATAATGTGATTCAATTCATTTCCCTCAACTGGACCAAATATAAGGTCTAAAACGTATTCCCTTTTCATAAAAATACTCCATTTGGTATTCATAGCCCAAATCGTGTCTTAAAACAATGGGCCGTCCTCTTCTCTGGTCTCCACCAAGTACTACTTGAACTGTATTGGTTTGCTTTCATCGTGCCCTCCGAGGAAATGAGAGCAGCAAGCCGCTTGTTTGTGCAATAGTGATATCTCTACGGACTTCAAATTGGAGACAATACAAAACGAGATAACAGTACAAGCTGCTCTGCCTGTGCATTCTACTTTTTTATAAACTGAAAAAGCAGCAGGTGTATTTAGAGGCGCTTCTTCTGCCTCGGGTCTTGGGGAAGTGCTCTTATGAAATGATGCTCGGCGGATCACTGGATCGGTATCTCGGGATGAATCCTATCTGAAGGCACAAGTTCAAGATGTCAGAGGTGCACAGTGTGTTCCCAGCATCGCAACATCAGGCACCCTCCTCCAAAGTCCTTCATGACACCGAGCAATCACGGGTGGTGGGGCGCGAAGGGATGGTGGGTGCCGGGACCGCCTTTCCGAAACTGATCTCAGAACTCAGCGCATTGTGAACTGCGATCAAGATTCCGTCGCTTTCTGTTATTTGGGGCGGAGCACTGGCACCCCTGTTTAGCGAGAGGAGTTCACCTCTGGCACTCATCGTTGTAGCAGCATCTCATGCTAAGCGATGAAAGCGGAGCTGAAACACTGACAACCAAAAGGAAGTTTGACTGGAAGCGACTGCTTATCGTTGAGCTGCTAATCGGCCTCTGTCCCAGCAGGGGGACTTATCATTAACAATCAAAAGGACCAACTGGGAAATGTGACGATTACTTGGGTTTATACGAACCCCCGCATTGAGGTCTCTGTATTCTGGATTTCTATAAAGAAACCAGAGCAGTTTATCTGACCATATTCAAGGATAACCAGGGGAATACTAATGAGCAGCGGTCCAATTAAACATTGCAAACTCAAGCCCAAGCGCACTTTCAGATTCACCCAAAGTAGGATTTGGTGGCCGCGTTGAGTGACCCCAGGGTAATTCATGCAAAATCCATCCTCCCACTGTACTGTAGGGTGGAGACTGGGCCAGCATGTGAGTGGAGTCTAGGCCACTTGGCTGCCTGTCCACTGATCACTATTCTCATTGTTAACCATAATTTATGTTCAAGGCAACATGCAACATTACTTATTTACTCATTTATGCAGAAGTGAAATTCCCATTGCATCTACTGAGGGAAAGTACATTGATCAAGGATAATACAGCAGGACTAAGGATTTGAATCTGCGACGTTAAATAGCAAGGCAATAGCTCTTGGTGGATTTTGCAGAACTAGAAAGAGGGATGTGTATTGTTGTCCCGCAGATTCATCAGTCCAACAGCTCGGAAACTCCAGAAGAACTTCCGCACACAATCCTAGGAGGAAGAGCAGTGTGTTTTTTCCTCTCTATGTTCCGTTTGAATTGCGTTAGCTATCTTCTCATCTGGATATTTCAATCACAAGAAATATACAGCAAGATAGTGTATTTGCAGCTGTATACACAGGCACACACATTCACATACACACAGAGTATTTTAAGTACCCTCCTCAAGAATACAATGCCGGGATGCCCCTCCAGGGACTCTTGAGGTGAAAAGTCATGATAGATGCAGCCTGCGGAAACCCCAGCGTGAAGCGACCTCCTGGAGATGACTCAGGTGTGGGAGGGGAGGGGAGCCCAATTTGCTGAGCTTCATCACTCGGATGAACCCTTTCTCTACAGCTCGCCTCGCTTTTCAAAAGACTACATTCTGTCATTTGCCTGAGCATGATTTCACCGAGTGGATGAATCAGCAGAAAAACATCTCCTCTTTCATACGGTGAAACATGCCCTATAATTTGGCTCGATGCATGTATAGAATTCTCTTTTTTTTCCCCCTCCTGGCTGTAACGTTTGCATTTAGTTGCCTGTAATTACTTGATATCAAGTCATTAATTTACAAAAAAGAACATTTTCAATATTTATCTATCCAGCTCAAGTAATAATTTATAATAATTAATAAGTAAAATGTGGGGGGAAAAAAAACCCTTGTATTATATAACACTTATGTGCAATCTATTTGATAGCTTTTCTCATTGCTATTCAAAGCATGTTCAACAGTTTTTCGTTTTATGCATGCTTATTTCTCCTCCAAAATTCTATGATGGCCTGGCACTCAGAGTTATCTAATATGTGAGACGTGTTATGGAGGCTCCATTCCTCAGCAGAGCCCTGTTCCACCCTTGACAAACACCTGCTCGAGGCTTTCTTGACCTCCCCAACCCCGACCGTAAAGCGGCCAAGAGGCGGTACCGTGGTCGGAAGACCCCGTGGTGCTGACAAGTTCTGGTGACCATCCTCCGGGTGGTAAACCGTCCCCCTCAAAGCATCATTCTTGTAACTCACATAATTTGGGCCTAATGAAATCAGCCCCCATTCAAACCAGTGGCAGCCTGGGAAAGCCAAAGTAGAGGAGCACACACTCTCATGCTGTCATCCCACTTAGGTGCTATTGTGATGGAGCTCTTCGGTAACCCCAGGGGACCCTACACACCAGTGAAACTGGTTCCCAGCACAGATCATTTCTACCACGGTCTGATGCTCAGAAAGCACCGCTCAACACAGATCTTTAACTTTTATCACTACGCTTGAGTGTAGGTCTAATCCAAACCAACGACCACTTTGGTCACGACACTGACAATTTTAAACAATGTTGGATTATTTACATTTGCTGAAAATATCATAGTTTTAGTGGGTCTTGGAAGTTATTGAACAAGTTCCACTGTTAAGGACAGAAAAAAAAGAATATTAGCAAAATGCATTAGTCAACGCCAGGTGATAATCTCCAGCTATAAAGAATGCTAGATGTTGCTACCAAAGTCAATGTTGCTCTTTTCCACTTTGAACCTCAGGCGAAAGGTCGATTTTCCAGCAAGATCGTTATAAGTACAGAGATTATCAGAAAGGAAACGTGACGGGAATCTAACCGCTCAAAAGGTACTCGTATAACCAATGGAAAGACAAATATACGGAAGGCCATAATCAGAACATATGGGTATAGTATCACTTCTGGTGCTTAACTCATCATTCCCATGAAGGAGGAAGTCAAGGTGTCAGTGAGTGGCAGTCACATACTGAGCACCATCCAGTCATCCAACCAGGATGTGACACACACACACACACACACACACACACACACACACACACAGTGGAAAACTCACACCGTTCTTTGTTTTGCAGTAGATTTAAGTGACACTTGAGCACCAAGGGTACTTTAATGCAACACAGCAGGACCGTATGTGAGGCACAATAGTCCTTTTGGCATTTACACCTTCAACCCTCAGGAATACTGAGGGTTTTAACCGCAACGCCCCCGCCGACCCTAATCCGGCCCCTTATCCAAACTCTCGAGACACCGCTGCGCTCACTAGGACGACCGCTGACAAACGACGACACGCGTCTTGGAGAAACACAAGCCGGAATCAGAAAAAAAAAAAAAAAAAAAGAAAAAACAGCAAAATGAGACCACGGGGAAGGGAGAATGAGACAGTGAGACAACTGTGGCCTCTGTTTCATAGTGCAAACAGACATGCATACAGTCTGAATCGCAGCAGAAAACACACCGACAGCCTTGGGTCTGGAGACAGGAACATTGCTGGATTCTGTCGCATTAACACATTGCCAATAGTCAGGGTAAGGACACACCGCGTTTCCAACGCGTGCGGAAAAAAAGTGAGCTTTGTTCATCGTTTCGAGGTCATATTTCAAGATGAGAAGTTCGGTTGTGGTGTTGCCCGGACAAATGGCACATTCCAGCAGTTTGCCGTACGGCCGTCGCTCTTGCCGCTTCGCTGCAACCTTCACTTCTCGATGGATCCCTGGCAGGGAGGCGGCGGCCCAGCGCCTCGTTACGGAACCTGTTCCAGGCAGTCAACGTGACCGTTGCCTTCCTTTAGCCGCAGCGCTCTGCGTCATCTGCTCTGCATGTGCGAGGCACCCGCCTAGACAGATCGTCAATGCTCAAGAGGGCCTGATTGAAACAACGAGGACGCACCGGACCGACTCATTGATTAATAAGATGTATGGATTAGGTGCTTGATAGATTACTCTCGCTTGCAATGGAACAGAGCAAACGAGCGTGAAAGACGTCCTTTCCGCATTCAGATGCGAAGGGGATGGCAATACGACGATATCCATGCCAAGCATAAACAAATTATAAACTGAATTATCAACTACGGGACAAACCCTGTCCTTCAATATACAAACATCACAAACCGCCGCCGAGCTACTTAACTACTATTTCTAGCTCGGAGTAAAACCGGAGCACTTTTAGGCCATATGGCACGCGTCTCAACTTGCAAAGAACAAGTCAGCGGTAACGAATGTCAGCCTTTTCTACGACGCTTCCTAGACAGATGTGGTAACCTGTTACTCATTTGTCAGGTACGCCTGCATTCAGCCGGGCTCTTATGTAACACGAACCAAATATAACCTAAAAAAGCAGTCGCGCAGGCATTCGAGCAGCTGCTGTCCAAACAACAGCACGCACGCACGCACGCACCTCAGACCTTTGCTCACTTTCAGTTAAACATTCATCGTCAGAACGATCTCAGATGTTGCCATGGGGAAACCGAGGCACTCTGCAGTCACTGCTGACATACACAGGGGATCGCACAAAAGCCCTACGGCGGCCACGCAATGGAGCGAGAAGCAACGGCAGAGGAATGACTTCCTCACTTGGAAACTTGCATCCTTGCAAAAAAAAAAAAAAAAAACACTGACGTTGACCGGATCGAAACCTTCACCATCTCACTTCATCTGAGTCACTGCACCAAATCCCGCACATGCTCAGTCAACCCGCGTGCCTGCCTCAAACCCTGCATCCTCAAACCAGCAAACTGCAGCCTTGCAAAAAGAAAAAAAAAAAAAAAACTTATACAGCAAATCATCGCCATCCACTCAATGGAAAATAAAGTTATGATCCACAAAGGCATGCTGCTGTTTGTGTTATGAATTTATAAAGTGTACATTTACATTTAAAATGTAAATGTCAGCACTCTAGCGAGTTCAGACTTTGGTCTGCGTATGTGGGGAAAGGGACGATTTCTGAAAGTCGTACAAAGATTAATTCAGATTCAAACAAATGCAAAATAAAGGTCTAATTCTTCAAAAGGCCAGACGTTTCCCGGCAGGTTCTGCGCACACCCACCACATTGGCCCCTCTGCCTCTACGCGTCGGAGGCAAGCGGCCGTTTCATTGAGCAGGCGGGCCGCCCGGCACCGCGAGGGGAGCGAAGCGAGCCGCGCTTTGCAAGCACGGCGTGAGCGATGAAAAGATGCGCGGACCGGGAGTAACCAAAGTTTGCCGAACCCAAACAATCTCCTCCGGCAACCGATTCACGTTGAAACGGCGAGTGCGAGCAGGACCACGGGTGCTGGGAAGGGGAAGGAGGCACAGCAGAGCAAGGGGGAGAGTGTGTTTGGCATGCCCCGGTGGCAGAGCGGGGCCGTGCCCCGCAGCTCGCAGGCGGATTTCTGCTTTCTCGGGGCCTAGATCACACGGACTCTGTTGGAAATGTCAAAGGGCACGTGCAGCAAGCGTCCATGCCTACGAGAGCCGCTCGGCCAAATTCCTGTTCCAGCAGAGAGGAACACACGGCGACCGAGGCGTACGCCTCTCACGAGCACAGATGGCCGACTTCTAACTTCTTCTCATAATTCTCCTCGCTGCTGCCTCTGTTGAACGTTTATTTTCAACAATAGACATAAATAAAATCAAAAGCTCAAAACAAATATCTGAAATGGAGATGAACAGATTTTTTTCCCGCTGAAACTACGATGAATCAGACAGAAATCCGCACCACTGAAGGCTACACTGATTTCATTAGATAATGCTTATTATTGTTGTGTCCACACAACAAAGGAGCCCATTGACTCCCAGAGAACATGGACAGCCCCATCCACTTAGACATATTGCTCTCACTGTAATTCAAAGGTCCTTTTCACTGTGGTGTCCAAGACTTTTGGAGGGCATCCAGTGGCAATTAAGTGATTTTGTGTCAAAACTTGCATCCTAATATTTGCGAGTGTTACACAGATACGATGGAAAGAAAAGAAACCCAACTTCACCCTTTGTTCAAAAAACAACAAAGGGTCGTGACTGTAAAGACAACTGACTATTAAGCAACTTTTCGTCATCACGGTATTCGTTCTGCCTCCGTCTCAACCGCTCCGTTTTCAAAATGAATTTATTTGTGCATTAATTTATTTCATTTGAAGTGAGTGGGAACGCCGTGGTCAGCGGCACGGTTGCCGTTAGCAACAGCAGAAAGCAGTACTGAGATTCACTGGAGTGCTCTGGGTGTCGCCGTGCCGAGCGCCCTGTCCTCCTACCTCTGTGTGCGTAGGGTCGTGACCCCCCTCTCCCAGGTGGTGTAGTGTCTGGAGCCCTTTCCCGTCCAGTTCAAGCACATGATTCAAGTCCCTGCTCTTGCTGTGTAGTACCCTTGATTGGGGTACTGTAGGGTGCTGAACTGCTGAAGTAAAAACTGCCCTTCTCTATAAACTGGTAAATTATTCTAAGTATTATGGTGTACAAACCTAACACACTCTATTTCCACAAAATAATACTTGTACAATGATTAATAGTGTTAGCAATGCAATTCAGCCATTCTAGTGATCCCTTTACACTTGCTCCACAATAAGCTGGAAGAGTTAGAAGGTGTAATGACTTCCCTCTCTCCCTCAGAACTGCTGAATCCCTTTCAATGTTTAAGAAGAGTCTCAAAACCCATTTCTTGGCCCCACTTATCATCTCATCGCACTGTGTGCCCCACACCCACACACAGGCTGAAGCCGCTCATCCCGAGCCGGAGTCGGAGCCTAGCCCAGCAACACAGGGTGTAAGACTGGAGGAGGAGGGGACACACCCAGGACGGGACAGCAGTCCATCACAAGGCACCCCAAGCGGGACTCGAACCCCAGACCGGCCAGAGAACAGGACCCGGCCAAACCCGCTGTGCCACCGCAACTCCATGTCTGTGTGCCACAATCACCCTCTATTTCCTACCAGACTCACTCTATATGCAGTTACTTGTGTAATGTAGTGCACTGTAGGGGCAGCAGGTAACATGGTTAGTTCTGTTGCCTTCGGTTCAAATCCCACCTCGAGCCGTAAAACCTTTGAGCAGGGTACTTACCCTAAAACGTTCCAGTAAAATTAAATAATTTTAAGTTGCTTTAGAGAAAAGTGTCAGATAAATTAATTACATTTACATTTTCTTATTTGCTCATTTGATCATTTATCGAATGAATGTAATGTGCGCGGGCAAAAACCGACTGTTTCAACAATCACCTATCTGCATGTAAAGGCCTTCGTCAAACCATGAAATGCACATTTTCTTTTTTTTTTTTTTTTTAAACCCTTAGCTGCGTATCGCTTTGGAGAGAAGCATCTGTTGAAGGAATAAAACGTAAAGGTAAGCGCTATCACTATGCATATTTTCCCCATCACAAGCCACGCACGTATTTGCAAATGGCGAAGAACTGTTAATAACGAGCACCTAGTTGAGAATTCAGTGGCAAAAATCCTCAAGTTTAAAAATGCAGCCAACACATCTTAAGGAGGGAAAAGCGTGCGCTCCTTCCGCCGTCTCTTTAAAGACAAGAAAAGCAGAGTCGCGCCTAAACACGCAGCGTTGCGGCTGCGCTCGCGGTCCAGCCAGCGGCCTCTTTGTTCCCGCTAAAATCGAGACAGCTGGCGTGACAATAACCATCATACTTGCCACGCGTCGTTTCCGACGTCCAAAAGCATTCATCTTCGCATAAATCGGTCAACAAGGGGACGGCGGCAAAGCAGCACCGGTTGCATTAAGGGGACAAAAATAAATAATAAACATCAATCATGTTACACAGTTGTTTAATATGTCTACGTTAATCTGATTCACAGCTAATGCATTTTAATGCATCGGACCGGCCTCGGCTTTACGTGTTTAGATGGCGGTTTAAAGGGCATTAGGGGTCTGATCCCGGGGCTGCGATCCAGCGCGTTTTGCGGGTTAAATGAAATGGAGTCCAGAGAGCAATCTGGAAGCGCAGATTGTGCGGCCGCCCAGCTCGTGGCCAGCCGCTCGCTCGGCGCCGCTGCCAAGGCCCATCGGGTCCGTTCAGGCTCAGGAGTTCACCGAGCCAGGCGCTAATGCGCTAGCGGTCGCACGCTCGTTGTGTCGCAGCTCCTGCAAATTCTTTCAGCCATTAGGACGAGGGTATTTACGTGGAGATGAGAGGATTTTCTTGCAGTCGCTTTAATTTCTTTTCGTTTATTTGCAGGAGTGGTCCGCCGTGGGGGGCCGAGCATTCAGGAGAGCGCAACCTATTAGCCGCTAGCGGAGGGACCCAACAGCAAGGGGTCACGACCGGAGCGAGGGCAGGGGAGGACAGGGTGGAGGCCCGGACGGCTCCTCGTGCGACGGGAAGGGAGGGAACGGTCGCTTACGGCCAATTGGCGCCAGCGGGGTGGCTCGCCGGGCTCCGATCCTCGCGTGCAAACGAGGCCCACGTTCATTCAGAAAACCCGCTCGGTCAACGACCGCCGCCTCCGACGGGTAAACCGAGGGCCGCACGATCCGCCGAAGACAAAGCGCAAAGCGGGTTCGGAGCCGACATCGTTTTAAACACTGAGCGGCATATTTGGGATCCATTAACAAAAGTTGCGAGTGAGCTGGAAACGGGCGGCGGGGAATTCAACTGAGCGTGAAGCAGACATTTCAGTGCCGGTTCCATTCGTTTGCAGGATCGTAAAAACTCAGCGCCCGGCAAGGGTCGCTGCTCCAGGATCCTCCCACCTGACAGAAGATCGGTGCCCAGACCGCCGTCAACGCTCTCGAGACGACGTACGGTTGCGGCGGCGGGTGGAACTCTCTAACGGGCTACCAAAACCGAGCTGATGGTCAACTGTTCAGGTTCTGCAGGAGCCGATCGAGCAGAGAGACTCGTCAAGTCAGAGAGCCAACGCCATCGGTAAACGATCTACAAAACCTATAATAATAGAGCTAAACTGATAAACATATTGGGCACCAGGTGGCGCACTGGTTAGAGTGCGAATGCCCTTGATAAATTAAAAATGGCAGAAATAGCTAAATCATTTTTCTCTAAGTCACTTTTGAGAAAAGCTTCAGTTAAATACATTAATCACGTCAGTTAATGATTTGTACTTTCAATATGAAAAAACTTATCTAACTAAATAACTCGTTAAAAATAAGTGAAATCGGAAATATATGGGGTTCGTATCCAATACATTCGGAACTGTATGTTACTCCACCTCCCACGTGAGTAGTGGGACACAGATATCTATATCTATATATGTGAAATATTACATAATAAACTACAATATTTTATAATTTATTTAAAATTTATTTAACTGACACCATTGTACAAGGCAACTTACTAAGCATTTCTCGAGCAAAGTATTTTTGCCATGTCAAGTCATGGTAAGTACCGTGGTTAAGTGCACTACAGCAAAAGAGGAATCGGAACCCAGGTCATTTAATCGCAAGTACAGACTGAAATGTCGACACCACCTCCTCCAATTCCCCCCCCCCCCCCCACAACATGGGTGGCAGCATGGGTTCCAGCTCACTGTATGAAAACTGAAGAATACATGACAAAACAGAATAAGATATCGCTGGGTCGTGGGGAGGAGACGGAATTACTCATGTAAAGATTGAAAACTAAACTGCACTGAAGGACAATAAAGACATTATACAGCAGACTGGCAAAAATCCCAGAGTGGAAGTTTTTCAAGACTGGATGGGGGAGTGGGACGATACAAAGAATGAGATAAACAGCAGATAAGGCCAGACACCCATGATTGTCATTTGTCTAACTCTTCCTCTTCGTAACTCGATCGGCGGGGAAAGCCAGAGAAGACAAGGGGACACAGCGAGACTCGCCTCTGTCCACAGCATCCAGGCCTAGAGCTGAACTTCCGAGCTCCGTTGTGGGTTTTTAATGCTGTGGACCTTATATGAGGAGCCACCTTGCTGGTTTTTTGCCCCCTTCAATCTTACTAAGACCCAGCCATTAATTTCGTCAACTGTAGAGGACATTTGTTTTTGTACAGGCGCATCCCGAAGCGTACACGCTGAAATTCCGAGTCCTACTGCACCTTACAGTGGACGTTACAAGCTTTAAAATGATACCACGTATCCGGGGGAGGAGCTTGGACAACTTCCTAGAAATTAAAGGAATTCATTAGAAGACCTTTCGCTTGCTGGATCTCAGGAGGCCGCGTGAAGCGCGAGGTCTTGTGTGCGTCAACACCGTGCTGTCTTGCAGACGATCTCAAAAGTTTTCAAGCACAACTATGCTGCCTCGCCTGGAAAAAATCTTCAGATAGGACATGTCCTTGTTTATTTATATATTTTTAATGGTGTCTGCCCGGGTTGGCGCGGACCATCGCGACCATTGCTCCGACCGGTTTATTTATTTTGATTTATTTATCGAGCCCCTGGCAGGCTGTCGCGGTAATTACCCGGCTGGAATGTTGAGACGCAGTCGATTTGGGTTTGGGCAGCGGCGTGCGAAGAAGTAACAAGAGTGGAGAGCTGTCCTTTCTGCCTATGCCGTCCTGGGTTGGGGTCACGAGGGGGTCACCTAGGGCGAACGGCCCGAGGAGGCATGGCGCCAAAGCAGGGAATTACCATCAATGCCACCTTTTCCACAGCATGTCTGTCTCACGACGGACCTCATCAAAGCAAGCAAGAAGAATGTGCACAACAAACACTGAACTGCACCGCGGTAATGCGCTCACAACAGAGGAAAATACACAAATATACCATTTTTACATTCCGCACTAACGTTAAACTCATAAGCAATAACTACGTATGCATTCTTGCCAATAACAAGTCAATAAAGTCGTTTATCTGAATTAGAAATCCTTTCCCTTCATTTTGTCACATTTTCGAGTACACAAGGTTATTTATATTCTCACACATGAATCTTCATTAAGGCACAAAGTGGGATGGATGCGTCTGTAAACGGAGAATTTTATACAATATATTAGCTTGCATTGTAAAGTGTGAAGAGTTACGGGGTTTATTAAAAATGAACAGGGACATGGGTAAAAAATGCAGAAAGTATGACAGTGGACATGTGGTTAGGGTCTTGTAACATATGCCTGTGACAGACTAGACGAGAAGCTGCTATTGTTTATAATAATAATAATAATAATAATAATAATTACAGTAATTATTATTATCATTGTTAGTAGAAGTAGTAATCGGTAGGACACCTTTCTGTAAGACAACTTGCAATGTGAAGTTGGTGCACTAAATTACAATGATTTACCCACGCTGGGCATCCCAGGGTCAAGTAGCGACCAGGGGTGAAGTGATACCGGGTGGATCGATGGGCTGTTTTTATGAAAATACGAACAAAATAAAAAGTAGCTTTAGAAAACAACTGCATCCACAGCAGTGTCGGTTTTGCAGTGCAACGACCCTTGACCCCTGGAAGTCCATTTAAACACTGGCCGCACCTGGTCCTCGTCGCTTAATTAGGTGCAACCAATAATCGCAGAGGTGGGTGTGGCCATTCTCTTGCATGCCACACCCCTTTACGCAACTGTGTAAAAGAAATTTTTTACAGTTTCAATTGAGCATAAAGACCTTAAACAAGGGTGCTGCAGCAGGAGGTGGGATGTGAACCCAGCGCCTTCAAAGCACTAAATATTATGGCTCCTGCTGCAGACGTCGCACGGTCCACTTTCCGCCGTCTCTCAGAAGAAAGTAGCCGGCTCACGCCACATCGATCGAGCGCGACCTTTACAGGAGGAGAGCATGACGTTCAGGACACGGGGACTCGTCACGCATGGAGATGTTCGCCAACGCTCTCTAAGGACGGCGAATCGATAGCGCCATCGGCAGCCTGGAAGACGGCTGGCAACGTCAGCAAACTAGCCGAGCCGCGGAAAACTCGCACCGCGTCCCCGGAGGGCACCGGGGGGCTGCGGCACCGTGACGCAAAGACCCTGCCTCCGGAGCGGCAGGGGGGAATGGCAGCATCGCGCCCCGAGAGAACTGCGGTGTCGGCCCCAGCTGCCGGCGACACTCCAGCACAAAAGTGCGCTGATGAGGCTGGTGGAGGAGCAGCCCGCCGGGACAATTGGGCCCTGATGCGCTAATTACCGGCGCCTCTGGATTCCGGGTTTAAGTGGCGCTCGCAGCGTTTGTGCCGTGGCTCAGGAACACTCCAGATGACACTCTTCCCCGGCACTGAAGAGGTGTGTTTGGCTTCCCTGAGTGCAAGAGGCCGGTGCGTGCTGACGGATGCGTACGGAGAGGATGAGCTTCCTCTGTATGGTGCTGTCTCTCATTACGTGAACGATCCTGCTTTCTGCAGGAGGAGGGGCCGGGATGACTGTTGCCTGGGTTACTACCAGCCACCCCCCCCCGTGCCTGGTTCCTATCAGAGTTCAGCCACTCGTCCGGTTTGAGATGCCATCGCTGTCTATGGCTCACTAGTCACCGCGGCGCCGCTGTACCCTGGAGACGCAGCCGGTGGTACGGATAGACCGTGGCCAGGCGATTCTGCATCCCTCTCCTCCCATTTCCTCCACCAAACAGCACCCCCCCCAAATGGTAGCGCGCAGCCAGAGTCACTGCTTCGGGATCCTCGCACCCGAGCCGAGTGTCCGCACATCAAGACTACGTGCAGGGGGCCTTGGTTGCCTTCAGCGAAATGCATTCCCTTCTCCAGGTGCTAGAGAGAGCCAAGAGTCCATCCCTGTGGGGGAGGTCTAGGACACCGCTGGGATACTAAGAGCCCCTCTTCATCATCCTATCAGTCATCTGTCCCTCACTCATCCTGCCCAGATTGCCCTCTGGATTGTTCCCAATAATGGGAGGTTCACAGCAGGACTGCGGTGGAAAGTGGTCAAGCCCCGGTTTATGGAAGCGTGATGAATATGCAGCTCTCACCAGGCAGCGCGACCATGTCAGAGTACGGTGACACTTTCGCGTCTGATGCCGCCGCTTAGAGTCGGGGACGCGGAAATGGCGCTGCCTCCTCTGATGTGCTCCCGCCGCCGCGGGCAGAGCGCTCAGAGGCAAAAGGCCTCGGTGTATGATGGACGGGCCGAGATGCGGGCGCAGCGAGAGGTGTGCTAAATGAATAAAGGGAACAAGAGGAAAAATAAACGTGCGGGAGCAGCGACACCGACCGTGTCTTCCGCTCGTCGCAAATGACGAAGGTGAGGGAAGGAGACACTCGGTCGGACAGTGACAGGCAGGCCAAGAGTACGCTGGACTTTCCCTCCAATTTTTACATTATTCAGCCACATTTTCTCAATATTTAGCCACACTGTTATTACTAAATATTAACCTTTTTCTTAAAATCTGACACCTTTGGCCAGTGGTGCACAGTGATTTATCGATTTATACAGCAAATCCTCTTCTTACTGTTTCACTTCAGGGTAAGTACCTTGATCAAAGGTAGTGCAGTAAGAGGAGTATTTGATCCCATGACTGTAAATATTGCATCATCTGCTGCCTATATTGCATTTTTTAGCCATATTATTCTTAGCAGAAGCATTCGCTGACCCCGAGCTACATGGAAAGGTGTTTCGTGTGCCGCTGGCATGTTCTAATATTGTCACATTTTAAAAGGATTTTTATGAAGAAAACATCTGGGAGGCTGTTGCCTTGAGCGTGGCCAACGGGCCTTGGTCACTTCCATTTTTGTGCTGGGTGACCACGGCCCACCGAGGTTTATTTCCTCCAGTTTCGCATCGGTCTACAATTTTTGGTTTCTTCTCCTCAGTTGCCAGCTTGTATAGACTGTTATAGCTTACATTTATTTATATATAAATGTTATATTTACATATACATATTATATTATTACGCTATTATATATTTATGTAATTACTTGTTTTTACCCTATTACTACTTAATTTTTCAATATATAGTATCTTTTGCAAATATGTCTTACGTGTGATGGTTTGTGATGTTTTATGTGAAATCGTTTTGTGTGAGTCTGTCTTTCTAATTAATGGTAATGTATTCTACTGTACTCTGCTCTTTATTATTCGCGTATATGAAGGAATGACTAACATAGAGTATTGATAAGTGGAACAGCTCAAGTGAAACTCGGCACAGACAACCGTTGGCGGAATGAGTCGGACACCCCTGCTGTGGCGTTTTGCACGTGGTGCTGTATTCCACTCATATTCCCGCTCTCTTGGAGTGAGAAGTGGCTGATGAAGATGCGTTTTGTCCACCAAAGACCTTATCAAGAGCTTGAAAAGGTCAGGAGGTGCCCTGTTCGGACAGGACACGCCTTCGATTTAATGCTCTTTAACACCCTCACACTCTTGAACGCTCCCTGTCCCCCCTCATTTGAGTGGGCACCGGTTGGCTGAAGGCGTTTCTCTCCTCTTGGATCCGCGGCTTGGACCCCCGCCGGCCCCTAAGTGTTTTCACACGTCGCCTGGTGTTAAAGGGCAGAAAAGCCGCGGTGGGCCAGAAGCGAATGATCCCGCCAAATGAGACGGGGCGCCGCCCCACGCTCCACCGACATGCCATCGGACCCGCCGATGCAGACCGCGTGCTGCCCCAGGGAGGGATGTTCAGCGAAAGGGCAGTGATGTGCACATGATAGGTAAGTGGTCGGCTGACCGATATCGTTTCCATCATCTCTGCTGACCCCAGCGATCGACTGATCGGCTCACCATTAGGGTCCTGATCATCTGTGCTGACCCCAGCGATTGAGTGATCGACTCAACAATATCTTCTCGGGATGATCGGGACGGAGACGGCGAGCCGACTGCTGCGGCACACGAAGGCAGCGACAGTGTCTTCTGTGCTCCTCCCACTCCGATTCGCTTACTCACCTGAGTTCCTTAAACGGTTTTAACCTGGTTTAAAGTCCAGCCCACAATCTATTCACTGTCCAAACAACCACCAGCCCAGTTTACGAATTTATGTGACCACTTACAACTTACAGTGTAACGTCTGTACACTCATGTACTCACAATACCTTAGCTAAGACCAGGGTAAACCCTGGTAGATCCACTTTATTTACAATAAAATGTTGTAACCTACAAGGCAAGGGTTGTGAAGTGGCTAGGGCTGTCACATAGCCAAATGAAAGGTCATGGGTTTGCATCCGGGGGGCGCGGTGGCGCAGTGGGTTGGATTGGGTCCTGCTTTCCGGTGGGTCTGGGGTTCAAGTCTCGCTTGGGGTGCCTTGCGACAGACTGGCGTCCTGTCCTGGGTGTGTCCCCTCCCCCTCCAGCCTTACGCCCTGTGTTGCCAGGTTAGGCTCTGGCTCCCCGTGACCCCAAATGGGACAAGCGGTTCAGAAAGTGTGTGTGTGTGGGTTTGAATCCCACCTCCTGCTGTAGCACCATCGACCGCGGTTGTTGATCACTAAATGGATACAGTAAAAATTATCGGGCTGTATCAATAGGTAAATCAGTGTGAATGTGATTAATTAACATTAAAAGTTGTCCTGGGAAAAGGTATCAAGCAAGCAAATTAATCAAATAAATGGTTGCAAAACATCACCAGGTCACTTTCATTTACATTTTACGCATTTAGGATCAGGATTTGCCGTTTACAAGTGTGCCTGTTTTGCTTTGAACTAAATTAGTAAAAAAATAAAACGTGAACAGCCATTACTGAAAGTGCATAGTCAAATTATGATATTTCATCAATAAAACTGTTTGATGTACAATACGCAAATGAAACCGAGCAGAATAATTTCATCCAACATTTATACTTCTGCATTTCCAGACTTAGCATCACATAAACAAACGGCGTCAACTTCGAAGTGCACAAGTATATATTTAAATATATATAAGCTCAATTTCTGGAAAGAAAAAAGAAAAA
Organism: Scleropages formosus; assembly: GCF_900964775.1. NCBI lineage: Eukaryota > Metazoa > Chordata > Actinopteri > Osteoglossiformes > Osteoglossidae > Scleropages > Scleropages formosus. The sequence goes on from NC_041821.1 coordinate 4,412,656, forward strand.
AACATCGCAGTTCTTCATATGACGACTGAAAGCTAAATATATTAGATGAAATGTCAACAACTAGAACGTCAAGTGCAGAATGTATTTCTGAGAGCAAACTAATTGGCAGCGGAAGAGCTTTAACAGAACCCGAAATGTGCAGCTCTACCGCTACCTGCAAGATTACGTAACTCGCATGGCAGCGGTCTGCTATGAAAACAACACGAAAATATCCGCACAGCGCGTGTTATCGACGCTTCGTCTGTGCGGCTGAGCGTCGCCTCGGCTCTAAGTGAACTCGCTCTTATTGACAGACGCGCTCTCGAAATTACACTTTTTTCCCCCCCATGCGGCTCCGAACGCGAGCGGAAATTAAGGTCAAAAACGACAAACATTTGCGCAATTAGCGGTTCGAGGCATGCGGGACAGGCCTCGTCGTGACGCTCTAGTCGACAGGAAGTGGCGAGGTGAACGAGGACAGGTGATGAAGGCCGATGATGGCGTCTCACGCTGGGGGATGGGGGGGGATGGTCCTCTTGGCCCTTCATATGTTTGTTTGTGTATCTGGCTCTCACTTATGTGATAAATGTTTGCCTCACTTGGGTATTAAATTCCAATCATCATCATCATCAATTATTATTTTTCTTACTTTATTATTATTAGTATTATTATTACAACCTAATTTCAAGAAAAGTTGAGATAATATGTAAAATGCAAATAAAATAGATAGTAATGATTTGTAAATGATCTTTTACCTGTATTTGAAAACAGTACAAAGATATTTATTGTATTATTATTATTACTACTACTATTACTACTACTACTAACCTGGTGCCCTGTGTAGCTGAGATAGACTCTAGACCTGCCACCCTGACATTGACAAGCAGGTAAAGAAAGACTACAAAGTTAATAAAGTTGTTATTCCTTTAGATTTCGTCCAAAGCAACTTTCAAATTACAGTGATTTAATCATTTATGCAGCTGGGTAATTTTTACTGTATCGGTTCAGGGTAAGTACCCTGATAAAGCGCACTACAGCAGGAAGAGGGATTCGAACCAGGATCCATTCAGTGCGAGATGGTGGCTCTAACCACTACACCACCTGCTGCTTCAGAAGAGCATGGTGTTCCTCAAACGGCACATGTTTTTGAGCAGGAACACTGATTTATACATAAAGGTGACTTACCTGGAGAAGAGTCCACGTCCACGATGGAGATCGGCAGCCGTGAAAAGAAGACAGAAGACAACAAACCGTTAGTTTTCAGCCAGGGACACGATTCAGAGATGTATATAGGTGGTTGCCACGGAAACACAGACCTGCTTTGTGTTTATCAAATTAATTAATCGCACACTCGGGGAGGAACTCGTCTTTGCACCGTGCACCGCCCATAATGTACAGTAGCTGCACAGCGACGTTCCAGAACAAAAAAAGGAAGCCCAGAAAACCTTGTTGGCTAACTTGCGAGAGCAGCGCACTCTGCGGGGCGGTCCGGTTCGGTCGGGGCGACCCTTTAACGCCGGTGTTTCCCGCCCCGAGTAGCACGCAAGCTGTTCACCTGGTCGGCCCGCTGCGGTGCGCTCGGGAGGGACTGTATCTGCACGACGCGCGCTGCCAGGATGGGACGGGTCGAGGGAGCGAGCCAGCGCTGGCCCGGGCCCTCTGGCATCCGAGGGCCACACGCTGCGCGTGTATGCGAGAGAGTCCATGAGGCACGATATCGAGGATAAACAAGAAGTCCAAATGCAGAGCGGGTGCCTCGGGGAACTGGGCGAGCAGCCTGCCGGCGTTCCGCAGCTCCCGCCGTCCGACGGGATGGCACGCAAACGCGGGGCTCCCGAATGCGGTGCCTTTCGTCCCCGGGCGCAGTTCCAGGTCCCCGCAGGTTGGGTTGACGCCAGCATCACGGTCTCCGCGGCGACTGAAACAGTGACCAGCGAAGCCAAAACCCATCTTGGAGAGTGAGGTGAAGCAAAGAGCCGCAAAGCTGCCCCGCCACCCAGCTGCCCAGGACCGAGCGGTTCCTCCCCACGACCCCCCGGGGACAGGCTGCGTTTCCATGAGCCTCTGCGCGTTTCCCGTCCGCGAAGTCTGGCACCAAAAAAACTACCCTGCCGGATCAGCGACTGTATGTAAAGTCTTGTCAAAGTCAGGGTCGCGGTGGTTCAGAGCCAATCCCAGAAACACTGGGCATGAAGCTGAGGAGGGTACAGCTCAGGTGGGACACCCATCCATCACCCCTCTGGAGCAGATGTTTGACGTACACCTTCCTCCTGTACTTCCGTTCGTGGTGGAGAATCAGGAAACAATGTGGACGAGGAATCGTGGAACAGCGAAGACACTTTCCAGAAGGCTCCATAGCCTCCCACAGCTTATTCCTGTTTATGAGGGAAACGACTGGCCCTAAAGGTGGCTCGGCACGCTCTCCTGGTCCCCCCCGGCCGACTGTTTTATTTTTTATTTTTTAATTTTTAGTTACTTCAGCCTCGCGAGCCCACAGTCGCACGACGATTTCACTTCCCGAACATGTCTCGAAACACGGACGGTTCCCCGTTCTCCAACGGCTTCTTCCTTCAAGCACGGTTGCCAAGGCAACCACAAGTTGTCAGAGTTGATTGTTCTGGAAGTTTCTGTGAGAGGGAATAAACCGAGGTGCTTTTAGGCAGCAAACTTAAGGAGAGACGCTTACAACACCATTTTTATTAAGCTTTTTGTCGTCGATTAGCTGTCCTTCCTGGTGCTACGCTACCAAAGATGCCCTGGTAAGTGAAAGAGGGTTTGACTCCACTTTGCGGTGCTGGAACCGGACAAAAGCTAATTTTTTTCTCGAAATAAATTGAGTCCCGGGTCCAAAGCACTGCTTACGCAGCCAGTTTCCCATCGCAGCAACTTACATCTGATGCTCTTCTTTAAAGTGACTTACACTGATTTACTCATTTGAACAGCAGGGTAATTTTGACTAGAACAATTTATAGCAGGTATCTTGATCAATGCACTAAAGCACTGGGATTCAAGCCTGCAACCTAAGAGTCCAGACGCAGCAGCACCAACCGCTACGGCACCTGCCGGCCGTGCCAAAATGAGGTAAGCATCAGTGACCTCGAGCAGGTGCGTTAATTTCACAGGTCGAAGGTCATGGGTCCCAACCCAGCCGGCACGGCAAATGTGGAGTTTCCCCACAAACCTCTCATTCAGTTCGCAGACACTTTTCCCCAAAGCGACACACACAACTCAGAGGAAAATTTCCTAGAGCTAAGAAGATGCATGTGAAGTCCATGCACGTGTGTTCGTGCGCGAGTCGTGTTTGTGTCCCAACAAAAGCTGCTTTTCGCTGTACTGAAAGCAGTAAAGTGCACTGGAGCATAACTACGATTTCTAGCAGTAAAACACGGTGAGTAAGCGAAAAGGGCAGTTCAGCACCATGTTACACATCACTCGTGACACAGCGCGTCATCGGCCAAGCGTGCGCTCCATCGCGGTTCCGGCTCTGCCGCGACACTTCGAAAAGCGTCTTCCCTCGCTGCGTTCCGTGCACCACCTACTTTAACAGTTTAAAAAGAGCAGCGTTCACAACTTTCCTTTTGTTTTTTTTTTTTTTTTTTAAAGTTTATTTTTTCAGCTGAGTGCCGTTTACCGTGTCTGGAATTGATGACAGCGGCAAAACAAATGGCGGTGTGAAGAGGGAGGCGCCCTCTCACCAGGGTCACGTTGCCGCACGGGGATGAAACCCATGGATTGTCGAAGAGGGACTGAAAATCGAACCAGATGGCCAGCGACGACAGTCGAATCCTGGCTCCGCTCACCAGAGCCGGCGACCCTAACCGTAACCGTTACACCAACAGGCCAAGTCCTGACAGAGAAGTTTCTAGAATCGGCGACGGCACTGCGTCCTTGCCTTGGCGAACTCTCTTAGCATCTTAACGGCCCCTCATTCCCGCTGTCCAAACAAACCTACACAGCTCCGCAAACAACAGATGCGACACCGTTGTTTTCAAAACAAGCAGACGACAAACCGCGTCGGCCAACTGTAGCTTTTCTCGTACCCGTTTCGCTTTGTCTCCAGGGCGGTCCCGCACGACATTCCAACACATTTGGTTTGCGCAGTCAGCCCGGGCGCCGTGATTCACTCACGACGACTCCGGTGATTCAGCGCGTAGCTAAAAATGGACGGTCGGCTCCGGAGGACAGCAGCGGGAGAACGCGGCCCTGGCGTCTCCGACAGCAACCGGCAAAGGCCTGGTACCCAAAGGGGCTTTGACACTTAACCGCTCTCATTTGCCTGTCCCGTTTGTCATTACTACTGTTCAAATCGCATCGCTCTGTCATTATTTGCCCTCTTCATACTTTATATTTGTCTCACAGTGACATGTATTTATGTGTCCAGTATTATCCAGTGTCTCCGTCCCCACTGCGCTGTTTGTGTGCTTTGTGCAGTGTGCAATTTCCTTGGGGATCAATACAGTTTTCATCTATCTATCCATCCATCCATCCGTCACTGAAATTTCCCTCCAATTTTCTTTTTTCTCCAAAATTCACGGAACCTTGAAAAAGTTGGCTCGCTGAAAAAGAGATTAGCAAGACTAGGGGCAAATTATTATTATTATTATTAATTTGAGCTGGTATTAATACTGTACTGTATTGTAATTCTTTTATCGTCGTCTGATCTAGGCTAGTCCACAGGAAAATTTTTATTATTGTCACCTCTAATGGTGCCGACAATCGATGTTGTGCGTATCGCCACTTTCTTATAAAACAGAGCTATTGGGAGAGAGTCTTTCAGTGTATCACTTGAGGGATGTACTTATTGAATGGAGATATATTATTATTATTATTATTATTATTATTCAGCAGCAGCAATGACCCTTTTAGGCTTCTCACAATTTCCACCGTATTTATACTGTACAGGGGCCACTGGTGTGCATGTTTTCCCCTTCTGAGTTGAGTTCATTATTAAAATAACTTACTATATTACCATGCACTTTTGAATAATTTCATTATTTTAAGTAACCCATTTCTGCTGCAATGCAGATAACGAGTTTTTTCCATGCCAGTTGGTGTTGAAAAGAAAAAAAAAAAACATCTGTAAAGGTCTATGTTTATCCAATACGTTAATTCCTTGAATAGCCTGCAAAGCACTAGGCTTTTAATATTCTGAATGCAAAAGATAAGCTACATAGCCTCAATACCCTTCTTCTAGGTCGCAGCGAATACACGGCTGTCTTTGAAATGGTGCTCCAAAGCACAACTTTCTTGCTCTCTGCTCTTTTTATTTTAAACAGGCATAAGGCGACTAAAAGAGGTGCGAAGGGTAAGAGCGACATCAGCTCACGCACTCACTGTCCACTAGGGGGCGCTGTCCCCGGTTCATCCGGTGGCATTTTTGTAGCGAAAACGGTGCCAACCGGAACTAAAGCTCATGATGCAATTCTCACAACTTGGAATTTGAGGTCTGGCCACAGAAGAGCAGGAGAGAAAGTGAGTCTTTCGGTCCACGGCTCGAGGCTAGCTACACGGTGTCGAGGAAGCATCCCGCAGTCACACCTCACAGCCTACAAGCTGTAGGTCTTCTCATTGGATTCAGGAATGGCGTGCCCTTCATCAGTCCACCTGAATAGCCGAATTACCTTGTTATTCTTTGCTGGAACATTCTACAATGATCCGAATCCCCGGACCAAAGGTGTGGAAATCAACCGCAACTTTTCGTACCCAAACGACACAAAATATGAAGATAAATTACCCAAGAAGGACTGCAGAATCGGCCACTGATCCCACAGGTGATCTCCGTGCACACTTTACAGCGGTAAAGACGTCCTGCAGCTTATTTTTTTCCTATTTGTTTTTAGCCAAAACCTCTGTCCAAATTGACTTTAACCAATTAGTCATGTTTCGTATTATTTGTACATAGAGGCAATAACTTATTACAGGTTCAGCGGCAGCTCATTGGCTAAGACTTGGTCGCAGGCCAAGGCCCTTCAGCACATGATGTATCACACAGTAAACAAGGTCCACCAACTTCGCCATTCCCAGGGTGCTTCTCTGAATGCGAATCTGCGAGAGGGTCAGCTCTAGCGCCTCGGTCTCCCCGCAGCCGCTCGCGCGCTCGGGACACCTAATCCAGTTAGGTGTAAACCTCCACTGTGTTATTGTGTTTATCGGCGGGTCGCGCGGGCAGCCTTCTGCGGTCGATGGCCTCGCTGCGGGATCGCGGGGTGCCGGGTGCGCGAGATAATAGAACCACCTAATCTGAACTTCACAGTACCGGGGGCATGAAATGAAGAGCACAAAATCAGAAACCTGTAATAAAACCCTAAAAGTTGGCTGTACGGAGACCGGGTCCATAGCTGTACTTCAATTCTTTTTTTTTTTTTTCTTCTTTTTGTATCACTGTGCACATTGAGATTCACAGCACGTTTTACGGAGCTATAATTTTGAAAAATGTACCCGGCACACCCAGGATGAGACCCCTCAGGGTTGAGACCACAAGGCATGGTTATCTGAACTATCACACACTGACGATCACCTGATGACCAGACAGGGGAGGCTGGACACCCACCTGTACATTTATCTTAATGGTGTAGCATTAGAATCTCCCAGTATTTTTCATTTTTGTTTTCCTGCACCCATTAAGTTGTCTCTCCTCTCCTGTGCTCCCTTTTCCACCCACCACAGTTTTTACATTTATATCATTACCGCTTATACTACAGTTTGCATGTTATTCTACACTATCAGCACTACTGAGGTAACACTGTCCAAAAACACACAATTAAACTGAATGCGGGCAGCATGGTGACACAGCAGGTAACACTGGTGCTTCGCTGCACCTCAGCTGTGGGTTCAGACACAGGTTCAAATCCTGCCCAGTCTGCATAGGGTTTATGTGTTCCTCCAGGTGCTCTGGTTTCCTCCCACAGTTCGAAGACATGTGCATTCAGGTGGACTGGTGACTTGAAATTGCCTGAAGTGCGTGTGAGTGAATGAGTGAGAGTGTGCAATTGCCCTGTGACAGATCAGCACCCTCCCCAGAGTTTAGCTTTCCTTACACCTTATCCATCTGCAATAGGCTCTGGACCACCATGAGTATGAATTGGGAAAATGCAGTTAATGAAATAATGAATAACTGGAATTAAAAGTTCACTGTATTAGCAAAAACAAAGACATTAGAAATTAGAAACTGTACAATTACACATTTCCCAGCTTGACTCTCCTGGACATATGGCCACAGCAATGGTTTTGTGGCTCTGTGCCACATATTTCATCTCCACAGGGGGTGATTTTTTCTTCTTATTATTTGTACCATCTCATGCTCTGCTCCATAAATAACAAACAGCTGTTTTTTTTTTTTTTGTCCCGGCAGTTCAAAAGAAACGGGGTGAACGCAGAAGCGATGAGTGCTGTACCCTTCCAGAAGACCCCAGGGACAATCTCTGTGCATGAGGTACGCCTGTCTCTATTAGTCTCTATTAGCTCCATTAGAAGGGGACACGAGCAGATGAAGGCACGGAGCCCCCTTGCAGCTAGCGCTCGTGTGCTGAGATGCAAGCGATCGGAGAATGAATAAATGATAGCGCTCGCGGGCCACGGCATTCGTGGCTTCGAAAAAGGAACTGTACGTATGATTTATTTATCCTTCTTTGATTGGATACGACCCAATGGGGACAATCAGACAGGCCTATAATGATGTTCATATATGTGAAAACATATTCGCTAGCGCTACCGAGAAGATGCACCTTCCCAAAAAGATCCTTAATATCAAGCTGCATGCGACTGCCAAGTAGAGCGCTATTAAAACAAATACAATTACCCAAAAGTGTGGGAAGAAACCACAGCTCAATTAATCTTTACTCCATATGAGTACAATTTGAGGACGGTGATAAGCAGGCCTTATATCCCACTATTTATTTGCTTTGCAGGTGGCTTACTCACTGCAGCAACACATATATTTGCATGTATTATATTCATAATTTCCCAATGCAATTAGTGTCAAGTACTTTGCCATAGCCACCCTTTAGGGATTTGAACTCACAACCTCACATGAATCTCGCACACCAACCAAACACGAGAATGTCTCCCCAGCCAGTCTGAACATCGCTCTCTTCGGCATCGCCCAAAGCTTGAAGATATGGAGAGCCTCATCAAAACAGTGGAACCCGCAGGAGGACCGACAAGGAGGTGAACGCCGATCCTCTGTAGGGACACACTGCGCAGTAACTTCACTCGTACGAACCAGAAATCGGCCTCAGAACAACTTCCTGCCAGCATCCCCTCTTTGCCATTAAAGGAAACATTCGCCTATCAAAGGCAACAAGTCCTTCTGGTCTTTAAGATATAGCCACAGTAATTCATAAACAAGCTCACCCACATCAACATATGCCTATTAATCAAATATTTATGGCCCATCTATAAAAATGAGCAGCCTTGTCTTAATTATAGTGAACGCAAGCGTAACTTCAAGGGGAAATGGAAAATAAGAGATTAGAGCATGACACTAATTACGAGGCCCTGACTTTAAATGAACAATAAATAATTTCGAAAAATGCTATGCGGCAAAAATATTCGCTGTGATAAGTCTGGCTGGAACGTGCAAGGAAAACGATACCTGCCCCCAATGGGAGCCCGATAAACACCGAAGGATAGAATGGAAATTTCAATGAGAAAGTGAGGCGTTTCCAATTAAGGCGTGCTGCTGTTTCTAATTGAATTTCACTCTAATTGGTTCACAGATTTTTTTTTTTTTTACTTCGTTCAACCAAATTTTCGCTAAGTCAGATTGTAATGATAGTTGATGTTGACTCTCAAAGTGTGAAACTCTGAAAGCGCGCGCAAGGGCCGACGCCTTCCTTTTGTCCACGTGACGTGCCGCGGCATTTGCGTCTCTCTGCTTGACAGCCACACACCACAGCAAGCATATTTGTCAACGATAACAAACATTACCAACAACAACATCAATGTCATGTTTTCAAGAAGGTCGGTACGTCCCATGGACTGCGCCTTGGAGTAAGAATTGCAGCGGACTATCGGTGGACTGCGTGTAGACAGATGACCATATGGAGCAGCCCTGACTACGTCTCCTTCTTTGGGTACACTCGAGACAAAAACCCTGCTTGTACTTATGTATTGCTTAATATGTCCACTGACCCGAAGGATCCCCAAATGTTTGGACGGAGTGACATGGGGCACATGTCTGGGTGAAGAAAAGCCTCCTGCTTCAGGCAGCTGGTCATTTCCATGGTGCGTTGCTTTCTGGCATAGTCGTTCGCTCGTTTGGATACGTGGCGTTCGCTTTGAGCCCAAACACGTACGGCAATCATGCACATTGGGGGTCCCATCGCAGTCCTGCCAGGGCGGGGGGCTGGGAGGGAGCGAATGCGTCGTAACCGAAATCGCTACGATGACAATCAAGATTTGGCTGGGGGCTGTTTGCACCGAGCTGCTTTGCCGCATCTCCAAAAACGGCATTAATGATAAACTTCGCTAGTGCCCTGCTCCAAAGAAGTCCACCTCGAGCAAAAAAACAAAAAACAGTTGGCGGAGGTGACTGAACAACTTCAACGCAGAATGGCAACGGACCCAAACGTCTGTCTGATTTCTTGGCGCACCGTAGCAACTTAGCATCTTAGCAATTTAGCTTAGCAAGTTAGCACCCACTACATTTGTTCATGTAGCTGACTTCTCTCCAAAGCAACTTACACTGTTATACTACTTTCAGTCATTTACCCATTTATACAGATGAGTAATTTTACTGAAGCAATCTAGGGTAAGTACCTTGCTCAAGGGTACTACAGCAGTAGGCAACATTTGCACCGCCAACCTTTGGATCCAAAGGCAGCAGCGCTAACCACTACGCTATCAGATGTCCTTTCTGTGACCCAAAACCGGCCTAAACCAAACAAAAGAAGCTAAACAACCAACAGCTGAGAAAATGGGGACCCCCAATTTTTTTCTTTTAACTCATTTTATGAACAGCACTATGTCACAGAAACATGTAGGCAGAAACAGTACAATGACAAACTGCGGACATGTCCGCACATAGAGCAGGAGCAGAGGGTTACGATACTTCACAGGTACGGTAATGTAAAGGGGCTTTCTAATACTTTCCAAAGGGGTATCGAAACATTCCAGAATTCACCGAATTGTCATGCAGATGAAATGTTAATTTTTCAAGCAGAAGAAAAAGGTGGATTTGTCTGGCACACCCGCTCTCAGCAACTCTATCCTCCTGAGGGACGAAGATGGAGAGGCAACAAGATGCAGCGAATAGGTGCGCAACTGCACCATCGGTCATCAGGCAAATGATAATGAAACTGGACAATTTAATATGAGCCTCTTGATTAAAAAGCATGTTTGCCTAATCCCTACCCCTCCCCCAAACCCACCCTCCCCAAACCTTTATTAATGATGTTGCTGAGAGTACATTACCACAGGTAATCATCCACACACTTAATGGTGTCCCCAGTGTAGGGGGACACGGGACCAGGGTGGCTTCTCATCCCCCTGAAAGCCCCCTGAGCAGGATTACCTGCAGAGCTAAATCTCGTTTGGGTCGATGATTGGACAGGACAGCCGCAGACACCATTTGGGCTCCGAAGCTCAGTCAGACAACTTCATTACAGTCGACATGGGGGTTAATCCGAATCAGAGGAGGGCACCTGAGCTTTGACGTTTACATAAGTGGAGATGCCCTGGTAATCAATGTGGGTAATTGGGTTATTCCAGGTAATGGCTCTTTGACCTGTGAGCATCAAGTTGAATAATCGCAACGCAACATCTCAACAGCGTCAACTTCTCTCCTTGACGTGATCCCAGTTTCGAAAAAAAGAAGGGGGGGGGGAAAAAAAAAAAAAAAAAAAAACACAGGAACCAAAAGCAACTGAAAGATTAAATTTAAAAAAAAAAAAAAAATCTTAATCCACTTTGGAAATCAGTTAAAAAGGAGTTTAAAAGAACAAAAAGGCTGCAAGGCTGGAGGAGAAAAAAAAAAAAAAAAAAAAAAAAAAAGAAAAAATCGCAAATCAAACAGCTGGGTGTGAGTAGCTGTCAGTGCTGGCAAAAGGCTGAGCCAGTGTGCACTTTGGCCTTACCCATGGCCCGGTGGGGGTGGCGTAGGGAGGTAGTGCCAGGGAGGGATCCGCTGCAGTTGAAAGGAGGCGAAAGCTGAGGCATGGCGAGGGAGCGCTAACCCCAGGCCCATCAATTAGTCACAATGAAAGAGACGCAAAGTTGGAAAATGCAATTTGCCCAAACGGAGAAAACAAACGCGGTGCTGAAAACGGTGCCGATAATTGGAGTAACCCTAAAATATGAGCTATCAAGAAGAAGACGGATGGTGACGATAACGCCGCGTGTCAGTTACACCTCGAATATTGCTCAGTTTCAGCGCTACGGATTAGGAGTGCATGTTTTGGCCAGGCTCGGCACACGCGTCCCGCTGCGGTCGTCTCTGTCGAATCTCGCGCCCCAGCAGTTAACCCATTTTTCAGGAGCCAACAAACCACTTTTAAAAGATGACCTAAGTGGTCTGCAACAAGGTGGAAGCTTTTCTGGGGACCAGGTCCGGCACAGTCAAGATGACCTCGTAAGAGTAGTGTCAAAACTTGAGCTCAGGTTGGCTGCGGTCTGGTGGCCAACAGTTGAGGCCAACACAGCAAGAACGCAACAAAGAAAACTGTATGAATTCATAAAGTCAACAATAATACTGCCCTGAGTCACACGTCAAGCTACAGGTGGTCTTCAACTTCTGAAGTGGTCTTGTTTAGCGTTTTCACGATTCGCAAAATCTCACTATACCGTCCAAGGATGTACAATCGATTAACACACATGAATACTATGTTGTATGATGGACTTTTTCCCCACAAATTTCAAACATTACTCATGTTACAATAATACCGATATAGAATAATAATACAAATACTGTACAGTATTATATTTTCATGCTTGTCGATTATTTTCATTTTTCTTTTAAAATCTATTGTGTTCCACTTTTTTCATTTCAGTACCACCGGAACACCGTATTTCACCCTTGTTATCCATTTTAAATAAAAAATTAACTTGAAGGGACTCTCAGACAAAACAAACACGATTGCTACGAGACACCCAAATGCTGACTGAGAGCCAATAAATAACTGATACGGCAGTTCGGCTAGCCGACGTTACTGTACAGCAGACGGGGCGGTCGTCATGAGACGTTATGACCAAATATCGCGACTCAAAAAGAGTATCGTACCGTTAACGGGACAGCTGTCGTAAGTTGCATGTTTCGTAAATAATAGACTACCTGTAACTGGAAAATGTAAAAGATGTTCACGAATACCATCCCGGATTCAATTTCGAGAGAACAAATTTGGATGTTGGAAAATAGTGGGGTGACACTCGTTTCGTTTTTTACGGTTACACAGCAGAACGAGCTGCCAAATTAAATCAAGTGGACGACGAGCTTCGTCGGCGTTAAAGTGACGAGCGGGTTGCTGAGCCTGTGTAAATGATGAGAATTAGCATTATCGCCAATATGCTGTCTAATGTCTGCACGCCACCTGTACATGATGCAGCCCTGCGTCTTAATGCTTACTCATTTGTCGCACATTGTCCTTTTAAATGCCAAACTTGCCTCCGCCATCTGTCGGCGAGGGCCACAATGGAAGTAAGTCTATGATTCACTGCATTATCTTCACAGCTTTATCTATATCTCAAGCACCGTGTCACGAAAAACTTCACTGAACAAACAGGCGTCGGCATTTTCTCTTCTCAGCCGTTCGTACGCAAAGCCCTCGGAGGGTAATTTGCGCCGTCGGAGTCGCAAGAGAATAGAAACGGACGATTTGTGCAAGGGCTGAAAATTCATCGTTCTGCGCGCCGGCTGAAGACAACTTGCCGGGAGCGCGGATCTTGGACCCTGGCGCTTGCGATTCCGGGCACGACTTGTACCTAACAGCCCTAACATCCATTTGAAACAGTCCCCCTAGACATAACAGAGTGCAAAATTTTAACTGACCGGTCTGCTAATTGCAGATGATACCCCACCATGAGGGCCGGGCCGTCAAATGGATACTCTTGGACATAGGCTCAAGTCCCAGAATCTCTAAAAGGTACTGATGCAGCATCAGTCATGCAAGGCAGAGGCCCTATAAAACTGATTTTATAATGAGGGTGGCATCTGGCTGATAATTACTGATGGGACTAACTTACATTTCCACATGTGCATATTCATGGAGATGCTTGATCTGGGCTCCCTGCAGCCAATTGGAGCAGAACGGATCAAACGGAACAATACAGAAAGTTACAAAGTGCTGAAAAATGGCACCATTTCACACTTCCGACTCCCCTGTGCGTCACTTGCACCAAACTTGCGAGCGGGAAAAATGCATCGGCTACAAATGCATGGTCGCTGCTGGAAAAGTACCGTTAAAAAAGTAAACTCCAGGTCCAAGGAAGTGATAAAGAGGACGTGAGCGCACTTACCAGCCCGTATTTAACACCAGGCATGGGGGCGATGTAAAAACATGGCTACCTTCCTAGGCGAGCGCTGCCAGCAGCAGAGGGTGGGATGCTGCAAATGGGGTAGAAGCAGCCTCCATGAAAAGCGCAGATGCGCTTACCACCGAGACGGGGGAGAAGGGTCGGCACCCATCTGCCCCGTTCAGGCTTGGGTGAGAGGTGTGGTGCGGGGATGCCAGGTAGCTGCCAGGCTCCCTGGTCTGAGAGAGTATGATGTGGGAGTGATCGCTGCTGTCCCATGGGGTGTCCCACATCCTGCTGGGTGCTGGGAGGTGGCATGCTGCTCACGAGCTCCCAGAAGAGTAAAGCGCTGGCACATGTCAGCCAGAGAGAGAGCAACTCCGGAGCCTGACCTTCTGGTACTGTCACAACAGTCGAATAATCGAACATGATATGATGGTGATTCAGAATAAGAGCACCCGCCATTCTGTAGTTCAAAAGATTATCCAAAGATCTGCACCCTCATATGTACGGGACGTACTCACTCCCTACACCCCAATAAGAGTGCTGCACTTCTCCACCTTTGGCTACTTGATAATCACATTTATAAGCAATCTGAAATAAAAAGCCTGCCAGTTCTCAGTTTTTGCTCTGTTGTAGTAGAATGATCTCCTGCTGCCCCTCAGAGCTGCTGAATCCCTTCCAGCATTCAATTTCCCACTGGACCCAGGGCTATATGCAGCTCCTCATGTAATATCGTACAGTACAAATAGTAATACTGCACAAATTTCCTGTGATTCCACAATGAGATGTACCTTTACTGTGAGGTGTATGCGGCTTTGAAGAAAAGCATTTGCTGAAAGCGCAATTTCACAACACTGTCTTGCCAGATTTGGGATTAAAACCCCAAACATTAAAGTATGGTCTCTAAAATGGAGCAGTGGATCATGGGTAGGACCCAGGGAGTTTGATACAGGGGTGGGGTGGGGTGGGTGGGGGTGGGTAAGGAGGTGGTGCTGTTTGAATAAACAACTCAAGGCCATTACTCCTTAATGAATTCAGCATCCCTCCGGCCAGCATTGACCATCCATGACACAGGAGCTATTTTTACCCCACGCAAATGAATATCATTTATATTCCTTTCGTTCTCTCATTTCTTTGTGTTTATAACCAGAAGCGCAGCATCATGCTGGAAGGAATTATTCTACTGTATTATTTTTCCCTTCCCCAAAAATCCTCAGTCCATTTTTAATCAAAACATCAAGGTACGGGACACCAATTATACTACATCTCAGGTATGATTTTAACTAATATTGTATTATATCAAGAACAACATTGCAGGGATTTTAACTCACAGTCACATCCCGCCTTCCACCCCAACCCCCCGTCACACGTAACAAACACCTGAAAATTTTCGGCAAACCTAATCGGTATGCGTTTAGCCTTCATATCATCATATAATGATTTAATATCTTGTTCAATATAGTATGAATGACTATATATCGCTTTCAGCATAATGTGAACGAATAAAGCTGGGGTAATTCACGGTAACTCGGTAATAAGATAGACACCAAAGACCTGCGCTGGTGATCAAAAGGTTGTGGATTCAAGTCCCAGAAGGGCCTTGCCGTTGTAATCGTGAGCAAAGCTCCTGGTCAGAATTACAACCCGGCTCCCCCGACCGCTGAAATCGCTAAGACATGAAACAAAAGCTGTGTCATGGATGTAAACCCGAGCTCTGGAGGACAGCAAGTGGCAGGCGGCTAAACGGCGTAATGCACAGAAATGAATGCAATGTATGTAATGTAATATAATAATGTAAGAGCCCGCAGATCAAAGCGGCCGCCAGCCCTTCTCCTGGGAAAGCGGGCCTGGAATGAAAAGGAAGGAGCATTGATCCAACAAACTGCTCGTCCTTCTAATGCGCCATCTTGCACGCTGTTGTGTGCGCGAGTTCAAAAGATGTACACAGCTGGGCTCTCCAGCTCTGGGTCCATCTCATATTTGTGAAAAGGGGAAGAAACTGGTCAGAGATCAGATAGGAAGCAGCACACAACATATCACGCACTCTGGTATGAATGTAACACACTGGTGTACAGCGCTGCTTGAAAGTATGGGAAGCCCTTACGTCCCTTAGTTTTACCACGAAACGGTTATTTAATGAGGTACAGTGTTTCTCGTGTCACATAGAAGGTACGTAATGACCAATTCCATATGTTGCTTTAGAGGAAACTGTGTGTAGTAGAAACACGCAAGTAGTGCAAGTATAGAAATAAGTGACGTCCAAGTTGCACTGGTTAAACCGAGTAGTATCACACACAGATAAAAACACAGCAAACTGTGTTGAGCGTCATCTCCATGGAGCATAATGCATAATTTTAATGTATTCCCTGCACCCCATTTGGGCTGTTGCACAGCAGTACAAAAATCCCTTGGGGAACAGGCCATCCTCAACCAACGTGCCCCCCAGAGGCTGTGCTTCGCCTCTGTGCATCCACTCGCTTCGACAGTCCTCCCCAATTGGGCTGACCCCCCAGAACCTCCTTCGTTTTGAGTCCACATTGCGCCCCGCATGCTTCCACTCTATCAGGACATTTGAAAAACAACCCCCACCCCCACCCACCCCCCGTATACCTCAAAAATAGCTGAATCGGTACTGAAGCTGGGTTCAAACAGGCTGCCAGAGGGAGCAACCTAACAACATTACAGCTCGGAGGGAAGGCGGCACATAGAACGCTGTACAAATGGCCGATTGTTGTGATATTTACACATTCTATTGTGAGCACAGGAAGCGAATAACAAGCAGGAGTACGGTTTTTTTCTTTTTTTTTTTTTTTTTTAAATTACTGTCACTGACTCGTGTGAGTGCCGAATGCTAAAAAATGAACCGCACGAAGCAGAAGTTGCCTGTGCCATCACGAGCACGGACAAGCTCTAGCTGCGGGATGGTGTATAAAGGGTCCGATCGTACAGCGCTCTAATCCCAAAGGAAGAGCCATCTCCGGAACATTCCGGCAAATAACGGTGGCTCAAAGCTGTGGAAAAAAGCACAAGCTTAAAGCACAAGGTGCGGACAACCACGAGGAATCCCAGCGTTCGAGGCGTGAGAAAAGGTGGAACCTTTGGAACCTGCGAGGTCAGAGGTCACAGTGTAGGCATCACCTGATAGCTATGGCGCCAGCCTCTTCAATGGACCGAGCCAAAAATTGTTAGAAAATCAAAAAATGTTGTGTAAGACATGAAAATTTATTGTTTTTTACCTGGGATATTTGAGGCTATGACGTCAAAACGGTTGAAAAATCGAACACGGCTCAGGCCGGCCTTGCTATTTTGAACGATTAGTCAGTCTTTGGTTAGTGTTAACCGGATCCAGGATGGAAGTGCCGCCGACGCCCTGTAGTGGGCACACGCCTAAATATACCGGCCTCGATTCCACCGAAGACGTGTTGCACCAAACGTCTCAGAATGGCGCCGCAGCCTAAATATACCCTGTTTTGTAAGGCACAAAATCCAGAGCGCATCGGTTCCCGACTCTGTTTACTTCTCAAAATCTGAGCACGTCTTTATCAAGTCTAAATGTGCCATATGCCAAACTGAAACAAACGAGCAAAAAAACAGAAATAAATAGAAAGTTGAATAAGGTAGCTGGATTTGCATGAGGAGCAGAGGTGCGTTGTTATGGGGGAGGGGGATCAGACCGGAGCGGAGGGGCGCCGAGCGGAGCCGAGATGATCCTGGAACGAGCGGCGAGCGGTCGCGCCGTGCATGCTGGGAGAGCGTCGGCGCGACCTGGCGGCTCGTCTGCTCCTACACAACCCCTCCTCCACCCTAACCCCCCCAGCGTCCAATCGGACTCGGATGCCACTGGGCAAAATCGCGATAGTCTCCTCCAGCAGTCGGCTTGTTGGTCAAACCCCAACAGGGCTATGAAGGCTAGGGGTACGAGGGAAGGATTGGGGGCTTGCAGATCCAGAGATGGGGGGGAACTAATGCATTTCATTAATACTCTCACATTGACATGGCAAGGTCAGGCTCTGCACAACAAAGGGAAGAAAAGGAAAAAGGAAACAGGGAAAATGGACCTTACACTATACTGCACACCACGAAAAAAGTCAATAAGGCCAAAACATGAACCGTCCCAAATACAGACTTGCATTAAATTTTGGTTTAATGTACTGAATGAAGACACAAAGGCATTAAGAAAGAAGAGCACGTGTCTCAGGCTTATCATTTTTCATTAATGGTATCGGGGCCCACGCTCAACGGGGCTCTCTGATGGTAAATGTAAATCCAAGAACCTTCGTGTGGGCACAATAATTGAGCTTCCACATACGATGAGCCGGGAGATTTCTATTAACTTAAAAAGAATGGGGCAATTTATCGCGCCGTAAACCTACGTGCGTCCCCTTAATGCTCTTCGGTTAGAACCCTCCGGTGCCTCCGTACATTTATTTGCATGCATAATCCATCAAAAATTACACTGTAAAGTATTTGTTTGCTCAAGTGACAGCTAAATAGAAGTTTCCCAGAATAAATACCCTCCTGCTGAACTTACAGACTGTGGGCCCAGCTGACCATGTATTTATGTTGTCTGAGCTTCACTGCTCAATAACTAGACTTGTAGTAAAATGCTGTGAAATGTATAGGCCCTGGGTTTGAGCCCTCCTGCTTCTCCAGCACCCTTGAGCAAAGTTACTCTAGTAAAATAATCATGCTATATGAACTGGTAAATCATATTAAGTGGCTTAGTATACAAGAATAGCATTATTTCCCTTTGACAGTGGTGTCAGATAAAGAAATAATAAGTATCAATAATTTCAATGATACAGCAGCCCTGTGATGGTCTGGTGTCCTATCCAGGGTGAATCGTGCCTCAGGCCTTGGGCTTCCAGGATATACTGGACCCATTGATAATGGATGGATGTATAGAATTATAAATTAAACATACGCCCCATCCCCACCCATGGTACTTGCATCCTCCTACAAACGGAATCTGTCTCCAAATTTCCTGTCTTTTCTCCCTAATGGGTTGCGCTCAAAGAATAGCTAAATAAATAAGTATATACTCAGCACCAACTAATTTCTATAAGCTTCATTTTTATTCCAAAGCCTGACAAGACTACGGCAACTATTACACATAACGATGTGTGTGGGTATAAAGCACATCATTATGCTGTATGAAATCTCGGCATGCAATTATGTTCATATGTACAATGTATATGGGAGGGAGAGTTGTGCTTTTAAGTAGAAGCGTGGTCCTCCAGAAAGGCCTGTAAAATAGGGCAGCAGCACATTATGTTCTGCAGCTCCTTGTAGACGTGACACAACCTAGATGTCTTCACAGGCACGGAGTCCAGCCCACGTGTCATTATAGCAGCGTGATGGGGGTACACGCAAACACAGGAACACGTTTTGGCACCCAGAAGAACATGGTGGGTCATGTGACCACAGAGGTGCGACAGAGATGTGCGAGGTGTTGACGACGGGGAAACCGACAGTGGGATGAACTGTAGAACTTGGACCCTAAAAGAAGAAAGAGTCACCCCACCCCAAAGCCATCGTTTGCCCTCGAACCACACGTTTTAACCAAACTTTCCTCACACTGTCCCCCTGAATCCCACTGACCCACTTTGCTTCATTAACAAAGAGCTGTTACCTTGGCATCCAGTCTGCCGTCGTTCAACCCTTCCACCCCCCAACTCCACTTAATGGATCTTCTTGTTAAAAAAAAAAAAAAAAAAAAAAAAAATGGGGCAAAAAGAACATTTTTTGCACTTTCATTCTGGTTCCCAACATGTCTCAATTTCAGTGGAATGAAGCCAGATACTCGCATCTTCAACAAGAGAAGGTTCGGATCACTTAGCCGGGCTGCTTGACTATGGCAACGTGACCCCATCCAACCAACGTGGCAGAAGCAAAGTCCAGTCCTTTGACTCCTTGCTAGAGAACGTTTGGCGAAGTGAACCGTCCGGTGCTTGGACCCGAGCACTTCACACTAGTCACCAATAAAGGAGACATTGGGTGGTAATGAGCTCGACAGGTGGGCCAAACATGTCCTCAAGAGCCAGAGAATGATGGTTTCTCCAACATCGATTAATCACGGCGCGCCTGACTTCTGCGATTTATTACCATCTTCCCCTTTGTCTGCTGTCCAGAGCCAAGGTGGAATCTGGCTGGCGGCCCCGAGGAATGACTGTCCTCTAAAAGAACGCTCTGTCTGGTTCCAGGTTTGAATTCCGCTCCTTCAGACAGAGAGCGCTCAGTGCGAAACACGCCAGCCACTGCTGCCCTTTTTTTCCCGCCAAAAAGCGCGTTCGTAGCAGATGCGCCTGTGGAATACCGACCGCCTCTTAAGCTATGCATTTGTGTTGCAACCACTCCAGACTCTTTGCAAGTGAAATCTGCAATTAAAACGGAGTTGTTCTCTTGCTGAACACATCATGTTTCTGTGCCCTTGAGTTAAAAAAGAGGCCCCGAAGTTAACCACTTGCTAAAACACATTTTGAGAGGGCCGAAAAATAAATATATAAAAATAAACGCTTACTTTAAGTAACATAGCAAACTGGAAATCGCCTCCTGGGTGTTTGCTTCTCACTTGGCATCTGAGTTTATTTAAATTATAGATTTAAGCAACTGAAGGCCTGCAACTGGGACAGAACCAACCTAACGGCGGTATTTGTAAAGACCTTCCCCTCACTTGGACTTCCAAAGGAGAAATAAACATCTCATTGCTCACGTTTAGCAGGGGCCCCGCCCCTTTGGCGCCACGTTTGCATTCGATCGTACCGGAGTGCATGGAATATAATATTCTATGGGGCGTACCTCAAAAAAAAAAAACATATCCAAAGGAACTGATGAGGCAGTCTGCCCAATACAGTAAATACTGAAGTGTGCGTTACCAAAAAATGAGTGTTATAGCAGCGGCTACAGATTCCAGGAACATATATGTTGTTTTCAATATATATTTAGATTTATTAATTTAGCGGACGCGTTTCTCCAAAGCGACGTGTATCTCATAGAAAAATACATAGAGCGCATTACATCAAGAGAAGAGGAGGCCTGGATGCAGACACGTGATTCTAAAGCGCATAACGTTAATTTGTCACGTTCTACCATATGAACAATATACACCACGTGAGTAGCTGTATAAAGGTTTATCCATTATTCTACAATTATTAAACACTTACACGTTTATCAAGCTCACCACCTGTTTGCGACACTGCAAAACCTCCGTTGTATCCGTTCAAGGACAACAAGACCGAAGAACAGCTTTTACCTACAGGCCATCAGACTACTTAACAGCAAGTAGTCCTGCACCGCGACACTTCATTACTGACGCTTGATTACTTCTCTTCCAGACCCCGGACATTACTACTCAGTATTCACTGTTTACTATAACTGTATTTATTTTTACCTTTATACTCGTTATTTGTGCTGCCTTACTTATCTCAACATTTCTTGTCTAAATACGTGTTTGTTCATGTCTGTTCACGTCTATATGAGCTTCGTCACACGCATTTCAGTGCCCAGTGTACCCAGTGTAACTGTGAAAATGACAAACGACTCTGACTGCTCTTCACAGATCAGCGGAAAAGTGGATATATATATCAAGTTACGGTGATTTTGAATGTTTATATATAGGTACAATATAAATCACAGCAAAACGAGCATCTATTAACAGACCGGTAACTGTCTGCAGGAGTGATATACTTGAACACTTCTTGAAAACTTATTTCTTGCTTAAAAACACTTAAATTTTGCAAACGAAAAACAATCAATTTTCTGTAAGCTTTTCGTTCGCCTCGAGCATTTGTCTGTACAAGCAAACGGAGTGGAGGGTAACAAAAAACAACAGCATCAGGGGCTGTTGGTCTTCAGGAAGCGTGTCTGTAGCTGTAGGCCAATGCCGAGATCACGGCAACCATCAAACCGGTAGCTAGAAAAACGCTGCAGTTCAAATGGAAACATGATGGGCCGTTTTGTTGTGTTATTAACGTAAGATTGTTTGATTTTGAAATGTCCCAAAGCGAAGCGTTCGCCGCATATGCTGTGCGCCATTTTCTCAGACCTAACGTCCAGGGGGGGTCTCAGTGGGACCACCCATCACTGAGACATCCAGACATTCTCCCCGGGGCCCAGGCTGACGTACGCCTTGTCCCCAGACCCCGTCCGCACCCTCACCTCAACAGCCCTTCGGGAATCCCGAGACACCTGGGGAGTGACGCGGCAACACCCGCAGGCCCTGGCCAATCCATTAGGGACGATGGCGAGAGAGCGAACCAAGGTCTCCCGAGTCAGCGTTCTGCGGGATGCTTTATCGACGATGTCCTCAGCTGCAGAGGAGGGGCCTGAAAACATGGAGTCAGCAAATCACGGCGGGAACCGTTAGTCACAGGTCAGAGTGGGAGTACAACTGTGGCTCTGTGTGGGTCTGCAGACGTGGGATGAAATCCTATATTAACCATCAGTACAGCTCTGCAGCGTTACAAAACAACAGCTGGCAGCCCAATGGCACAAGCGAGCGACTGGTCGAGACACAACGATCGCGATCGATAGGCCTTTTGTCTATAAATGATTTTACATATAAAGTATGCATTTGGCCATTGCTTCCGGTGATCCGGCACACTGGACATCCTCCTCCGAACCTCCGTCCCACATCCCGGGAAGTGTCGGCAAGCAGACAGCATATGGTCAAGCAAGACTTTTACATAGATTAGGATGCAAATTTAATAGCATGATCTCCCTAAGCTACCCTGAATAATTACAATATTCTGAGAGATGTTTTACGATCCTCTAAATCCAAAGACGAATCCAGACGGGAGGGGAGCGCTGCTTTGGTTTACTGCGCTAAAGAGCTGAACTCACTACAAGGCAGCGGTTGGGGGTGAGTGTCCGGGCGGCACCATTGCAAACTAAGCTCAAATCCGACCGAGCAGTCCTTCCAGATCACTGCAAAACACTTAAAAAGTGTGTAAAAGCCAAATATTTTTGAGATGGTTTTGGATCAGGTGAAGCTGTGTGTCCAGCCTGACCGATGAAGATGAACGTCTTTTTAAAAATTCTATCTTCGGTGACCATAGAAACGCGCCCCAGGAACGTTATACTGAGGAGACTGTCATCATATCTACTTTGTCGGTTATAATGAGTTTTACTTTAGAATGCGACTAACCATTTGTTCATTGAAATAATAATAAAAAACATTTCCTGTAATAAAAAGTGATGCAAACTAAAATACAACTGAAAAACACCAAAAAAGTATAATCAGTGTAACAAATCACGGTCTGTGGTCTAGTCACGGAACAACTATATCAGGTGTAGCAACAGTGTGATTTTTACGTATTTCTATTTCTACATGACATCCGACACCTCTCTTGATATCAGCAGGTGGCGTAGCGGTTAGAGCTTCCACCTTCAGTTTGAAGAACTCCGATTTGAATTCCAGCTGCTGCGGTGCTTTCCATCAAGGTACTTCGCATGAACTGACAGAGTAAAAATCCAGCTGCATACATGAGTAATTTATTGTGAGCAGCTCAACATCAGCACCAGCCAAATAATAATAATACATTTATATTAACATTTATTTATTTAGCAGCCACTTTTCTCCAAAGCGACTTCCAATGAACTCTATGTAGTGTTATGAGCCCGCACACCTTATTCACCGCGGTGACTTACACTGCTAGATACACTGCTTACAATGGGTCACTCATCCATACACCAGCAGAACACACTCTTTCTGTCACTCACACACTATGGGTGAACCTGAACAGCATGTCTTTGGACTGTGGGAGGAAACAGGAGCACCTGGTTGAAACCCACGCTGACACGGGGAGAACATGCAAACTCCACACGGACTGAGAGGGGATCGAACCCATGTTCCCTCACACCACCCAGGCGCTGTGATAGTAATAATACCGCATTCCCTGAAGTCCAATCAAAAGGCAAAAACTGGGATCATCACACATATAAGCAGAAAGCAAAAATATACATATCGCATGTATTTAGTGACAATTTCAAACTTTAGCCTGTCTAATACTCCCGTTAATGTTGGGTCTTGGAAAAAAGTTATTTTTGCTTCTTCCTCCCGGCAAACCCATGGATATTTTGTCAGTGCTGCGCACAGGCCCTGCGACGCGACTCCCTTTCTCCCTCCACGAACCCACGTACCGCGCTGGCACAGCTTTCAATGGGACGCCGTTCCACTAATATTATTTAATACAACGCCACATTTTATTTATTAATTTATTTTTATTTTTTTTCCTAAAAGGTTGAAATAAGATTTAGTGGTTTATGCTAATCTCTCTAATACTATTAGCTGCATGACTGCAAATGAAAGCATTGTGATGCCATTCGTGTCTCGTGTTCTGAATTCACGAAAAATGATGGCGGAATATTAATAAGCGCTTGGAAAGGGAGCGGTGCTGGAGACTCTCCAACGCGTCAGTCAGCAGAGACACCACATCGCCGTCTCAATTTCCCCGAGTCGAAACATCTAGGGCAGGGCTTCTTAACCTGGGTTCCGTGGCTCACTTTAACTTCCACGAATCGTTGCAAGAGAATTTTTTTTTTTTTTTTTTTTTTACAAAAAAACATATAAAATAAAAAAAATAAAATTGTCACCTATGCTATGGTATGATTATCATCATCATCTATCTTTCTCCAAATTTATGAGGATTTTTTCTTGCGGCTCTTTGGTTTTCATCAGATTGTTAAAGGGGGGGGGGGGGGGGGGGGGGGGGGGGGGGGGTCATGGCCTCCGGAAGGTTAACAACCTCAGAGCCAGACAGAAACCAGGCAAACCCCTTCAAATTAACCGGTGTGGCCAGGTGTTCCAACGTTCACCGTCACTCACGCGGACTCTTTGGATGATGAAGAGGTTCGGGTCTCCGTCAAGATATAACAAGGTGGGCGACGCGAACCTTTCGGCAAAATGAGACGGGCGCGATCGCGACGGGGCTTGTCGAGTGGGCCGGGAGAGGTGTGCCGATCAAAGGCCCTCGGCAAGGGTGCTCTCTTCCCTCCGGGCGTCGCCTCGCGGGAAGTCGAAAACCGCTCGAGAATACTTGAGCGTAATTAAGATAATACCTGCATGGGATAAGGGCGTTGCAAGGTGACTTGGTTCCTCGTCTGTGGGCGCGCGCGTGCGCTCGCGTGCGTGCGTTTAAGCTCGGAGAGCACAGCATGAAATCCGTCAGTCACAGATACACAGAGAGCAACTTCAGAGACACAGGAACACATTGAAATTTGAGCGCGACACTGACTCAGAGCTTTCTGACTTTTAACACATTTCATGCTCTTTTAAAGGCCCCGCGGCAAAACACGAAATGGCGCCTGACAAAAACGAAGGGGGGAAAAAAAAAAAAACACGTTTGAAAGGTATTTTATAGACCGCACACTTTCACAATCATAAGTGGATCCTAGGGAGCGGCTGTTTATCGCAACTTGTCGACACGCATCTGCTAATGTTGTCCACGGGGTTCTCTGATTGGCTGCTGCACACGCCAATCAGGGGGAAAAAAGCGTTGCCTGGCAACGCGAGAAAAATCCAGCTCGTCAGCTCAGGAGTATCCATGTGTTAACCTGCGAGCCACCCTCCCGTGTCTGCAAGCAGGATCCTCCCGCAGGCCATAAATTGGAATTTATGTTGTTCATTTTTTTTACGTAATTGGGCCCATTACAGACATCTGATAGAGGGAAAATCTTTGGCCACTTTTAATACCTTTGGAGATGGATCGCGCTGCAGAAATACGAGGTTTCGCATTCTGTTTCACAGCTTTGGTTCATGCTGACTCAGAAGTCGCTAAATTTATGGGAGCGTCCTTCTCCAAAAGATGTGTGTGGGGGGTGGTAGGGGCTGGAGCGTAGGGGGGAGGGGTCTGCTTTCATTCAGGTCTGTCTCACAGCATCGGATATGTGCTGGGAGAACCAGGGACAGAAGTACCAAGTCAAAACTTTGGGTTTTCAATGTCGTATTTACTTATGCTCCCCCCCCCCATTTGGACCCATGAATAAAATATATTAGCATAGTTCCTCAGTCCTAGGTAATAGGAACTCCTTTTGAATTACGGGCTGATCGAATGGCGACTATTCAGTGTGATCAACCAATTTTAAGGTGCAAATTGGCTTTCTTACAGGCCGCCCTGGTGGGACGGACGAAGAGATGGAGTCGGCATTTCGGTGACAGGAAAGCCCCCCCAAGGCTGTCGTGACCACTCGATACAAACAGCACATTAATAACCGGGTGACAAAAGGAGAAAATGCATACATTAAAAAAAAAAAAAAAAAAAAAAAAGCTCCTCAACCGATTCCAGAAAGGTCACGCAGAGTAAACATTCAAACAAAAATGTCCCTAATTAGTGATTGATTGAAAGCAAAAAAGGGACCTTCTGAAATCAGTTTAATCATGTTGTGATGTTAATTATTGTGTTTATTTCCCAGTGTCATACTGAGCCGTGACGGCTGATTGCCGCTGCGGAGGCAAAGGGCAGGCGCACCGAAATGGCTACGGCAAGCGGCACACGTAGACCAAAATAATTTTTTTCGTTCGTTTGTTTAACGACTTCAGAGAATTTCAATAAAGACACAACAGTAATTAATACACAGCAATTACCTTTGAGCGCTGTAAATGGTTTAGAGATGTACATAGTAATGTTATGGTGTGATTTTAAATTTAATTTTTCATACGTACTTGTTACTGCAGTCCATGGTTTATGGGGGTTTTAAGCCCGACAGCTATCATATCCCATAATGAGACCTTACAAACAAGCGCAGAGAGTACGTGAAAAGCAAAAGGATCACCGTTGTTTAATTGCCAAATTTAGCATAGAGCAAAAAATGCAAAACAGTTGCACAGATTTCTTATGCAAGAAAATCCAGGTGAAGATTGCTATCCGATTCACGGTACTGCCTACAGGTTGCTCAGGACACAACGCCACGGGTTCAACGGGGCTGCCCAACTGAGACATTATAAATGATGGCGTTGCGATGATATAAACTCAGGGTCATAAGAAGGTCAATGACTGACCTGAGGGAGCCACTGCCAAACTTCTCGAGTTCTCTGGGTCAATCGTTGTAGGGGTGGGCAGGCAGAGGGTGTAGAGGGTTTAAAGGCCTAAGCGTTGCAGGACAACAAGATCAAAGCTCCCGGAGCATCAAGGCCGCATCCCGCGGTGTAACGGTCAACGATTTTTCTTCTCCTTCGTCTTCTCCTCCGAGAACGGTTACAGCAGCAGACAAACTCTTCTTCTCCAAAAACGGGGTCAAAGCGAAAGTGAGTGGTTCTTAATTCGAGACTCTCGGAGACTCCCACCAGTGCCGATACCCCTGACCTGCCCTGATTCGCATGAAGAAACGCGTCGCCTTTTCCGTCGAATAATAAATCAAACGTAAACGTAAATCAAATTTAATGATAAATCAAATGAAGAACAATGTGTGAAGGGACAAAAAAAGCCTTAATTCAGACTCCAAATGACACGTCAGTCATTACTATTTATTTATTTATTATTAGCTGTAAAGAGGTTTGTTTAGTTTACTAAGGAATTACATTTGTACCAATTCCAATCAAAAGGTACCTTAGAAAATGCAACAGTGAAAACCATGTGCTGCTGGTAATGTTTTCAGAGGACCAAGGATTGATTGTTTGAGTCTCATGGAAAAGCCCTGCTGCTGATCTCCAGAGGAAGGTAACATATGAGCTGAAGGGAGCCCGTTACCACCTATTTTACACTTCCGCAGAAACCTGAAAATGTGACACAATTCCGCAGGAAAAATGACGGAAGACTTTGTTCCACAAAATTTAACATATATTGCTTTAAATAAACGCTTTAAAAACCAATACGGTGTGCCAGCAGTTTTGTATGAATTACAATGAAGGCAGCAAAGACTTTTACAAATTAAAACACTACTTTAACACATCTCAAAACGGAAGCTTATATAATTTACCAAGAAATATTCTTTTTGATTTTTTCCCCACATTCATTGTCACATCAATTAATAAAAACAGTTCTTAGCCAAAGAGATAAATTTTATGTGATATCATTTCTCTGAACAACTGTTTTTTGTTACACATTTGTTTTTATTGAAAGACTAAAGCAGCACTGATGCTCTAAGTGATAAATATGTAATCCATGAATAAAAAATTTATGCCAAGATTAACCAAACATGGGAAGTGAAGCCTTTTATTTTGAATTTGCCAATTCAAGGTCTCCAATTTGACCAGAAGCCATCAGCAATGGGGCCAGTGATTGTCCACGGCGTGACCTCCGTTTTACACTTTACTTATTTATAAAGGGGGATGTACCTGAAGCAGTCGAGGTAAACCCTGCTAGCACAGACAGGGATCAACAGGCCTAAATGATGGTACAAGGGTACAACCACAGTGCCTTCAGATTACATGTCCAGGTTCTTATCCGCTACAGCTCCCTGCTGTTCCCGGCGTCCAGGGAATCGGACCGAGTCGAATACGGATAATGCTGCTCTCGGACTGAAACCTCAGCAAGTTCCTGTCCTCCTCACAAAATCCATTCCGACATCACACCGGGCCGCGTTAAAGCTATGAGAAAATGACGCACAAAGTTCCTCAAATTCTATGTAAAATTAAATGAAGTGAAGAAAGGACGACCTGTATAAGGGAACTGGTGTGCTGTGCAGAGGATCCCTCACAATCGCTCACATCTGCAACATTCACACTATTGATCTTACAAGTGATCTTCCAAAGACGGTGTCTAGTGCAGCTTCGCTCTGCTTCATTTTTCTGCATTAGGCTACAGCCTCTGACTTTTAGGGGAGATTAGGAGAGACTGTTAGGGGAGAATGGAACACACAGCAAAGGACCGTTTCATAATTCTTTTTTGGGGTTATGGAGTTATAATACCTCACGATTCGGGTACAGCGATGGCTCGAAAGTCGGATGTACACACGCAAAGGGTCACCTTGAGTCACTGTGTTATATTCACACTTTCCGCTGCTCTTTTGTGCGAGCCAGACCCAGCCTCAATCCCATCACAATCCATTTTGTTCGGAAAGCATGGGCATCGCAGGTTCCAATTCCCGAATCCCTGAGCAAGAAAACGCCCCACCGGCTGAAGGGCTGACAGATGTAAAACCGTGGCCGGGCACGCCGAGTCGCTGTGGACCAGGGCTTCTGGTGAAGACGCCACCATTAATTCTGCTCACGTGCACTTCTGGGAGGAGAATGCAGTCTAGGGGTGCGCTGCAGCGGACCGGACGAGGCGCTGAATACGAATGGCCGACCTGTGGTCGACAGAGGAGAACCGCCTTCCTCCCTTCTCACATCCCTGCAGATCAGAGTTCCTCTGTCTACATCGGCTCGGGCTTCAGGAACTCTGAAGCTGGACTCACATTTGGGTTCACATTACTATAGCACAGCGCTGTTGTTATTTCTGTTGTCGCTGAAGCAAAGGGCAGAGCAGCGGAGACCCCAGTGGAACTTAAGTCTGCAAAGTTCTGAGCTCATCTTCAGCTCCTTAAGCATCATATGGCCTCCTGCCCTTACTGAGGGGGACGGCTTTGGTAAGAAGACTGCAAGAGAATCTACGGTCTCTTGCAGAAGATAAGATTCTGTGAGGAGGCTGAGTTGAGGGGTCAGGGGTCATAGATGAAGGACTAGGGTTTGAAAACAAACCAGCAGCAGAACTAATTTCTCTAATGACTGAGCATGTTATCCTGACCCATTGCGTTGGTGGAAAAACATCTGAACCCAGGCCTGGCTAGAAACTTTTTCTGGCAACCCTCCACCGGAATACTGGCAAACAACACTCATCTGCCCTTATCCAGTTCCAGTTCATTCCTTAAAACTGACCGAATATCAAAAAACTTGATAATAAAATCACTTATTTCATTATTTGTCATTGGGAAAAATTCAAATTTATCCCAAGACCATTCCGAGTTCACCGAAAATCACCCTGAATGATGTCTAATGCCATAAGGGAAAAGTTGCATAACACTAAGATAGAACAAGAAACAATTAACATTACACAGAAAATTTTAAAGCTCAACAACTTCATAAAGTAAAGGCGCTGTGATGGTGTGTGGACTGACTTGAGGGAGACTAATATTTATCACATTTCAATATATGAGTAATTGGAAAATTATTGCACAAGGATGGAAAAAAAGACCCAAACACAAACGTGAATAGACAAGCAAGATCGTAGGGTTCTAGAAGCAACTGAGATCGTGGGTACATGGTTCCCACAATGCCTTGCATCTTGCAGTCTGTCTCGCATGGCTGCTTGGAGTAATTTTCAAATTCTATTCGACTTTATTGTACCAAAGCAAATATCACGTTTACGGACCAGACGTTGCAAACTGGAAATATGAAAATCCATACTGATTAATACTAAGTGGTATTAATAATCAGGGTCTGGATAAATGAAAAGCCAGACATTGAGAGACCGAACAGCTGCTGACTGCAATACCATATATTACGTAAAAATAACAGCAACAAAATATTAATCACAACAGCAGAACTTACCTTTTGATGCGCAAAAGGAGCATTGGCACATGAAAAAGGAGAAAGCATATCTAAAAATCATATCAACTACCACATGCTAATGTTATAATCACCTTCAGCTCTTTAAAGCACTTCTAGCACCAATGCCTATTTTTCAATAAAAAAAAAAATTCACAAAATAAAATGAAAACTCTGTTCACTCCAAATTTTGCATCCTGACCATTTAGAGATGAATCGAGGAGATACTGTTTCCTCAACACAAATAACAGAAACTTAATCCCATTTGTTACCCCATCACTGAGCATGAATATCACCCTCATGATGCGTCATATGAGACAAAAGTGTGAAAAGGAGGGACGGGAATGATATCAATGGGAATCATGTTCCTCAAAAATAACTCCATTGATGAGTAGTCATAAATTTTTGGTCTTCAAAACCTGCCAAGCAGTTACACCCCTGGTTCAATGAAAGTCTATAAGGCAAATTCCTCTACTGTCATCTTTAGGTGCTGCAATAACCACGAGTTTGTGATGTAATTGACTGATCCTGTCTGGCCTCCCTCCTACTGCCATCAAACCTCTACAGCTGATACAGAACGCTGCTGCCCAAGTTGTGTTTGACTTGCCAAAGCATTCTCATGCATCTGCCCTTCCTTGCCTCACTGCATTGGCTTCCCATAGTGCCCAGATAAAATTTAAGACCCTGGGTACAGCCTACAAATGCATCAATAGAACTGCTCCCAGATATCTACAAGGCTTGATCATCTGCTACACCCCAACCGGACCACTACGCTCCTCCACATCTGCCCGCTTGGTGGTCCCACACACAAAAAGGACACCACAACAGTTCTCACTTCTGTTGTGGTGGAACGACCTCCCCCTCTCATTCAAAACTGCTGAGTGTCTGTCCACATTTAAAAAGGCTCTTAGATCATGGGAGAAGTGAGTTTTAAGTTCATGTAACGTGTAAATGTTAATGTTCTATAACTTTGAGATCATGCCTGTTAAACAATGGATAAACGTTCACGGAACTTCTCCTGTTAATGTAACATAAATGTTTATACACATATACATATACAGTTATATATGTGTGTGTGTGTATATATATATATATATTGCATATATATATAAAACTCAGAAGGACTCGTCGATATTTGGATAAAGTTTTATGCAGCTACTCGTCTGATGTACAATCACACGTCTGCATCTAAGTGTCTTTCCACTAACGTAATAAACACATTGTATTTTCTATGAGACGTACGTCGCTTTGGAGAAAAGTGTCTGCTAAATGAATAAATATAAAATAATATAATTCGTTGGTACGACTATGATGGAACACAACATATCTTCAGACGAACCTAACAGCAGACTTTTCCGTTAATCCAGCACTGACTGCATCTAAAAATTTGCAGCATGACAACAGGTAGGGTTAGGGTATATGCCATGGAGCCCAAGTAGTATGGTGTTCACGGTAAGGAAGGGTATGGAAGTGTTTGCCGTTGCCTTCTTCAGTGCATGTCTTTGGTCTGCACGAAGAATCTATAAAGACAGCGTGAGGATGGAATACAAGGTCCGAAAATACAGCCCCAGAGCTGCGAGGCACCAGTGCTACCAACTGAGCCACTGTACTGCCTGGCATAACCACAGCATTCAGAGGCTTTGACTGTTGAGGAAAGCATGAGTCCATCACTACAACTGAGAGACCATGAATGGAATCCACCGCCAATTGTAACAAGCTCGAACCCATAGCGATTGCTCGGCAATGAACTCAAACCTTCACCCATAATGGGCGCCTGCTTCCTCGCTGAAAGATAAGGGTTTATGGAACGCTGGAGGCTTTTAATTTCGCCTTCACACATTCGCGCATTAAAATGCACTCAGTGCTTTCAGCACTTTTTGTCTTGTTTAGCATAGTTCGTTGAACTTGAAATGTATTGACTCGGTCGGTTCAGAGAGTCATCGCTTCATTCATTTCCAGCCCACACTCTCCCCCATTTCCACAACCCCTTAAAACTCTGCACAGATTCATGAATCCTTGTATTGTTCTCAGCTGGAAAGATTCTTCATTGACGCGTGAACTTCTTCAGCCCAGCATCTAAAACTTTGCGCTTTCCACAGCTTAATTATTTAACGTCAGTCCGGCCGATTAATTAGGTAAAAATCGTGATGCAGGAAGTTTGTTTATTTGCCAAAGGCATTACTTCAAATAAGAAAGAGTTTTAAAATAATCACTGACATAATTAAAAAATAAATACAGCCGAGATTAATATATTCGTAACCTATACTCGGGTCACTGCAGGGGATTATGGGCAACAGGTTGGCAAATTGAGCCACTGAAAATGGGAATACTGGGCAGGAGATATGCTGCATAAACTCCAAACCCACAGGACTCTGACACTCCACTTTTTAGAAGCTGATTCTCACAATTCGCAGCAGTGAACCAAATTCAGGCTCATTCCACATTTAGAGATGTTGTGTCTTTATGCACTAAGGGGACATGGATGAGCAACATTTCTCCATAAGCTATAAACTATAGATGAAGTGTAAAGTATAAATACATGTACTGCCTCTCCCTGTCTTTCAGATGTCTGCATTTTACCTTTATTTCTCCTTTTCAACACACGATGCAAATCACCACTGGTCCATTATTTATTTATTTATTTTAAATGTACTTATTTATGTATTTTACAAAAGATTGGAGCATACTGAGTTTGTGAGTGAGTGAGTGAGTGAGTGAGTGAGTGAGAGTGAGTGAGTGAGTGTGTGGGTTGTGTGTGTGTGTGTGGGTTGTGTGGTGGGCGGCAGGAGACAGCAAACTGGTGGGTATGAGCTCTGTTGTGAAGTTTTGCGAGAAGTCGAAGGAGACGGGAAGACAGGAGAAGAGGGACCTTTTCAAGGCGAACAGAAATACACATAATTGAAATGCGCCTTCAGCCATCTATCGACCTAATAAAACTCCCTTTGCGCTACTGAGTGATACCCACTTTTCCTTAAATATGACATATTTCCACATTCTTCCTGAGCAATTTCAGCTGGAAATATGTTTCAGCATTGTGTCATATTTGTCACTGCGGGAAACGTCATACAAAAGGTAAAAGCAGAGGTGTTTTTCCCGCCAATTTCTGCACAGTGATCCAGAACCTACGACTCTCAGCAGTATAGTGTGTAAAGCAGGGTATCGCTGAGCTGGATTCAAACCCACATCCAAACCCACAGCCCAGGAGGGGGGGGGGGATCACCCAGAAACTGCATGCTGTAACAGTAAGGTTTTGTGAGCTTTACAATCCCCCATTGAGAAACTTATCTTCGACGAGGACTTTCCGTAAGATCTCGACAAGTCCAACGAATTAAGGTATATTTTGCATCACAATGGAGGACTTTTCAAAACTGCCATGTCGGAACAGACCTGTCAGGATGCAGAAAGAACCGGGATCAACTTGTTCCAACGGCGGTACTTGACGAGTGGCGAACTACACTGTTTACACAGTACAACGGATAAACCCTGACAATGACATGGAGACGGTGGCTGAGGGACACTGACAATAGGCATTGTTTGAAGGCAGCTTACAATAAATATCTCCACATTTCACACGTAAATATGGAGATTTCATCCGCCCGGTGCCGTGTCCCGTTGTTTCGGCCCTTTCCTGAGCCCGCGCTCGTCGGTCGCGTGCCAAACTGTTGCGCAGATCCGCATTATCTGCTCTTAGCTCCGTAAGAAATCAAAGGCGTCCGCGGCTCTTTGAACGGAATTTTAATTATGTTTACTTTTCCTGTGTCGTGCTTCCCGCTTGTTCCCCACCTGTCAGCTGCCTGGGAAAACGATCCTGAAATTGTTTTTTCTTACTGCCAAAGTGCTCCCCCACCCCAAGGTTTCCGCACTGACGACGTCGATGGGGACAGATTCGAGGAGACGTGCACTCCTTACGATCATTACCGATACCTTATAAGCTGCTGCGCATTGACAGTTTTATTTCACGGCCCTTCCTCCGCAGTTTATGCGGAAGATGTGATATGTTTTAACAAGGTAACACATCCAGAACAAAACAAGCAACGCGAACAGACTAAGCGCACACACGAATGCAGCCCGTTACCTGTAGATCGCGCTCTCTCGGCCGTAATCCAAATCAAGTAGCTCCTTTAAAAGAAGGCCTTTGTACCGCTTTCCCTCCAATGTCCAGCAATTACATGATCGCGCTGCAATTACATTTATTCATTTAGCTGATACTTTTTTTCAATGCAACTTACAATGTTAAGGTTACAATTATCACAAGCTTACAATTATTTACAGATTTATACAGCTGGGTCATTTTTACCGGAGCTATTTAGGGTAAGGATTGTACTCAAGGGTGCTGCATCTGGAGGTGGGGATCAAACGTATGACCTCTAGAGCCGAAGGCAGTAGCTCTAACCGCTACACTACCGGCTGTAATATAGCTGTCCTTATATATAGTTTATAATTACCTCTCCTTCGCTGCCCATGGAACGGCTCATATGTGTGCAGAACAGCATGAGAGGATGTGACTATTTTCGGCAGGAAATCGTGAAGTCGACCATGTTCCCGCGCAACCGGAGCTACTTCACGGAAAGAGCGATTATCTAAGGCCTGTGTGGTGTTGTATAGGGATGAGGACAGAAATCACCTGAAATTGCAAAGGAACTTGCTACAGAAGTGCTAATAAAAGCAGGCAACACCAGACATTTGTAACGCTATTATGGAAATCACATGCTGAAGCACAATCACTCGCGGGGTATGCATTGCTAAGTTACTCTTATAAACTTCCCTATAACAAGCTAAAGTACAACTTAAGACAAAGACGGCTCAACTATAAACACTGTTCTCTTTTGTGGGGATTTGGGTTCACAGCTGTGATTCAGAATTATGTCATGCATTTTTCACTCTTCCGCATTCATTCTCCTGGACGGTTCACTGTAGGGGTGAAAATCATGGGGGGCTGTGATTGAAAGGGCAGCATAAACCAGTAATGAGTCCTGGTATGCTAAGACCATGAACAAAAGGTAGAATTCTGCTTTGGTCATCAACTACGAATACTACGGTACACCACCTTTTACCACTGCTTATACAGAGGCTTTTCTCATCATTCAGCTGTCAGCAGCCAGTCAGAGTGCAAAAAACCAAAGGATAAAAAAGAGGAAACAATAATCCCTGAAACGCGAAGGTAAGACAGTACAGCATTGCCCTCGACTTCACAGATTTAATTGAGGGTGTGGTAGGCAGGGTGTGCGATAGTGCTGAATGCCGTAAAATACTGCCTGTATCATATATTTGAGGAAAATGTCAAATTTCTCTACATACAGATGCTCCTCGACTAACAATGGGGTTACGATAAACCCATCCTAAGTGGAAAAATCGTAAGTCAAAAAAGAATACAGTACTGCATCTACCGAACATCATAGCCTGGCCTATCCTACCTTAAACGTGCTCAGAATATTTACTATAGTCTACAGCTGGGCAAATTTAAGCAGGAAACACACATGGGCATTCAGTAGACATGATGGGATGCGAAAACACAAAATAAAAATACGCTTTTAACACAGCATCGTTCGTTTAAACTCGTTTGCGTGTTCGCTACAGAGACTGCGAGCGTGGTTGAGCGGATGTTGCCGCTCACTGCTGCCGCCCAGCATCGGGAGAGAGTATCGTACCGCATATCGCAAGCGTGGAAATGATCGAAATTCAAAATTTGAAGTACGGACTTGACCGAATGCGCATCGCTATCGTCCGACCGTAACTTCGAAAAATCGTAAGTCGAACGATCCTAAGTCGAGAAGCGGCTGTATATCATCCGCTAAAAATAATAAATAACAATAAATCATTGTTCAGTCAAACAATAGCAACATTTCAATCAAACAATGATGGGGAAGTACAAAAGTACAAAAGCTGGAAAATAATTCTAAAGTACCGACATGAAATTTTTTCCGGTAAATCCAAAACCTATTAAATCTGGGTCCATTTAATCGTGGATTTACTGTTTTATCATTATTTATTAACATAGCTGATACCTTTCTCCAGGGTGACTTGCAACGTTAGGCGTGCACACAAAGCTGCTTGGAATTTAAGAATTTGTGTTTATTACACATTCATTTACTGCAAAGCTACAGATCTAACCACTACACACCAAGCGACCACATGACAATAGGTTGTATAGCAGTTGAAAAAAGCATTCTTGCAACCTGGTTCAGTCATGTTGTATTTCTGGATCTCATGTGCCTAGTTTCCACAGCTATGGTATATACCCAGCCACATAAGCATATAAACGTATGTATGCTAAAAAGAAAACCCATCAGATGTGTAATAAAAGCAGGTGATGTTGGACTAACAGGTAACAGAATTGGAAAGAGCTGAAATGATTTTTTTTTTTTATTCTAAAAAAGTAGATGATGTGTTTGTACAGCACCCTATTACTGGTTAATGAAAACCCAAAAACTGGAAATCAAGCACAGACAGACAGGCACTTTAGCATTCCTTTCACACACCTTGGGCTCCAGCATCTGGCCCTCTCAGCGGATGGCCATGTTGACGGCATCGCCGTGCCATCCCAGATTTCCAGCAGCCTCACCCCTTGCCGTGTGCAGATAAGATAGCGACAGTTCTCCGACTTCAGATTTAACATCAGATTTCCAACGCTGTAATACGGTTTCCAGCTCCGAACTTAATAAATACTTGAAGTCTAGAAACCAAACGTTAAAAAAAAGAAGTCATAAGTGTTATCTGTTTCTTTTCCTTCACTCCTCCGAGGGGCTTCGTGTAGGAAGGCGGGGAGGGTCACCTCAGGCGACCTTTCCCACCATGTCTTCTGTTTTCCAATATGACGGGTTTGTTTTGTTTTGATTCGGAATGTGCCGGAACCGCGAAGGCGACCGCGACTGTTTTCTTTTTCCCCAGTTGGTGGAAACAACAGCCGCATTGCACCGGCCCATGTCGCACACTTCACGCTGGAATAGAAGAACATTAACTGCGGTCCACGGCAGACGGCGCCCAACCGACCGTTTGCCCAAAGGAGGCCTTCGCCGCTACACGTTGCCGTGGCAACGGCTAGCCTCACTGCACGCAAGCACCTGTACGCCAGGTGAGACCGGGGGGGCAGCTTACTTGCTTACCGTCACGTTTTCCCAATGAAACGATGGTACTTCAATGAAAAAATAAACATGGAATGAAAAACAAAGCTATAACTCTACACCACTGGCAGGCAGTCTGCCTAAAATGCGACCGACCGGATAAAGGAAAAGCAGATGCAGGTAGCATCCCCAAGTGAGTGCTTCCTGAAACTAACTGTGAAACTTCAACAGTATTCCATCACGTTGATGTCTATTGAAAATGGCAGTTCTGCCGACATAAAGGTTTGAATGAGTCTTCATAATCAGACAGCCGTAGTACAACATTTTAACGATAGGTTACGAGCGTTAAGACACAACACTGAAAATGAGATAAAATTAAATTTACCTAAGGAAAAATGTGTGTATATATCTTTTTCTTTTTGCTAAAAATGGATAAGCAAGCGATATAGGCTATGATTGGATCATGCGAGCAGCGGTTTCGCTTCTCTGGTCTTGAGAGATGAAGCAGGATCACGACCTTTACAGAACAGAAGAAAGTTTGTATGTGTGAGGGTAAAAAAAAAAAAAGGCTGCAATTTGCCCTGGGTGCTGTACTCTGGTTTGGTGTGTTATTTCATTTATTTATTTATATTTATTTATTTTATTATTTTTTTTTTTTTTTACATTCCCTGCCCCCCCATTAAACATCATAAAACTCTTGAAGTTCATAGTTTCCAAGAAAGGTGATTCTGCGAGAAACACCTCAGAAGTGCTCTGTGTGTTAACACTCAGAGATCTGTGGGCTTGGGGAGTTGGACTTTTAAACAAACATACTGCTTGGAGAGAAAACGAAATGGAAAAAAAAATTAAAAAAGCAAGAATGCTGGGCATTTGCTGCAGCCATAGAAGCCTGGGAAAGGTCTCAGCCTGTCTGGGTTTCAAGCATCTTCATCTCTCCGGCTCTGGAGAGGTTGCGGGTGTTGCGGGGATAGAGATGGGGTTCGTCTTAAAGACCATCCAAACACAAGGACCTCTGGGATCACCACACGTAACGACGAACGTGCCTCCTCCTTGTCTTTGGCGAAGCCGACCCCAGTCACCCGTAGCAGGTCACCACGAAGACACCCGCAAACCGGGGCGACACCTCTAGTCTCCAAATGGCTCGTTAACATTGGCCGGGCAGAGAGTGGTGGTAAAAGGCTCGTCAGCGTGTGCACATTTTTGGGGGAAACCTGGAAGATGGGGTAACGATGGGGGATAAGGTGGTGGGGATTCACACCCAAGCGGCCAACAGAATCTAATCTATACTCCAGTTAAAGGTAGCATTAGAAGCCCAATGAATATGGAAAGCAAGGGACAGGTCTGCACTTACATAACAGCCTCAAGTGTGGAATTATATTTAAATACGCATTATGTCGTGTTTTGTAGCATTACAAATGCAGCGTTGATATTCTGCTCTCTCACTCTCCAGCGGATATTATGGACTCTTTATGCCATGAGACTTTTTAATCCACTACTCTCCTATTCAGCAGATCACTGAAGCAGTGGGACTCAACGGGCGCTATCACACCGTCTGTCACAGCGGCATGTCACCGATAGCGGTGCCACCGCAGCAACATACATTCATTCATTCGACTCTTTTTCCAGGGTCAATTTCCACATTAGGTTTGTACCTTAACCTGCGTACAGTGATCTACACTTATATAAAGCTAGGTCATTTTTACTGTAAATACCTTGCGGAAGGGTACTATAGCAGAGGCAGGGATTCAAATCCAGGTCCTCTCGAGTGGAAGGCAATGGCTCTGACCTCTGAACCCCCTGTTGCCTCATGTGGAGCATGACAAGAACATGAGGAGAAGTTGGTTCACCTCCTGGGACCCCAGGTCACTCGCCCCATCTATAGGTGCTCCCGCCCCCTGGGCCAAATCTCACTTCAGCACTTCTTGACCAAGCGATCAAGCTCCAACCAGGAGGGTGCATGTAGAGCATGTCCCGAGAACAGGGAGGACAAAGCAGGAGCAAAGGGAGCAAAAATAAAATCAATCCCTTCACCCGAAGCCCAGAATAAAGTCTGATTTATCAAAAGTAAGAGCCAGTAATGACTTATCAGCGAGGGCTGGAGGAGTCTATTACCCTTAGACCGTATATCAAGCATCTCTCATTTGGGATGTACACACTATGTCAGGCACCGGTGCTGCCAAACTCCAGATTCATTTCAAGGTTAATAAACCTCTTCCAGACAGGTTTACCTGTACAGTGTGACGACCCTGAGGTCCAGTAATGAGATGCAGGGAAGCAGGCGCGCTATCTAGGCACGGCTTGGCTCAACCGCAGCCCACAAGTGTAACTGATTACAGCAACACCACTTCTAGCCAGTTAAATAGTATCCATAGAGGGGGAAAAAAACACACGTAAATGCTAGGAAAATGCTAACGTAGACGTGTGACGCTACAGCCCAAAAGCAGTAGATGAAGTGCGCGTTGACAATTTTGCAGGTCTTGGATCATATTAAACCAGAATTCTCTCTGGAAGCACAAATGGCGAGACTGAGGATCGCAAACATCACGAGATGAGATTATCAGATTTTCCAGAAAAAAAAAACTGAGTGATTGGAAAAGCTGGAGGAAAAAGAAGGGGACGAGCGGCAACCAGATGGATGGACTCAATCACGGTGAACACGCCCCTTTCATCACTAAGGACACAAGGGGAGGACAGAGCATTCTGGAGGTAATCGGCATGTGTGGTTGCCAAGAGTCAACATCAAGTCAATGACCCTTAGCAACAAACAAATAAGGGTTTGGGTGGGATTGGCATTCGCCGGGTAAACTTATCCAAAAATGTAATGCAGGTACCTACTACAGGTCACAGATGCAAGTCACTAACAGGTAAATTGACAGGTGGGAATTAAAGGAGAGAATTGTAGGGAGCTCATCTCTTCTGCTTGACTTGATCTGAGTTTGTCTTGTTTTTCACATTTAATGTAAACTAGTGAAAGTGGAAATGTAAATATCGGGCATGTCATTGGCTGTTGGCGGATCCACCGTGTACTCAGGACGTCATGCTTCGTGAACTGTCACAAGTGCCGTGTACCGTGAAACGGTAAGACACCATTTGAAGCGGGGGGCCTGTGATCACGACAGATATCTCGACATCTCCACCTTTGCGTGTAATAACAACAGAGCCCTTCTACTTCAGCTTCAACACACACTATAATACATCAACCCATGGCAATGTTCATGAGAGTCTCCTCCTGAATTGATGCCAACAGGACCACCAAGGTACCTGAAGCCACGCAATCCGCAGGAAGCGTAGTCAGAAGAGAATCTGGCGCAGTGGGGTCGGGGAGCTCAAAATGTGTGAATTTACATTTTACACACCTCCAGTCTACTTCCAACTCTCCTCTGTAATTTTATTGCATTTAATCGTATTATGGACACTGAAGTATGGCGAATTGGTGGGTGGATGGAGGTGTTCTTCGGCCAAAAAAATGAATCATCACAAGTAAATTCTTCACAAGCAAACTCACATAGGGATTTTTTTTTTTTTTTTAAATAAATCCCCAACGCTATGAAGTGGAATTTTGAACTTGGGCCAGACACGGAGCGCTCGCGGTTAACAGACAGCCGAGAGGCAAATGTCACCCATTACGCTGGACAGGCCTCCATCCCGTCAGCCCACGTCCATCTAATTGTTTTAATTATCAGAGCCTGTGTTAACACTCCCGGCTGCTGGCAGTAGCTGGCGATCGGTGGTGCTAGTGTGCTAGCCGAGCGCTCTAATTAAAGCACAGACCCCGCTCCTGTCCTCCCACGCTCTTTATTTCTATGTGACGGATCTTTTCTGCTCTGCAGAAAATCGTATGTGATGTGTATAACTATAAAGACCACTTCACACATTTAATTGGGTAATTTTGTTGGTTTGGTACTCACGAAAGCCTCGGTGACCTACTGGATCGTTGCTCTGAAGTCTTAGCTGCTAATTCTTAAAATCAAAACTTGAATGAATCTAACACTGGGTAGCAAAGAGGCTGAAGCTGTTGTCTTACAAGCCACCAAAGGACCCAGGTTCAAATCCCTGTTGTATCACTGACAAGGGAACCTACCCTGAATGGTAACACTAAAAATCACAGAGCTACATTATTGGGTAAATCATCATACAGTACCAGTCAAAATGTCATCATACAAAAGACGACTTGCTTGGACCAAAAAATCCTCCAACCGGACTTCCGTGAAGCAGATGCTGATCTCGTAGCTAATGAGTCAAACTTTGAAATATTGGGGTCGAAGTATTTGTAGGAAACGGAGACGGTGAGCAAATAAGTTTACATTTACATTTATTCACTTAACAGACGCTTTTCTCCAAAGCGACTTACAACGGATACTATATAGCGTTACTAGCCCACACACCTTATTCACCAAGGTGACTAACACTGCTAGATACATTACTTACTCTGGGTCACTCAGTTGTATATATGTGGCTCCCATGTTCTAGTTATGGAGGTAGCAGTGTCATGATGCGGGACTGTTTTGTTGATTCTCTTTAACAAGTCCATGGGAGGTTCAACTAGCATGACCAACAAAGCATACTTTAGACACCCCAAATGGCTAATTAGACTTCATTTGACTGCAAGATACTGACAAAAATACACCTCCAAGTTGTATAAGGACTATCTAAAGAAGAAGAAATGTGAAAGACAACTCAAACTAATGACCAGGACGTAAAACACTAATAATTATTAAAAAGCTAGTTTGTAGCAAGTATACTCAAAATTTTGACTGGTACTGTACAAATATAAATATCTGCACACAGCTTAGCATGCAAACTTAGCATTTTAAATCTCTTTGAATTAAAGTGCCAGAAAAATATTAGCTAATAACAATAATCTGTCAGGCCTTCAAGAATACATATCCTTTAAAAATTGGGTATTCGCTAAGATACGAAGGCATAAAGTATCTAGTTCAATGTCTTTTTTTTTTTTTTTTTTTTTTGTCAGTAATCATATTAAAGGTCATAGTATAACACTCAAAAAGAAAAAAAAGTTTGAGAAGCAGGGTTCTGATCCTTAATCCTTTAAAAAGCTTCCTCGCTTATCCCTGGCACTATAGGTGGAAAAGGAAGTTATAGGAAGTACCGCTGACAACTGTACTTTACAAAGAGTGCATATTGTTGAGCAGTTATGTCAGGCGTCGTGCATTCAAGTTCCACTTTCCTTTTTCATTCGCCCAGACCAAGTGAAATGCTGTTCTATAACAAGGATGTGCGTCCTCAGCCAGAAGAGTGCGACAGAGGACAGGTGAGGGCAGGTAACGGACGTCCGGCGACTTATAAGGGCAAGCAGAGTGTTGAACATTGGGAGGATCCTCACGCGCGACACACAGCCAGGGATGTGGTAAAGCTTGGCTGGAAGAAGCTCTCTTTGCCTTTTGAAAGCGCTGAGTGTGAGCGATTAAACGGGAAGAACCAGCCACATGGCGGTCAGAGGTCAGGAAAACAGAGGATTTTCCATTTGCCCCATTTCGGGCTCAAGCTCGACTCTGGTAGCTGGGCCTGGAATATGGTTATGATAAAGGCACAAATCCTCCTAAATAAATTCCAACAAAAGAAGCGATACTATAAACTGGGGAAACGCTGATCTCGTGGGGACAGAGGGCACCAGAGCGACTCATGGCGATAACGAGAAATACGGAAAGGCGGGAAACGTGCGGACCGTCGCATTGGTCGAGTCACTAACGAAAGCACCGACTCCTCCCACGCTCGAGGCTCAGCTGTGCTTATGGCTGCTCATCATAATTATTACTTTTTTTTGTATTTCAAGGAACAACCTTTTGTACCATTTGTTGATTTTTACCGCGCACAGGTTCCTTGACATTTAATAGCCGAAGTGGAAAACGCAATTAATTTTTTTTTTTTTTTTTTTTTTTTTGCAGTCTATTTTCTCGGTTTTTAACTTGCTTTTCTCAAGGTTTTATGTGTGTCCCAAAGAGACCCATTACCACCTTCAGCGCAATGCTTTCAGCAAGCGATACCTGCAGTGGACGAGTTTGCGTTCCCATTTTTTTGGAGGGCTGAAAACTGTACGAAAAAAGAAAGAAAGAAAGAAAAAGAAAAAAAAAAAAAAAAAAAACTACACAACACATTTTTCCTCAACTCTTGAAGGCACAAAAAAGGTCTCGGCACAAAAGCTGTGCATCTCCCTGGGACACATCGAAAATACCCAATAAATAACCCGCTTAAATGAACGGTCTTTACGTCGCAAAATCGTCTCAAAATAAGCAGCTGTACACAGTCGAGCAGCGGCAGACGCGGTTTTTGCCAGATTACCGCTGACCTGCTGACCCACATTTCGCCAGCTGTTTCATACCATAATCGGTATAGTCAGTAAGACCATTACTGGGATATACTTCCTGGAAAACTCTTAAATATTTCATATCTGTCTAATATAAACGTGGGGGTACGGTGTGGAATGACGAGGTACTTCGTGGTGCCTGCATCCCTCATCTTTGAGTCAGATCCTTTATTTACGGCTGAATGGATGATGAAAATGTGCCAGATGCTCCCGGTGACCTTTCCTGACCCGCGTACATTTAATGAACATCCCAGTACTTTATGATCTCTGCTTCCACCAACACAATGAAGCAATAACCCAATCTTGCAGGTACGTCCTGCGTCACATCTATAGGATCCAACCTCATCTCACAACACACACTACGCAGGTTCTGTTCCAGGCCGCGGTGATATCACAGACAGGGTACCGCCACTCTCTCTTGTCTCGTCTTGTGGTCTCTGCCACCAAACCTCTCCAGATGATACAGAATGTGGCGGCATGAGTTCTGTTTGAATTACCCAAGAG
Organism: Scleropages formosus; assembly: GCF_900964775.1. NCBI lineage: Eukaryota > Metazoa > Chordata > Actinopteri > Osteoglossiformes > Osteoglossidae > Scleropages > Scleropages formosus. The sequence goes on from NC_041821.1 coordinate 4,456,436, forward strand.
CTCCCGTGCATCACCTTACAGTTCAGTGCTCTCGTTACGACCTACGAAGCCATCGACGGATGTGCTCCTCGATACCTATTTTCCTCCACCTCTGAGCACTTGGTGGTTTCACTCGCAAGGGGTCCAATAACAAATGCCTGAAGATTCCCGGTTCTGCCTCCATTGTGCAGGAATGAGCTTCCTGTGTCCCTCAGAGCTGCTGAATCCCTCTCAACATCCAAGACAGATCTCAAAACATATCTTTCAGTCCCATTTCACTCCTGATCTCCTACCTGCTCTATGAACTTACATTAAATCATCTGCCAAAGAAACTATATAGTTACATAAAAAGCTGCATGTGTATTGTACACCGGTAAAAATGGGGGAATTTGGCCCATGTCCAGAGCTCCTTCTCCTGACGTGACACGCACAAACCTCCAACCACATGTATGCACAGACCCAAAAAAGAGGCGTTTTATGATATGCTCTGACCCGAGCTTTGATTTCCATGTCACAGAGATGTTCCGGCACAATTTGCCAGGGGAAGCGCGCTAACCGGTGCGTGCAGTGCATCCTGGGAGATGATCAATGGGAGCAGGCTGCCGCTGAAGCAGGATGACAGGAGGGCCGAAGCGGGGCGCGGCGTGCGCCTCTGTAATTGCTAACAAGGGAGAGGGTTTGTGATTGATTGGCCGGTAACTAACATTCATCCTCACTGTCTGTTCTCGTCTTTAGCTTGGATTTCATTACCTTGGATCCACGCGAGCACACCCCCCCAACCGCTAAAACAGAGGAATCGTAACGAGAGAACGGAGGCTCCGGCCGGTGGCAGCATCCCACAATCGAATGGTAAACTACTGGGAGGTAAGTCTAGCGGCGGCTTTATTCAAACCGTTGGCTCCTTATGGAGAAGTGCAAAAGGTGCGGTCGGAAAGTTCCGAGACTTACGTTTATTTCAAAGAATGATGGTAATGCATCATTTACTGCGTACGTCATCAATTCTCCCTCCGTTCAGCTCCATTTTGATTTTTTTGAGAGCAGAAAAAAGGTCTTGTGGGACAAGTGAATATGGAAGATGCGGTATGTTTTTTTCCTCCTCAAGCTATGAGAAAACGGTCAAAGGTTTCTAATTTATGGAAACGCTGCTTCACGCATTGCTACCCCTAGTGGATCAAAAATGTAAAAAAAAATCCAATTTAAAAAATCTAAGAAAAAAATCGAGATTTCATGACATTTTAAGCGTCCCTAATAACATGAAGGCAGACCTTCACACATATTTGTCAAATCATATTTGTCCAGTGTGGTTAAGGTGGTCCAGAGCCTGTCCCACCAGCATATGGTGTGAGGCAGGGTACACCTTGGACACCAGCCAATCACAGGGCAATTTCACTCTTATTGACTCACATACACAAACTACGGGCAACCATTTCACCTGAAATGCATGTCTCTGGACTGTGGGAGGAAACCAGAGCACCCCAAGGAAACCCACACAAACATGCAAAGTCTAAACAGAGCAGACTGGATTCAAACCCACATCTGAAACCACAGCCCAGGAGCTGTGAGGCACCAGTACTACCTGCTGTGCCACCGTGCTGCCCTACATCCACACCACTTTTTGAAATAAATAAGTCTCTGAACTTTTTTTTTCTTAGAACTCGTACAGTATGCGTGTGCTCTACAAAGGGTTGGACCCGCATGCACGTCGCTGATGGGCCAAGTACGAACAAAGTTAGTTTGGGAAATAAAAAAAAAATTAAAATCAAATTATACATATTTAATTGGATTTGGTTTTTAATAGACAAACTCTCTCATATTTCTCCAAGACAACTCTTGATATACTCATTTCCCCTCTGAGTACACGGGCAGGATCTCTGATTAATTAAAAATAGTTCATTTCCCAATTGCCTTATTCGCTGCCTAATATTCTTAATGAGCCTAACGTAGCAACTAATGCAATCAGACACGGGGACTTTGAGGATCTCCTTTCTGCCGCTCTGAGCACTGTCCCAGCTAATGCGACTCGCCGTCTGCCCGCTGGCCGCGGGGTAAATCTCTGCCTCCGGAGTTTGCGGGAGCTGCGCTCTGGACGTCCGCTCGGCCGGGGGAGGCCTTCTCGGACGCCGGGGGTCCATCCGCCCCCCTCCCCTACCGGGCCCCGTCTCCAGCCCGCCCGGGGACGTGGCTCGTGACGGAAACGAAGGAACACCAGCGCCGTCTCCGGCCTCCCGTCACTTCGGCTCGATGGACGACGGGGGACGGACGCTCGGGGTCCGCGGCGGGACGGCCGAACGCTTGCGGAAAAACGAGCGCGAAACGCGGAGCGGCGTCGATATGTTTCAAGAGGCAGCTGGTGTGACGGAGCAATAACAAGGGACACCTGGCGCCGCCGTAGTTAAGGCTACGAGTTCGAGTCCCGAGGGACGCCGCCGCCGAGCCAAGAACCCAACATTATGCGCTTCATTAAATATCCAGCTGGGAAACCTGTAAATGTGTGAAATTCAGAGGTAGGTGGGTGTTGGCAAAGCAAGAGAAGGGGGGGGAAAAAAAAAAAAAAAAGCCATGTAATGAAAATATAACGTAATAAGGTAATGAAATAATAAAACGTCCCCATGTCTCGAGAGCCACAATTCCTCCAGGGAGAGCTGCCTTCCTGAGAATTATGAACAACGTGTTTTTATTTCCCTCCATTTCTGCTGTTGCTTCTATTTTTGTTTGAGCGCGACGGCGACGGGCCCCTCTACGAACTGCCAACTCACTAAACAGTCGGCAGCGGAAATTCATTCAGCCAATTTCCAACCAATTTTCAGTCCCGGCATGCTCAGGGGCAGCGACGGGGCGACGGCCGAGGACGGACCGGCGTCCCTGAACCGGGAAGCTTCGGATTTAATCTCAATTGCTGGCCGAATTGCATTATTATCTCCCCGGTTGTAAAGTCGCGCTAAACTCAATTACTTACTGCACCGCCGTACTCCCGGCCCCTTTGACAAACTGCATCAATACCTGCCACCGGCATGCAGATCGCAATTTATATCCGAGCGCGAGACGACCGGCTGCGGGTTCGCAGGAGGACGGGGCCTTCGGCTCCTCCGACCTCCTATCCGTCTGCCCAGCAGCCCCGCCGCCTCCCTTTTGCCCACTAGGGGGCGTGGCGCCCGACCTCGTCCCTGCTCGACCCGGGCCGACTTCCCATTTCAAAAATAGCCGTTTCGTCCCCCGGTCCTTTTGCGCATCGGGAGCTCCGGAGCCGCACGGCCACCCGTCAAGCTGCATTTCCAGGGTTCGAGCATGGCTGTGAGTCCCAGGACCCAAGTGCAAAAGCCTTACAAGAGGAATTTGTGACACTACCTGCAGAACAGCTTCACGACCTCAGGAAAAATAAGGGTGTCCTTTTGTAGCTCATGATGTGCATGTGACGCGACTAAATTAGGGCATCGGGTGGCTTAGTGGTTGGAGCTGTCACCTTCCAATGGAAGGACCTAGGTTTGAATCCCTGCTCTTGCCATAACACCCTTAATCTGGGTATTTACTCTTAATCGATACAGTAAAAAGTTACCCTACTGTTTCAATAGCTAAGTAACTATAAGCAGCTGGTAACAAAGTGGTTACACTGCTAGCTTTGAACCCAAAGGTTGCAGGTTTGAATCCCACCTCCACCTGTAGTACCCTTGAGCAAGGTACTTACCCTAAATTGTTCCAGTAGAATGACCCCACTGTATAAACGGGTAAATAATTGTAGGCAACTCAACACCGCTGTTTTCGAGAAAAGTGTCGAACGATACGAACAAACGTATGCAGCTTTGTGCACAAACCTCACGCTGTAAGTCAAGCAAATGAATAAATTCAATTCTTGGACCAATTCCCATGCCTTTTTAGGACATGTGTTTCACATAGATAGCTTACTAATAGCCCTCAAGACTGATTTCCTTCTACTTAATGTTATTTTATTAATTTCTTTTTTAACATTTTCAACGATTAACGTCTCGTTTTGGTGCAGCAGAGACACCGAATGGGATAAAGCTGCACAAAACGTGTCCGGCCAAAAAACAAAGCGTCCTTTACGGAGGCCGAGGAAGCAGGACCCCTGTCGCCGTCCGCATTTCGTTTACCTCGATCGGTGGCCCGAGTCATCAGGCTGTCATCCGGAATCATTGGGAAAACGCAGATGTCGTTAATGGGGGGAGGGGGTGACCATTTAAAGACAAATTTTTATGTCTGTGCGATCGCCTTCGATAGCTACTGAATTTTAAGGCTTCGATTAAATCGGGCAAATAAAGGATCTGAAACGGTCGTCGAACAAGGTCGTCTGCAGGGGGCCTTTTAGCAACACCCCCCCACCCCCCCCACAATTAAACTAGGAGCCCATGTGCGTCGTCGCATCATGACAAGGCAATAAAAAATGCGCTATTATTTAACGTACGTTGCGTACGCGAAGAACGTCCCGGCGAATTTACACAAACGTTTGTTCTGCTCGGCCTTTACTTGCACGCGCTCCCATTTGCGTCATTATGAAGTTAAATTAAACACTGTTCTTGCTCTCTGGTTGCCATTATGAATATCATTATACATTATTATCTTTAATTACCATCATGAATATTTCACGTTTTAGGCGCACGCTGTTAAGAGCCCTACAGTGAAATTAAGCAAACAGTTTTGGCTTCTTCGATGGCCCACGGCGTGTTTGCGTGGGGCAGGTTTGTTCGTGTTTCTAGATGGCGATCGCCATCAATTTAAGAAGCTTTCTTCATGTAAATAAAAACAACTTCCCACAGTCCGGCCGTGGTAACTGAGCACAGTGCAGGGTTCTGAGAACCTGGTATGGTAACGGGAGCTGCCTTGTCGGCAGCATCTACAGCAGGGGTCCCTCCCTACAGTCCGCATACACCTTTACCTCCTCGCGCCAGCAGGTGGCATAGTGGTCAGAGCTGCTGCAGTGCACTCCAAGAACTCGGGTTCGAATCCCACTTCCTGGCGTAGGACCTTCCAGTAAGGCCAGTAAGGTACTTACCCTGAATTGATCCAGTAAAAATTACTCGGATGTATTAATGGGTAAATCACTGCAAGTACATTAACATTGTAATTTGTAGAAAAGTTTTAGCCAAACTGATAAATATTAATGGGAGAGGGGCTCTGGGGCCTCTTAGGCACCCCCCCTACCCAAGAGGGGAGTGGCCCTGCACAATTCCAGGTGCTTTTAATTCTCATAGACGATAAAACCCCGCCCCCCACCACCTCGGGAGTCTGTTGTTGTGCAGGTAAACTACCCCTTTAAAAAATGACTGGTAAGAGCATTAAGTGAAGAGAAAGGGTTTAAATACGTGACGCTTCGCCACTGATCTCCGTGGTGCAGGTGAATATTAATGTAGCACTCGTGTTCCGCCGGTTTGCCCGGAATAAACGCAGCGGCTCGGTTATCGCCGTCGGCAGCTGCCGTACCCCCCCGACACCAGCGCAGGAGAACCCTGACAATGAGCAGATCTAAGCCTCTCAACCCCCAGGTGAAACTGCTCCTTTTTTCTGAGGGGTTCAGGAGAAGGGGTGCTGGGCAGGGCGGGGTGGGAGGGGCGGCTATTTTTCCCAACCCCTATTCGGAAGAGAGTCATTTTTTTGTCTTTATGGAGAAAAGAGAAAAAAAAAAAAAAGAAAAATTGTACAGATTCTCCTACACGACTTAAATCCTGTTTGACTTCAAGGGGACGCTGCAAATCCGGCCGAGACGGGAAACGAGGCGGTTCTTGAAAGGGCTTTTGGCTGCGGATTCGCCCGGGAGTCCGGCTCCAGGGACCGCCGCAGAGCTCCGGGCCTCGTCGAAGAGCAGGCCCCGCTCGCCTCGTTAGGTAACGCGCCACGACCCACTTCCGTACTGGCACAGCTGAAGAAAGCACAATTGTCTCCTGTACCAAAGAGGGGCTTTAACGACCCTGGATGGACACATCTGCTCAAAGCGACACGTGGTATTAATACTATGCACCTGATGATTATAATAGAAGAAGAAGACCGAAGCAGCTGCTAGAAACAGATTAAACAAACAGATTTCAGGCCCTGCTGTTGGACTTTTGAACAGGCTCTAACCGTTTGTATGCCATGAAAAACTAAGAATCTGCCGAAAGTTAAGGACCCCCCTCATAGAAAAATGTCCATAAATAAATTTAGAGAACATACTGCAGTGAAACTTCAGAGAATTACATCATAATCTGTAATATTCAATAATGCTGTGTTAGTATTAGGTAGCATTTTTACATCTAACTTTTTACACTTTCCACATGTTTCTGACACTTTTCTCCAGAGCGACTTACAGTGTTACCTGCTTACAATTATTTGCTCATGTACACACACACACACACACACACACACACACACACACACACACTTTCTGACCCGCTTGTCCCATACGGGGTCACGGAGAACCGGAGCCAACCCGGCAGCACAGAGCACAAGGCTGGAGGGGGAGGGGACACACCCAGGACGGGACGCCAGTCCGTCGCAAGGCACCCCAAGCGGGACTCGAACCCCAGGCCCACTGGAGAGCAGGACCCGGTCCAACCCACTGCGCCATCACGCCCCCCCTCATGTATACAGATGAGTAAATTTTACTGCAGCAATTTAGGGTAAGTTACTTGTTCGAGGGTGCTACCGCTGGAGGTGGGATTCGAACCTGCGATACCTCGTTTCAAACACTACCACTTGCCGCTACTGTTTCAGTTAGATGGTTTCATTATTAAGTAAGTCAGCATTTCACGGACCACCTGAAGCACATCCGGCGAACACAGGTTGAGAACTCCTGCTCTAGAAACTTCTAATAGGCGTATGGGCCAACTTGTGCATCACACAGAATGAAAAACAGATTGTAACACAGAACAGTAACAATAGGAACCGGAATACGGGATGAGACAATAGTTAAGACTCGCTGCACATCTATGCGGAATGCAGGGGAGAAGGAACGATGCGTGTCAGGGAGTGCGAGACAGAATCGGCAGAGGGTGTTCTAAGGGGCGCCTGTAAATTAGGCGGCCAGAGAACAAACCCAAAGTCGTAACCCTGAAAAAGGGGGTTTGTTTCCTCAGGCCGAGCCCCGCAGGACCAGAGGTCGGAGATACCGCTGAAATGTACACGAGCCTCGGAAGGCGACGGGCGCACAGGACCCGAAAGCCGGAGTAAAGCTTGAGCGCGGAAGGTCAGAGCTGCAGATCCTCTGACTTTGGGAAAGCTGAACGCCGCAAAGGGACCGTGAGAGTTTCTTTTTGACCTCAAACGAGCCGAAGGACACTTGAGGATAATTGGTACCTGACGTGCCTCCGGGGGCCCCTAAACGGGATCGGTGGTGGTGTTTAATTGCGTGTGCAGGACAGTGAGCATTTTTAACACCACGTCCCCTGCATGAGGAGGAGCTGTTTTTCGGCGGTCCACTGAACCGCTCCGCATCAACACTGCGGTCTCCGAACAGAGTGCATATGAAGTCCCCAGCTTCCCAAATCGAGACTCTGGTCTCTTCACTATCAAGAGCGCAGTCTCCACACTTTGAGCCCTTAACATATCCACAGGAGCACAGTGGCTTCCCCACATCGACATTCCGGGTTCCTTGCGTGGAAATTCCAGCTTTCCTACATGAACATTCTTGTTTCCTTACATCAACGCTCCAGCTTTCCCACAGACATTCCAGATTCCTTACATCGAAATTATGGCTTTCCCACATCGACACTGTTGCTTCCCCAAATTGATATTCCAAATTCCTTACATCCAACTTTCAGCTTCTGCACCTCACCGTTCCAGCTTCCCTGCATCAACAGTCCGGATTTCTTACATCGGAATTCCGACTTTCCAATGTCTCCAAACAGACTGCATATGAAGATCCCAGCTTCCCAAATCGGGATTCTGGTCTCTTCATTTGTAGACTGCAGCCTCTACATTTTGAGCCTTTAACAAAGCGACAGAAACACAGCAGCTTTCCCACATCAACATTCCAGGATCTTTACATCGAAATTCCTGCTTTCCCAAATCGACAATCTGACATTTCAGATTCCCCACATCAGGACGCCGGTGTCCCCAGACTGAGACTCCAGGTAGAAAAGATGTTACACAGGAGGACTTGGGTACTGCAAATGGGCTTGTCATTTAGGAAGCACTGCATCTAACGGTCATCCTAGCAGGTCTGAGATCTAGAAGGTGTAACAGAGTCCCAAAAGAACACCATGGCCGTCTTCTACATGACCTTCATTGCATGGTCACTACAGTGTAGCATCACATTAGGCAGCTTTCCAGTACTCCCTGTACTGTAGTTGTAATGTACACGTCTTTTTTTTTTCCCTCCAACAGCAGAATCTATTTACCCATCATGACTAACAAGTTCAGCTTCCTGAGGGACATGAAGAAACATATGAAGTCTAACTAATAATATCCAAATCTATGCATTTCATTTTTCTGCTTTGAAGACAAGTATAAGTTGATAATGAGAGAGAATAGCTGTGTGGGACCAAGATCAGCAAACGCTTCATCCGACGAGTTGTCTTATTCACACCGACAGAGAAATCGCATCGGCTGCGCCTACCCAGAATCATTGGCGAGGCCGCTGGAAAAACACGCATGTGAACGATGAACTGACCCTGGCGCTCCTGCTGGTTCTGCTGCCGGGATGGGGGCCGTAAAGGGATCCGGCTGTTAACATAATGCTCCTTTGTTTTAATTACACCTCTAACAAACAATTAATGGGATCGATAATGTGCACTTGTAAAAACCCCGCCTAGGGCGAGCGCAACGGCAAGGCACACCTTCCTCAAGTGAAAATTATGTAAGGCGACGAGCCTCCGGGGGGCAACAAAAAAAGGGCAATTTAAGTAAAGTGAGAAGCCTATAATTGATTTAATAAAGTGCTGATTAATTGGAGGTGATGCGGGTCATTTCCCCAGGGTGCATTCGGTGAAATCGGGCCCCCGGGCCGTTTCCTGCTGTGGCTGTGAGTGCAAACCTGGGGACTTTAAAAGGGACCTCATTCTGCTCTTTGCCCTTTAACACCTTCATAGCGGAACGAGACCTTGGAGGGACCGAAAAAATGCAGTGGACTACATCCTAAAATGTATTTTGCACATACATCATGATACAGATTTGCATCAGCGTGCTGGATGGCAACCTTCTACTTTTAGTTGCAGCACTGACTTTTTTTTAAAAAAAAAGTATTCACCCCCTTGTACGTTTTCATATTTTATAGTTTCACAACATTGAACGACAAAGGATTTAATTGGGCTTTATTGACACCGGTCAACAGAGAGGTGAAAACAGTTGTACAAATTAATTTTGAATTAATTGTGAAACACAAGACACAAGGGCGTGAATACTTTTTGTAGGTATTGTATTCATTTTGCTGACAATTTTTTTTCCAAAGAAAGTTACACTATTACCCTAATCACAGTGATGAACCCATTTATGCAGATGGGAAATTTTTTACAGTATCAATTCAGATCAAGTCCCTTGATGATGTTTACAACAGCAGGAGGTGGAACTTGAACCCCAACCATTGTGGTGCAAGGCAACAGCTCTTACCAGTCCACCACCTCCTGCTCTATTATCCCATTTTTAACTACTTGTCTCCTTCATGGCCATTCTTACTGATGGTGTTACTATGAACAATCACTGCAGTTCTAAGAACAGCGGTTGAACGAACACACACACACCCTGGCTGAGCATCGCGAGGCTGTGACCCACCTGAGATGCTGGATTCGTGTTCAGACTCAATGTCTCTCAAAGAGGAAAGTGTTAATACTATCGCACTGGACCGAACCCCAATCTGTCTCGCCAAATCCACCCAGCAAATCAGATGTCACCTCAACGGACTCTCCGTGCCAGCCGCCATGTGGTGAGTATTCGGCGAGCAAACACTCGCACTCTGCACCAGGGTGGCGATGACACGCTGCTGGATGAACGCAACCAGCAGTGCAGTGTTCCCAAGGAAAAATTAATATTTGTAAAAAAAAATCCATACATGATTTCTGCTTTGTGCTGCTTGGTGTTTTCATCTCGCTAACCGCCACATAAATACAGAAAGAAAAACGAAACTTCACACTATCTGGGGCAGCAGGTGGAGTAGTGGGTAGAGCGACTAGCTTAGACCTGGGTTCCAATCCCAGCACCTGCTGTAGCACCCTTGATCAAGGAATTCGCCTTGAACTAAGTAAAATCCCCCAGCTCAAAGTACTGCACAAATAACCATATTATGTATATACACACACACACACACACACACACACACACACACACTAGTATTAGTGGCTGTCTGCATGTTATATACAATATGGTTGAGAAAATAGCATGTTACATTTATATTTAGCTCTAACAGAAAAACTTCAATGACACGATTATACGATGAATAGCATGAAAAGAGCATCCGATAGTGCAAAAAAAAAAAAAAAAAAAAAAAATCCCACATCAGCTTTCTCACTTTATTTTTTACATTTTGATTTTTCTCTCCTCACGCTGCAGCGTCTGAGCCGCACGGGCTGTTTGGAATTACTCAGCCTTGACGGAATAGATCATTTCTGACAGAGGAAAATGACAAAAAAACCTCTCAAAATCATATGTAGTTGGCTGATAAACGGGTCATGTCAGTAACCAGCTCTAATGCTGACTGATACGCACCTCGGAGTCCCCACTCGACTTCCAAATAAATTGCAAGTAACAGCAACAGTCACTTCAGACGCTGGCCACAGGGCACTGTGTGTGTGTGTGTGTGTGTGTGTGCGCGCGCGCGCGCGCCATGTTTTTTACTTATGTGACAACAAAACCCCCAAAAAAATTAAAAACAGACCTTTTTGGGGGACATCCTCAAATGCTTATGTTTTTGGTTTTTCAAAATTAAAAAATATATAATTAAAGTGTTAAATTATCACAAGGTTACAGCATTAGAACTGAAAATATTCCTATGATAACACTGTAAAATGATAGATGATTAGTTTCATAGCATTTCGCGGTTATTTACTTAAATTTTCATTTAGCTGAAATAGTTAAAACGAGGGGGCGTGGTGGCGCAGTGGGTTGGGCCGCAGTCCTGCTCTCCGGTGGGTCTGGGGTTCGAGTCCCGTTTGGGGTGCCTTGCGGCGGACTGGCATCCCGTCCTAGGTGTGTCCCCTCCCCCTCCGGCCTTACGCCCTGTGTTGCCGGGTAGGCTTCTGGTTCACCCGTGACCCCGTATGGGACAAGCGGTTCTGAAAATGTGTGTGTGTGTGTGTGTGTAGTTAAAACGAGAATGAAAAAATATAAACCATTTTTAAATTACTAAAAATGTATCGCAAGATTACCCTTATTACTTTTATAGATGATAATTTTTTTTCAACTTACAATTTCATATTTCATTAGTAATGGAATCAGGTATTTAAATGGAAGTCTGTATGAAAGTGAAAAGAAGTGTGTGTGTGTGTGTGTGTGTGTGAGAGAAACAGATACATGCACTGTACCTACATATAGCATTTGTCTCAGACCAAATCTACCCGCAGAAGTGCATAAAAATGCTTTTATGTTAAATTTCCTCCATATTAGACCTGTTGCTTCCTAATAATCACCATTTCCAACATTCAGTCTACAGCCACAGTAAACAGAGCGGAGAATCAATACTTTTTTTTTTTTTTTTTTATTTGTACCATTTAATTGTTTTCCTCTCCAAATTATGAGCAGGAATATCTGATTCTCACTAACAATCAACAATACTGGTGAATATTACTGTTTATTTCGCCCGTTATTCAGAGAATCAGTGCACACATTGCCGGGGCTTGGAGAAGGGAAGGTGCTAGGGGGCGCTAGAGAGCCAACAACATTTGCAAGGGTCAGATGCAGTTTTCAATTTGTGGAATACTGGGAAACCTGGGAGGGGTAAAACGGAAACTGACGATGAATGATGAACTGGATGGGGGGGGGGGGGGGCATAATGTGACACAGCATCTGACACGCAGGTAAACCATCGACAGCCAGTAGGGCGACATGAGGGGTCGAGGCACTACCTGTTCGCGACTCCTTTCCACATCATGACCTGATGGAATCGGGCTACAGAAAGAAAAGAGGAAAATGACATCTGAACGCTGGGGAAAAAAGGTGGGGGAATGGTGGGTTCAATCCAGCACCTAGTGGTTGCGAGCTACTTAAAAATGAAGGGTTCAACTGACAAGTCCTTGAGATTTGGGGACAGCCGTCGATCTGACCATTGCGGTTACTGTTCATACACACGTTCGTGGGGTCACGGATGGTTTTTTTTTTTTTTTTTTTTTTTTGATCCATCTGACAGAAGTCAGGGCCACGAAAAATGACTAACCGAGGAGCATCCGATGCGGTCGCCGTTATTGTCACGGTTAAGGAGCACCGGGAGCGAGGTCCTCCAACGTGCTCGTCCGTGCACCGAGTCGATGACGGCGTTGACAGTTACGCCAAGAACTACGGTGTACCAAGGAGGGATTAATACCTAATGGCAACCGGATACTCGGATCAGGCCGTATAGAATAGTTTCATTATAATTTACTATTTTTCGCTAAAACATATTTGCTCCTTACTAAACGCACAGTTCAATCATTTTTGTTTATTTGCATTTTCAATAAATCACATTTAAAATAATTTCTATAATCCTCATGTATCAACGGGTACCACCGTAATCTAAATTTGGAGTCGGTGTCCACAAAACAAACGAATAAAGTCGCAGCGGGAAGCGGCGCGAGCCAAATGAATTACACGTAAATCTAATGTAATCCCTGCGGAGCAGCCTGGACCGTAATCCCCCAAGTCCCGCTTCCTTTAAAGCGGGGCTACTTGGCCAAATCGCAGCCGAGGAACATCTGTTAAGTTTCGGAGCAACAATTAATGGAGACATTAAAAAGCCGTGTTTTCATTTTTAATCCGTGTATGGAGATGAAAGGAAACGCGATGCATTTTTAATCCCTCCGACAAAGCGGCGGTGGGGGTCGCGTTCATTAGGCCTTTGCCAGAACGCACTCCAATTTGATTTGGGAAGTAATTGCGAATCGTCCCAAATGGGATCGGGAGATAGCGCAATCGAGACAAAAGTGAATTAACCTTCCCGTTGTGCTTCGGGAAGCGCGGCGGTGGGTTTTCTCCGCCGCACGAGCGTGTTTGCGGATGGCGGGACGACACGGGAGGCCCGGGGATCGGCACGCCGATTCAACCTCCTCGCCGTAACCCGGGCGGTTCCCAGCTTTCTCGCATCCCAGTACTTGTTTTATGCTGTCATGTTGTTGTTCTGGGTTTGAATAAATCCACAAATACTATGAGGAAGGGAACCGATCACTGCAGCTACTATGCTTCGAAAATACTGTATAGTATATACGGTATACTATATACGTATATTAACTGTACATATATTTACCGTATGCATTTACTTTGTCAATATAAATTGATTATTAATGTTTACTAATGGACTTTAGTTGTCACTAACAGCTTGAGCTCTCCTTCTACACACCGAGTATGTGTCTCTATATAATCATTTATCTTTATTTTCTCAGCCGACGCTTACAACGTTAAGCTACTAACACTTACGTAACCTGTTCATACAGGCGGATGATTTTCCTAAAGTGATTTCAGGGTTAGAACCTTCCTCGAGGACGCTGCAGCCGGAAGAGGGATTTGAACCTGCAACCGTTGGATCCAAAGAACAGGAGCTCTATATGCTACCGGCTGTGCCTTACATAGCAGCGGTGTCGATCACGCATATCTCTATTGACCATCTGTTACGTCTCATACGATTATGCATCGTGCTATATATAATCATGCTGCGTATCACATTAATCTGGATCATTTAAACGACTTTATCTATTACCCCCCCTTCATCGCCACTTTTGGAAACGGTCACGGACGCTCTCCGACACTGGCCGCCGAGAGAGCGCGACGAAGCCTACGGCTCTTAACCGGACCGACAGTCACCTTGTCCTGCAGCGTGGCTTACAGTAATGGAGTATTAAAGGACATAATGGGGTAACCGGGTCCCTCTCCTTGCAGCAGTACGCATAAAAAAGACGGCCTCTTTTTCCGCTACCTGGCCGGGAAACAAGAAACAATTCGAGCCGAAAAAGCCGATTCGCAGCCATGCAACATTTAGCCTCCGATTTCAGGCAGATTCCCTCGAGCCACACCGTGATTCACCGCGATATTGAGAAGGTAATATGCCGTACCATAAGACAAATGAAGGAGAAATTCACACCCTGCCGCTTAGTTTAAAAACACCAGAGAATTAGTGCGAGTCGGCTTCCGCCCCACGCTCTTTTTTTTTTTTTTTTTGCTTTAATATTGGGTCTGAATTTATCGATCTGACACGGAAAGTAATGGAGGGAAAAGAAAGAACAGGAAACGCGATTCTCAGAGTCATCGTTGCGAGACCGGAAAGCGGTGCTTTCGTCGGGACGCCCGGACACCGGCTTTGGCATGTCGTAACTCTGCCGAGAGCGCCCGCGGAAAGCTAATGGGAAGGGCCGCCACGGCCTGTCTTTTCTCCTTCTCTCGCAGTAAAGTTTACGATCTCAGACATGCTAGTCATCAAAAGGCGGCGAGATTTCCGCAGAACTCCACGTAGCACTAAAATTCGATCCCGGACACATCTTTAGGTAAATTTCGAGTGACCTACCACACATCAGGTTCTGTACGTAAGCTTTTAGCGTGTGGCTTGGTATCGATAATGAAAACTGTCAGTTAGCATCGAAAAAGATTTTGCACATATTTTATCCCAACGAAAAGAGTCCATAAATATATTATCCTCACAACACACCCTAACCTGGATTTACAGGCAAAATGCTGAACACACACACACACACAATCACCCACTTCACTCATATACGTATCTTCAAAAATCTCATCATCGTGTGCAGCTTTTCTCCAAGTGTCAAGGAGGAGTGTAATATAATGGCTTTAATGTGGCTGACAGAAAAATCAAGTTTCTTTAAAAAAAAAAAAAAAAAAAAAAAAAATCACAGTTACTCATTTTTATCCTGGAACGGTTTTATCATAACTAAGGGGTCAGTCATTTGTAAATGAAATAAAGTACAAACAGGGTTCTCCCAGCTGTCGTAAATTGGGATGGGGTGTATAATCATTTTGATGTATTTTAGTTATTTATTTTTCACTTTATGTTATTATTTATTCATTTTAAATACTGGAGAAATCAATATTAATTCCAAACTCAATTGCTCCAATGGCCAAAATTACATATAACTTTAAAATGTCACAATGAACTTATACAAGTTGATATGAAGTCACAAATAACATTTTATCACCTTTAAAAAACAAGCAGCAGTATTTTACATCAGTGCCCATGACTTTTATTATGTCAGAAGAAAATCTATAAATCATTATAGGGCGGCTTGGTAAACTGTACTCCATTTAAGCAATAATACATTTTTAAAAAGGTCATCCAGCTATTAACTGTGGCAAAATACGGCTTTTTACACTCGCCCTGCACCCCCGCAACACGGCCCATACAAAACCCCCATCTTTCATATTGTAGTCTTCCATGAATTAGTCTCCTACCCGTGAAAAACTATTTTATGGCTTATTCCCAGTTGAGGTAATCGCTTTATTACTGGTGCTCAAATGAGTTTTGGTTGGTTATTATGGTTCCAGTGGGTATAATGAAATTTCACTCAGCAGCAGAGCAACAATATAACAATAAAAAAGGAATACAAAATCAATATGAAACAGACTCCTTCTGTTTACCATTTAAATCACCGTTCCTGAGGAGGCGAGTCAGACATAAATCAGGGTTCCATTAAATGATCATACACACGGCATAATAACAAACAATTACTGCAACCGTTCGAGGTGCCATCAGCCTGCCGGAGCTGGTCCACAGTAACGGCACAGTGACCAAAGGAGACGGAGCAAACGAAATTTTCACACATTAGGACCGCTGACCAGGAGGGTCCTTCCAAGACACAAAAACTCAACGAATTGCAAAAGACATGGAAATAAGCTTCACGTGTACCGTAACAGTAGGGGGGCGTGGTGGCGCAGTGGACTGGACCGGGTCCTGCTCTCCGGTGGGTCTGGGGTTCGAGTCCCGCTTGGGGTGCCTTGCGACGGACTGGCGTCCCGTCCTGGGTGTGTCCCCACCCCCTCCGGCCTTACGCCCTGTGTTGCCGGGTTAGGCTCCGGCTCCCCGTGACCCCGAATGGGTCGAGCGGTTCAGACGAGGCGTACCGGGACACGGCTAATGGCATTACGGCCAGCCTTCAAATACGGGGAATGGGTGAGCAAGTGCAGGCAAACGGGGGTGAATTATCAACCATACTTAAAGTGCTGCTGAAAAGTATGTGTCCTTTAGTTTTACCACAAAATGGGTATTTGATGAGAATCTGTTGCTCTCATGTGACGTAATAGGTGTGTAATGACCAATTCCATATGTTGCTTTTAAGGAAACCATGTGTGTAGTAGAAACACACAACTAGTGCAGGTATAAAAATAAGCGAAGCCCAAAATGAACCGATTAAACCGAGTAACTGAAAATCATAGTAATTCATTTTATGTTTATTTTAAGATATCAGATTTTAAAATTTTCTTTTTTTTTTTTTTTAAATTTTATTATGTTATACAGGGATAATGACCAGAATGACCTACTTTGAAGCAGCGCTGTATGTGTAACTCATGTATACACACATACATACAAATATTATACAGCATACACACACACACACACACACACACACAGACGGACAACCAGTTCCACTGAGTGAAACCGCTTCGTGGAAGAAAAGACATCCTGCCAGACCTACTATATTATCAGTATATTGTCACCAGACCACAGACTTTACTCCGTTACAAAAGTACGAAAGACACATGAAAAGTACACATACATAATTATGTCCTGGTATTATTATTTACCCGAAACCTTTGTCCAAGGAAACTTACAGTGCTCGATAATCGACTTAATTACTCATCTGTCTGTACAGCAAAATAATATTTACTGTGTTAAGTCGGGATAAGCGCCTTGATCAAGGGTACGACACCAGGAGCAGGGATTCAAATCACAAACCTTCAGATTGCAAGGTGATAGTCGTACCCACTACACCACCTGCTGCCCCTGTGTACCAGAGGTAATTTCTGTTGTCAATTTTTATCTCCTCTTCTTTAAAGGAGAGAAGGTGTGTGTGTCTGTCTGTGTGTGCGTATATGCACGCATCTGTGGTCATACCGGTATTTATAACACAGGTTAGAGGAATTTGGCTTTCAAATGCGCAACAGCAAATCAGGTGTGTGAATTTCAAAGAGCTGCGGTCAACACAAGGGCTGCAAACCAACACTGATCATCATCTGGAGCCAGGTGGAGATGCCCTGGACCCGAGAGGCTGCCGCGAACCCCGCAGCTGGACGGCGCTCCTTGTGAACACGCTGCGAGGTGGTACGCTTTACGAGTACTACATTAACAAACAGGCCACGGACAGTTGGCAGCGTAATGGTTGGAGCTGCTGCCTTTGGACCAAAAGGTTACGGGTTCCAATGCCACGTCAAGCTGTAGTACCCTTGAGCAAGGTACTCTCCTTAAATTGCTCCGGTAAAAATTACCATACTGTATACATGGGTAACTGCAGGTAACAACATTGTAAGCTGCTTTGGAGAAATCATCAAATAAATATACTAAATATTATGATTATTGAAACCTGAATCAGGACACAAAAGACAGAGATGTGGTCACCTAACGTAATATCCAGATTTTCCTTCATTAAAAACATCTCAATAACAACTTGCTATAGAAAATTAAATCTGAGCTATTTGCTAATCATATGAGGGCCAATTAGGGGATCAATAATGACTTGTCACCGTTGATATGCCAACAGCTTCGCTAGAAAGCTCTGCTAGAGGCCAACAGCAGCTGTGAGTGCCGTGACCGCGGCTGGAGGTGTTTGGTGTGGGTTCCTGGCCCACACGGGTCTATTCCGGCCTCGTTCCTCTTTCCTGGAACACGTTCAGTCACGTAACGCGCAAACACACTCCGACGATGGCGACGGCACTCAAGCGACCACCGAACAGCCTGGATAGAAGATCCAGGAGTTCCTAGGAGAGGGACGGCTGGAACCCTCGGTCCGAGATCTCCATCGCAGGAGCCACCTCTCCGGCGTAAGTCCCAAAGCCCAGCAAACCCACGGTCCATTCCGGTTGGGCCGGCCAAGCGCTCCTGGCCACAACAAAAACAAAACAGACAAATGAAAGCATGTCTAATGAAGATTTCACAAGAGCCCGGTGTGCCGAGCGGACGCCGGCCAGCATCACCTGCACGGTCCGGACCTCCCGAGGGCCCGGTGCACAGCCTTCTCCGGGCAACGTACCCAGAATCCCGGTTCAGCCATCTGCAACAGAGCGGCCCCCGAGGGACCGACTCCGGTGCTGGTTATTTTCCCGTTTTCTCTTGCATGGTGTCTAACCGCGGGAAACCCAACCCAATCTGTCAGCCACGTGCAAAGACCAGACACCAGGAACCCAAGAGAAACACGGCAGTTTAACAGGTTCCTGTTGAGCGCTCCAGGCATCAGAAGAAAGAACCAGAACACACACATATATGTACACTAAATAAGGTCCGCAGTTTACCCACCCCCATTTATAACTTAATATTCAAGGATTGAATGTTGATTTACATTTATTTATTTAATGCTTTTTCTAATGCAGCTCAGAGTGTTAGGATACTTACGCTTATTTACCATTGATACAGCTGGGTGACTTTACTGGAGCAATTTACCAAAGTACCTTGTTCAAGGGTACTAAAGCTAGAGGAGGGATTTGAATCTGCGATCTTTGGATCCACTGGAGGCAACTCTATCCACCAGCTGCCCCCTGTCAAATGTGCATTTTTTGGAGGAGAGTGCTCAGATACACCTTAGTTTTATCTTATTTATTCGAAGCTGTCTTTCAAGCACACACGCACGCGCGCACACACTGGCTGAAGCTGCTTGTTCCGAGCAGGGTTGCGGGGAGCCGGAGCCTATCCCGCCAACAAAGGGCGTAAGGCCGGAGGGGGAGGGGACACAGCCAGGACGGGACGCCAGTCTGTCACAAGGCACGCCAAGCGGGACTCAAACCCTGGACCCGCCAGAGAGCAGAACCTAGCCAAGCCTGGTGTGCCACCCCACCCCCTTGTCTTTCAAGCAATTTGCTTTAAAAAAAAAAAATTAAAAAAAGCGTTGATTCGTTTGCAAAGCATGGATGGTAAAATGTTGTTCCAAATTGCTTGAGTTTGTGTTTAATTAATGTTTCCCCTCGTAGGACAAAATAAAGAGTCACACTTCTAGCTTTACATTCTCCAGTTATTTCAGTTGGGGGAAAAAAATGTAATTTGGTCTTAATTACAGTGCAATTACTTTTTTCAGTCTTGTACTGCTACAGGACAAGTACACAAATTACAGGAATTATAGATTGACACATAAACGAGTAAAATAGCTCGATAATACCTAAACTGCAGTTTCACAGCAAAGTCACACCATTTATATATCGATATAAAATTGAAATACAACTAAATACACTGCCTCCGTTTAGTACAAACTGTTGATTTGCACTAATTGTTTGAAAACACGTATTACAGTTTAGTTTTTAAGGACATTTTTCTCTTTGCAGTTTTGTGCAGTTTGTGTGAAACCAAGAAGATGACCAGTGTTTACCTGCCAAGCGGAGAGGTGGCAGTAAGGTGCAACCAGGAGTGTGGGACCGACTTAATATAATTCACTAACACAGATTTTAAAGCTCGTGTCTGGTGCACCTGACTTTTGGAGATCAATATCAAGACGATGAATAGTACGTGTGTTTATGGGATGAGTCAGTCAACAGCCGGTATTAAATACAAATCTTTAAAGATAGCATTTTATTATTTTAAATTGGTTTTAATTTCAATGCAGCTGAAAGACAAAAATGTCCTCTATTGTTGTTTAGCGAAGCAATATCTAATATCTTCTAAACCTAATCAGCAACCAAATCGAGGGAAGTCTGTATAACTATATAACTGTATTAAGCTTTTTATTGACTTAGTGTTAAGAGGTACGACAATTGTTGATCAACCCCCGCAGGTAAATTCACACATACAGCAGCTAAACACAAAAAACATGGCACCAAAAAACCCATAATGCAATTCACCCAAAGAAGCAGGCAATTAAAAATTACAGTTAATAGACAATTAAAGTGCAACAGGTCTAAAGTCTCAAGGCGCAGCCCTGCTTCTCCGTATTAAAGCACCAGCAGGCCTTTGGGTGGCATTACGAAGGACACAAAAGTACTTCTTCGTACCGCCGTAGCTGAACAATCTGGTGACGGAATTACGAAGGATACAAATTACGAATGGACATCCACTCCCAATCGCATCGGTTTCTTGAGGAGCCGGTACATTTATACATTCTCACAAGGCAGGTCACGAAATATGAAGGCAGGCAATGGTCAATGACCTTTTCTTCAAATCTCGCTCCACATAAGGAATAAACACTTAATAAGATTACCGCTGACGCCACAGATATATCCCTGAGCCGTAGGCCAGGATTCAGCAGAGTGTAAATGTTTCTGCTAATGTGCGATGTTCTGTAATGTTCACCATTAAATAAATTGTTTTAATTAGCTCCTCATTTGCCAGGCATGCAAAAAAAATGCTTGCAGCTCACTTCTGCGAGAGCAATGGAGGGAAAAGCCCATTCATGGCCGCAGCGTCCATCTTCGCTCAATGTATCCCGCTCCTCGTCTCCGTCTCAGTCATACTGCGAATCCTTACTTTATTAAGTTGATTCATTCATCCGAGGTAAATGCAACCTGCTGGGTACGTTAACCATTTATCGTTTTCAGAAGACTGCTAACTCTTCGCGCTAATTTTAGTAAAACTATATTAAAGCAAAATGTTTCCTGCACATCATTAAACCTGTAAGCATCTCACAATGTCTCGGGGCAGAAGGCAACATTGTGGTAAAAGCTGTCAATCAAATGATCCTTGGTTCAAATCTCTGCCTGCCACTCAACCTTTTCGTCAATGTATTGACCACAAATTCAAAGAGTAAGAATATCCTGCAGTATAAACGGAAATGTTGATTATCTAACAAGATGTTCAGATTTACTTACAGCAGCTGGAAGCGTAGTGGTCAAATTCACCGACTTTGGACTCAAAGGTTGCAGATTCGAATCCCACCTCCAGCTGAGCAAGGTACTTAAATTACTTTGCTCCAGTAAAATTATCAATTTGTATAAATGGGGAAATAACTGTAGCTTGACATCATAAGTCACTTTGGAGAAGAGTTTCAGATAAATGAATAAATGTAAATTTGTGACTTCACGCGCCGAATGTTACAAGCGACATTTTTCAAATTCCGAAACAGCCACGGAAGCAGAAACCACGCTTCCCTGCACGAGCGCCACGGTGACCCTTGCATCAGCCCAAATTAAACACACTGAAAGGCAGCCCCGTCTGCTGTCTGATCTGGGTTTTGTTTGGTTTTAGCTGCTGTATCATTTCAAATGATGCATCAAGTTAATTGTTTGCGATTCTGTTACTGACACGGTAAGAATATACGACCTGCAAGAATGCAGGTCACGTGGTGGCATGTTGTCGAGCTATGTCCCGAGTCTGTTACAGTAAATGACAAACCGATCTACTGGATCCCATTAAATTAACAGTAAAAATGGTAGCGAATGCGACGGAGAGACCACCACACAAAAGAACACATTTATGCACCTGTGCAGTTATTGGTATTATATACAACGCCGTTAAACTGAAGACATTGCATTTTTTTTTTTTTTTTTTCAGTAAAACTGCTGCCAAATTCAAAATAGCAGGATAATAATGGACAACGAAGGTTAAGCAACTGGCTCAAAGATGCACCGTCCTAAAATCTGGACCGGAATCCTTTGGTTGCAAGCTTAATCTCTTAATCACTTCTCCACGTCCAAGGCCCATGAGACAGAAAGCCTGAATTATACAACAGGACTGCGTTATTAACCAATGAGAGTAGGTATGGGCGGAATAGAACACATCAGCTGGCCAACGAGAGGGAGTCTGGACACCCCAGAACACATCAACGAAAGAAAGAGCCAGAGCACAGCAGAACATATTTACTGAGTAGTGCAGAGACGAAAGAACTCTTCAGATGACCAAGGAGGGGGACCTGGTAACATAAGATCACATCTCACCAGTGAGACAGCAGAACACATCTCCTGACCAATGAGAAGACCTGATAACAGAAGGTCACATCTGACCAATGAGAGAGAAGAATACATCTACTGACCAATGAGAGTGAGTGTACATACAGCAAAATACATGTACTGGCCAATGAGAAAGCCTGAATAGAGCGGAACACATCTGACCAATGAGAGAGCAGAATACATCTACTGACCAATGAGAGTGAGTGTACATACAGCAAAATACATGTACTGGCTAATGAGAAAGCCTGGATAGAGCAAAACGCATCTCACCAATGAGAGAGAACCTGAGTGCAGAACACACCTACTGACCAATATGTGTGTCTTGCTGAGCCCCTCATGCTGTTCCCCATTATTAACATCTCCCAAGGACTCCCAGGGACTTTGCTCCAGTCTCGGACCCGTTCCAAGGAACATTACAGATGAGCCGCTGAGCCGCTATCCCGCTCAGCAGCTGATGGGATCCAGTGAAGGATGAAGACCAAGTCATCATCTGTTATGGCAAGACGGTGAAAGACAACAGCGGGAAGGAAAAGCGAATCGTTTGCAGCCCCGATCGGGCTTTCTCGGCCCCATCCGTTTGCAGTTTCGTACGCTTGCGGTCATTCTGAAAGCGCCCAAAGTATTCACGGTAACGTCGGGTCGGCCGCGACCGAACTCGCCGACGAGTCCCTCCCGACATTCCCCGCACAGCCCCTTTCGCTTTGGACTTTTGGAAGTCCACTCCTCCACGCGATAAGAAAGCGCAATCCATCTAACCCCCCATGTTATTATCTTTGCTACTCCAACTTTCATTTTCTCCACAGCGCCCCAAAACGGCGCAACAAAGACCAGCCAACGTGAACCGAGATCCCGGCAACCAGATCTGTCGTTACGCCAACGGCGCTTTCCCCTTCGCTCTCGCCACACTATTTACAACACCCAAGAACCGCAAGCATCCATTGTCCCCCACCGCTTGACCGTGCCATTTATTACCCAGAGTGCAACAGGCCAGACGTCAACAGCCTCGGCAGAATAAAGGAGCGGAGAAGCAGCGGATATCAGATGGAACGGCGAAGGGCCGGCTCCTTGGGCAGAGGGAGAGATCTGCGGGACAAAGGGGCGCCGTTGTCCAGATAAGAGCAGCAATGGTAGGCATCTGCACCATCATCGATGAGTCACACTCCTAACAAGATTTACGCCTATCTGGCGCCCGAGTTATTGTGGGGAGGAAGCTGGCACTTTTAAAGCAAGTGGGACGATAACTGATTTCATCTAGCTTGTCCATGATTATGAGCAGCTTTCTGCACGGCTTGTTCGAGGCACCCGGCTGTTGCGGAGCGCTCCAACGGAAGGCCGGGGAGACGGTTCGTCTGAAGTCAGGCCCTCCCGGACCGCCCCGCGGCACCGTGAACGGGAACAGTTGCCTGTAATCCTTCGGAAACACTGCCACGGAGGACACGGGAGGCAGAATGGGGGCGAGTGCCTGCCGCTGGCACACGAGAACGAGCGCGAGCTTCGGTGCGGAGTCGTGGCCTGAATGAGAGCCTGCTGGGGGAGGCCGCATAAACGAAACAGCCTCCAACCGCAAAACACAAAACGGCCTTTCTCCTCCATCATTATTCGGACAGGCCTCACAAGGGTCAGGAAAGAAAAAAAAAAAAAAGAACAACTTTTTAAATTATATATAAAATTCCTAATCTCATTTCATGATAATGAGGGTCTCCAGTTTATCTGTGTGCTGACAACGAATTTTTACTGAATAATACAGAGTTCTTGCAATATTGGGTGGTCCTATACAAGAGAGCACCGAGTCTCAGAGCGGGCTCCGACAGTACTGATGAGGGGGAAGTGGGGGCGGGGGCGGGGGTGGTGTAGGGTGGACAGATGAGTAGCATGTTGGAACAGAAGCTACAGCCGCCACTTCTTTAATGGGAGGATGGAAGAATCAATTCAACTCTATGAGACCTTCAATGCTTGATCTCCAGCCCCTAGGCAACTGAGGGGTCATCCTTCAGACCCTGCTTTACACATGCCTGGTGAACACTCACCACAAATGAATCAGAACACCCCACTTACCAGGTCCCCTTTCCACCCGTGACGAACACCCCCCCAACGTGTGCCTGCCACACTAACATATGTACAGTTAATAAAGTTAGGGGGCCGGGCCTCAGATTTATGTCTGCCCACATAATCCAATTAGGTTTGATTCCATCGTTTGATCCACCTATCAATGTCAGCGACGGCCTGGCGTGCTCTCAGAACTGGGAAGGGGAGCCCTCTAATGCAATCGGCTGCCAGATACGAGAGCTTTATTACGTTAATATGTCTCCGGTTAATTCTATCTCATCTCCTAATATGACTTTGCCTAAAAAAAACCAATTAAATACTAATTTATCTGATCACCTCAACTGGAGATGTGACACGGCTGGCAATCCGACAGAAAAGCCCCTCCCTCTCCCACGTGCGGCAGGTGTCCTGGATTCTGGAACATTCTAATAGAAGGGACAAGCCTCGGATGGGGGCTCTTCCTTCGTCTTGTCCAAGACGCTAAAGGAGACGCGTCGTTTCCGAGAGCGAGAACCGTTGGCGCGAAAAAGCAGATCGTTCACAGACATACATGTTGGAGGCAAAAAAAAAAAAAAAAAAATCACTCCTCTCACATCAAAGGGCTGCAGCTTTCATCCTGACAGGCTGCTCAGGTCTGTTATTCCGCATGCACATCCGCACGCTCGCTCCTTCCGCTGAAGATGCGGGTATATGTACGTTGGAAACGAGGATGCTAGATGCTGGAAAAATGGTGCTGAATCAGAAAATCTTTTTTTTCCCCCCCTGCTCTTTTAAAGCGGCGAGACTGACTGGGGCGCAGTGTGTCTTTACACAGTCTGTGCTGTGGGGGGGGGAAACAATTCTCAAATCACGTCTGCCTTGTTCTCCTCGTTCAAAGCAACCCCACAAAACCCATAGACCCCCGAGAACTGAAAACGTTATCAAAAAAAACCCTCAAACCGACGTGCGGGGAAAACCAGGAGTGCAGCACTCTGCCTCAGAGGAGCCTCTAGTCCATTTTATTTCCCATCACCTCTCAGTAATAAAAACCCTCCGCAGACAACAAGCAACGCAGCGATTTATTATCATTCTGGGGAATATTTTATTTTCTTGATTACCGGAGGCGTCAAACATGAAGAGCAAATTAATGGAAATGCGGGCGAATTACAAACTCTGCTTTCCTCAAGAAATCTCGGGGAAGGCCGCTGAATTACGTGCGCAGGTGGAGCTGTCCTGCCGGAGCTTCCCTCCGGTTGATCGCCGTAACGCTGAAGAACATGAAGAAGAAGAACACGAAGAGGAGAGAAAAGTCAGGAGGGAGACAAACGTGAAATGATTCGCTCCCCGACCTGAAAACGTCTGAAAGCTCAAATTCCGTGCGAAAGAAATGCGTTGAGGAGCATCTGATGGCGACGGCATGGCGAGCGGTTGCTAATGACAACAGTTGGTTTCGCTGCTGCGGTCCTTCAGACACACCCGGCAGACAGCCTCAAACGACACTTACGGTAGGAAAGGAATGGGACAACACCCCCCGAGGAACGCAGTAGAAGCTCCCGTTCTTTAGAAAGTACATTTACGTTTATTTCTTTAGTCGACTTACACCGTTAAGCTACTTACAATGATACAATTACAATTATTATTGTTATAATTATTATACAATTATAAACAAACTAAGTGTACTTTAGAATCACACGTCTACTTAAGTGTTTCTTTCTCCTAATGTAATGAACACATTGTATTTTCTATGAGATGTTCGTCGCTTTGAAGAAAAGCGTCTGATAAATGAATACATGTAAAATTAGTTTGTATACAGATGGGTAATTTATTGGAGAAATCTAGGGTAAGTATGTCACTCAGGCAAACTAGAGCTGGAGGTGAAATTCGAACAAGCGACCTTCGAGACCAAAGACAGCAGCTCTAACCGCTAAGGTACCAGTTGCCCCATCAGTACATAAATCTGGTTCACGAGAAACCAGTCCGCCCACAATCCTCTTGACCCCAGCTCCAGGAGGATGGAGATGCAGTTCAAGCCCCCCAGCCCCCAGCCCCCAGCCAGGCTCCGCCCCCCCCTCCACCCCCCAATCTGTTCGGAAACGGCGCCGGTGCCGCCGAGCCACACGGTGGCTGCCGGTGCAGAACACGGTCGACGCTGACAGATGGGGAGGAGGGCAGGCGACGCCAAGGGGAGCTGGTGATTTATGGTCAAGTGTGGGGCGATTAGCACAGGGCGTTTAGCACGGGGCCCCCCGGTGGAGGGAGATGGCAGGTTTGCCCAGGAACCACCCAGCGTGGGGACACCTTGTTTATTGGTATCCCTGAAAACTTCACCTTGCCGAGCAGCAGAGACGGCATCGTCACATATTTGCAGCCAGGGAAAAGCAGAAATTTCATTCTAGTAATGTTCCTGATGGTCTGAAACATCCTCAAGGAGCAGACCGAGTTTCTTGAGGTCTACCAACAGACCAAGAGGACGGAAAGGTGTTGGCGTGAATAAAAACTCCTTTCCACAGGCTTCTGGACGACAATAACGTCCAGGAGATTGACTTCTGGCCGGACTCCGGTGCTTCAGACCATTTTCTCTTATAACCGATGCTCAGCTGACCGTTTTAAAAGTAAATTTGACTGATCCATTCTGTTTCTTCCGACAGAGCAGAAAGCCCGCCACCTTTCATGTTTCAGAAGTCAGTCTAGCGAGTGAAGCTCGGCGCTCAATACACAGCCATGCTTTACCGCTAAAGCTGAGAGGGAGTGCAGGCGGAGTACCGTGGTGCCACCGGACCTTTCCGGCCACCTGTCCGTCGATCGTCGACACGCCGATCTCGAGTTCTGTTCATGAATACGGCCCGGGAAGCTCACTGCTGCCTTTTGGTAGTCGATCAGTGCGTCGGGGAATCTGTTCGCAGAGGACTGGAAGGACGCGAGGGAAGAAAGACGTGGTGCCCTTGCTTAGAAGAAGCTGTCGTGGCGCAGGAGGACGTCGCGTAGCTGATCCTTTCACGAGTCTCCAACGCAAGTAAGGCTGAGATGAAGGTGATCTCCGCAGGGGGCCTTGCTGAAGGATACAGAGACACCGCGGGAACCGGAGGGTGGAGAGGAAGCTGAACGGCATTTGCAGAACCAGGGAGTTGAAGAGCGATGTGTCAGTCTGGGACGTAAAGGGAAAGGCAGCGCAGAGTTTCCAGAGCTTTACAGTGGGGAGGGGCAAAGCAGTGTCCTGCTACTGGGTGAGGGAGGGAGGGTTACACCACGTAACCCCTTAAAACACCTGCTCATTTGCAGGTAAAGCCGCGTAGCCGGACGCCCGACTCCCGAGGCAGCGCTAACCTTGCCGATACACAGCAGCGGGTGTGACATCTCCATTAGTCACTGCACTGCGATTGTGCAGAGCTGACATCCCGGCGCCCACGCCTGCACTCTGCATCCTGGCTTTCCTCATCACCTTCCTGAAAAAGGTTCCACCGCGTGAAACAAACAAATAAGTGACAACATTACTACACGCCGAGCCCAGAGCCGAATCCTCCCCTAATGCTAACTGACAGCCGGGCAGAAACGCCTTAATTATGAGCAATGCACGGTACATTATGATGTGACATTAATTAGCTCTTCCTGTCTGCTACCTGGCAACGAGGTGTCTAGTTCCACGCCACCCGATTCCTCCGATGAAACCGCTTGGATAAGCTGCAGGATGCAAGTTGCTGCGCACGGGGTGTGTGGCAAAGGCGAGTGTGTGTCTTGAGGGGGTGGGGTTACTCCAGGTAGGGTGACTAGGGGGTGATTTGGGGTCATGTGAGTGGTAGGGTAAGGATGCTCTTCTACGTGTAGATGATCACATCGGGGCAGGAAGAAAAAGCAGATGATCACAAAGTCATGGGAGCTTCATCTGACAGCAAGAGATGGACAACGCAATGTAGAGAATACAAAGGTTTGGAGGGGAGTTGACACAACAATGTGGGTGGAGCTAAATGTAATAAGTCCCAAAAGAAAAATTGCGGTGGAGGTGAACTAGAATACTGAACCACCAACAACTACTATAGACAAAAAGGAGGCAGAGTTGACCGGGAAGCAGCTCCATCAAACTTATGTGGCCGTTCAATATACAGAGAACTGACCAATGGCAACATTTGCAGCTGAACCAATTGGTTACATCCTTTGAGAGAACTGACCAATGAGGTGCTTTCATTTCCAACAGTCCCGGGGCAGCTGGTAGCTTACTGGTTAGAGCTGCTGCCTTTGAACCCAAAGGTAACAGGTTTGAATCCCCCCTTGAGCAAGGTACTAACCCTAAATTGCTCCAGTAAAAAATTACCCAGTTCTATAATACGGGTAAATAATTGCAAGCTGCTTTAGGGAAGAGCAACAGCTAAATAAATAAATGCAAATAGTGAGCTCTTTTCAGACAGGCAACCAATGAGGGAATGGCATTTCCAGATGTACCAGTCAGCTACCCCTATATGGAAAGCTGAATGATAACTGGCTACACTCCATTGCTGAGCTGACCAATAAGATGGATGTTTTATCAAATTGGTAATACACAAGAGAGCTGAAGATTAAGGAGATGGGCAGGGCTGAGCCGGAACTACCGCGCATGTGGGCGGAGCTATTTAAGAGCTGCCCCTTGGGTTTCTTGCTTCTAATGTCCTTCCAAGGCCCAAGCAGCCCGAGTCTGCAAGCTGGGTTTGAATTGGGAACATCATCAAGTAATCCGCAAAGCTCTAATCGTCCTTGTTATGCATGTGTGTTTCCAAAGTACTTACTAAATTAAATCAAGCGTAATAAGCTGCACTAAGAAGTTAAACTGAGAGAGGAAAATACGCGATTGAACAATGAACGTATGCGCATATGTATAAGTTATGCGGACGAATAACGAAAGGGTTTAACGTCCGGAATCACAAAGTACACGGAGGCCCCCGCAGCACAAGGACGACGGATGCACAAGCAGCTCGCTGCGAACATGAGCTCGCGAAGTTTAAAGAAAACGCAAAAGTACTGCGTTTGTACACTGCAGCAAGATCAGCAAAGACACCCATGTCAAAAAAAGGCAGAAAAAAAACCATTTCCACACCCATGCGACTCTGTAAACTCTTTACACTCATTCACTCTGTAAATATGTTACTTATTCTGCAATTCTGTGCCAGCTGTTTGTTGTCTGTAAACACTGGAAGCGTCAAGAACCGCAGCAAATTCCTTGTATGCGTCAGCACGCTCGGCCAATAACTCATTCTCATGTGCAACTTCACACTTTTCGAATCCTTCCGCGTGTAATATCCAGCATTGTTCTGGAGTAACGTTTTGTTTGCCCTAGGAGAGATCGCGTCAAACGGGAACGACTAAAGATAGATGTGTCCGCAGGTGCCGATGCGAGTTTGCCGCGGTTGCTATGACATTATCGGGCGGGTTGAATCGGACCGCAAGCGACTCCTCGCAGGCAGGAAGCGGAGCAGCGGCAGCTATCTGTGCCTAGCGCCAAGCTATCGCATCTCATCTTTCTGCTCTGTTTCTGTGTCCTTATTTTTAAGGCGGGGCTTTTTTTTTTTTTTTTGGGGGGGGGGGGGGGTCTTTGTAGGCCGCACTTCAGTTTAGTCTTCAGCCAAGTTGTTTGGCAAAAGGGCAAAGTGCCGGCCTGCTGGCTGGCAGCGATCTGGACGCGGCTCCCACACTTTTCAACAAGTTCAAAACCGACTGCGTCACCAATGACATCCTTTTGTGTGTGTGGCTGCAGGAGCGCAGCTGTTACAGTGGACTGTGATCTGTCAACGTTTGCCGTCAGTGTCTCTACACCTCCGGTGCCGGAGGCCATACTGCAATGTGCGGACATACAAATGCGCGTGCGCGCGCGCACACACACGCAGAGTCTGAAACCACTCATTCCAAGCGGGGTTGCGGTGAGCTGGAGCCCAACCCGGCAACACAGGGCGCAAGGCTGGAGGGGACACCCAGGACAGGACGCCAGTCCATCACAAGGCACCCCAAGCAGGACTTGAGACATAGAAATGTTTGCAGAAAAGAAAAAAAAAAAAAATTGCAAAACCTTTCAGCGGTAGCCGCTGGAAACTGAAGAGTGCAAGTTTAAGAAAGTTCTGGTCTGTACCTCTGCCGTCGGAGGCCGTGTAGAGGAAACCCCAGCAGCACCAATCGATCTCATGCGGTGTACAAATGGACGCAAACAAGGGAGGTAACACATCTTGCTTGGTCCCAATAGCTCACTTAGGCCTTGTAGCGCTAGCAGCGCCACGAGAAAAACCTCCGTTGGGTCAACGGTGAACGGCGGCCGTCCCCCATCGCTAGCAGATGGGAGCTATTGAGAGTCGGATCGCACTTGTTCACTCATCCCTTCTTTCTGCCCATTTGTCTGTCACCGCGCTCCTTCTCTCGAAGTGCCAGCCGTCATTCCGTATTCCGGGCGATGTCCCTGCTCGCATCGAGAGTGATCCAACAATGTCCTGTCATTAGGGGGACAGCTGCTGTCTGCCTCTGGCCCCCAGAGTATTCTTCTGTGGCCTTCTGACCCTATTCCCTCTCTCACACACACACACACACAGCTCCCTTCTTCCTATCCAGAATCAAAAAAGGGTGCTGCAAACGTTTGTCCGACTGGCAGAAATTGCGCCTCATTCTGGATTCTCGCAATCCCACAAAGCATTTACCCCATCACTCATGGCGGCCATTGGGTCACAAACCCACAAACGCGCTCCAACAGGACCCGATTTGTTCAGACGGCTGCGCGTCCCTGCACCCCGCCACACCCGCTATGCGAGATGCTGACATTCAGCGGCGATGCCGGGCCCTCCTCGCATTGCCTCTCGTTCGTAATTAAGCTCTTCCCCATTGGCCCCGGGGCCCACCGGCGAAAGGGCATCCGTCTTCCGCTAAACAGACGCAGACCGACATGTGCCAGGGCCCGCTAAACGGCGGTAAAGCGGCTCCTTAAATCCTGTTTACGGCATGCGTGGCGAAACGTCCCGGGCCGGGAGGCGCCCTCCTCCCCGGCCCGGGTCCGGCCATGCATTACGCTGCCGATCAATTGATAGATCGCTCTGTCTGGGCTGCCGTAACTAAATCAGCCAATCGCGATGATTCAGCACCAGTCGGGGAGCCGCGAGGCTGCTGCCACCAATCACCGATCACCAGGCCCCAGACAGATATGGACATTTCGCTGTCACTTGAACCTAATTTATTGCCCGCGACCACATTGATTAACCTTGTGTGGTGCCACAGCACCTCCCTCAAAGACGAGCCCCAACGACCGAAACAGGAAAAAATAATAACAGTGTGCAGGAGGGGGGATTTTCAAAGAACACAGCTTCCCCCAAGTCTCGCGTAGTTCGATGTGAGCGGCAGTCCGGGTTCTAAGTACGCAGACGTCGCGGCTCAAACCCAACGCTGCGTTTGGCCTCCCGTTTAATCGGATCCCATCCATCGAAGGGACCGTACGCGCCGTCGTCCCCTCGCGTGGATCGACCCCGATTGTCATTTCGGCGTTCGGTTTTGGGGTCTATCATTTTCTTTTCCCCCTTATATTCATTAGAACGATTCTTCCAAGGGCAGCGGTCCATCTCCATAAGAAATGAGGGAAAATTGACGGTAATTGAGAAAAGCGCCAGGTCGTTTAAATCCACTCGGTGAAATTAGCGGGAAACAAAAGGCAAAGGAGTCAATTCTCCCCGCGTGAGCTTAGGCATCCTAATCAGGTTTAAGCTCTTTTAGGTACGAGCCCCCGTTCCGATGATGCAGCGCTCCGCTTTGTGGAGTCGCATCGCCAGGGGCTCCTTTCCGTCGCGCGCGCCGTCGCTTCAAAACACAATTCATTCAGGCTAATGAAGCGTCACCGGATATTTAGCGAGGCAGACTCTGGGCAAGCGCCGCGGTTTGGGTCCCAACGGCGGGAGGAGGATCCCAGAGCTGCGCTGCTCGCCGGATCGCCACACGGGGGAATGGAGGCGGCGACACCCTCGGATGGACCACGCTGTCAAACAGCCTGTCGCTGTAGCTCGAGAGTGTGTGTGTGTGTGTGTGTGTGTGTGTGTGTGTGTGTGTGTGTGTGTGTGTGTGTGTGTGTTCGTGTTCGGAAGAACGCTACTCAGGCCTTGTTAACATTGTAGGCTATACTACACCCCTACTAACCTTGGCCCGCTTCTCCACTGTTTTGCAAAGACATCATCTGCAATATTTACAGAATTTCACTCCAGTGGCATCATTTTAAACCGAGTTGGAGCCCAAGCAGTACCAGGAACTTAAGGAAAAAAAAAACACTGAAAATGAACCGTACACCTGTGCTAATTGAGTTACGAGGCTGAGCACTCATATGCCTGCGCTTTGTTCAAGAAAATCATCTTTCACATGTCAAAAAATTCAATTTAAAAAGCCCGCAAATGGGCAGAATGAAAAACAGTAGCGTACGGTATCATCCTGTGCTAAGGAAGCCAACGAACCGCGAGATCAAGAATGTTAAATTAAAAACGTGTTCCTGGACATCTGTGTTGCGATATAGGTTGCCGGTAAGGGAATGTAACCATCCACCTCACGCGACCCTAGTGGGAGGAGCTAAACTGTCTCCTAGATCACACTCGGGGGCCATGCAAAATACAGAGCTTCCCTAAGGTCTGAGTAGCACTTATGTTTCTTACACCTAAATTCCTTTTTCTCTGTTTTTTTTTTTCCTACTGGTGTTGAGATGCTATGTTACGTGTCCGCAGTGCAAATGCCGTACAAATTTGCTCAGCATCTCGAGAGACCCGTGAGCTCCGAGTGAAACGGCGCACCGGGGAAGTTCTCCTAGTCTGCTAATTATAGCTGGAGTAGACGCGGAAGGGACCCGTCGAGGCTGAGTCCTGCCTCGGGAACCAGCGGCGATAACAGCGATGACGGGCGGCGTTTCAAATGCCGGGTCTGGGTCGACCGCCTGGGATTCAAATGCTCTCAGACACGCACTTGGGCGTGCGTTGGAAGCGGATGTCAGATGCGTTCCTACGGCTGCACCTACCACAGCCCCAGAAGGAGAGGCCTCAGAACAGCAAGTTGCGTGTACGTTCAGCTATAGAACTTGCAGAGGGAAGTGCCCTTTGACCTCCCTGCAACTGCCTACATTAACTAACTTGTGCCAGTGCATCAGGCTCCTCCACAGCCATTTCTAAACCCACGAGAAGCCGAAACATGGGTAGGTAGGAGTGCTTTCGGGCCCACCACCACACAGCTTAATACTGTGCCATATAGAGATGGGGGCAATAGAGGGTATGGACATGGGGATGGATTACAACAAGGCACTCACGTTGTTCATGTACTCGCTGAGCAGGTCCTGCAGAGCCTGGCGCACAGCATTGCACTCAGCGACAATGCGCTCGCGCCGGTCATCCCGTGTGCAAGATGAGTCGGCCATCAACGCTGCACCGCTGATGATGCTCTCCAGGCGCTCCTCCAGGGACGGCCGGAATCGGGCCTCGCTGAAGGTCAGAGGGTCCAGGATGATCTTGTTCTGAAGGAGAAAGAGACACATTCGAGTGTAGAGGTAAACCCATAACCAAAAGGAAATTGGAGATGGACCAAGGAAGGAGCCAGGCGGTACATTCAGCTTCAGCGCAATGTATGCGGAATCTGTTCCGAGCGTGGAATAATGAAAGTAGTCATCAGTTTGCCTCTCTGCTCAAGGCCAGTTTCGAGTCCCACATTCTAGGTCTGAAAGGACAGCAAAGGTCTATGTAATGCACACACAGACGACATTCAGCAAGCAAATCAACAGGAAACAGATGAGGAAAAAAAATCACAAAGTGAAACTGAAATGAAAGGAGTCATGGAGACAGAAAGGGTGATGTTAGAGGTTTGCCGTTTTAAATACACCAAAAACTACAGAACAAAAAAAAATTAAATTGTATTTGGCGACGGCAGTGATAACCAAAGCTTTCCACACAATTTGTTCAACAGAGTAGTCAGAGGCAGAGCGAAGGTGACCTTCACAGGTATTTCCGGGCCCCGGGTTTATGCTTTATGGAGCTTATAAGTACAGAATGCAGAGCAGGTCCGCTATGTTTTACTGTATAAGTTGCCACAAAATAGACGTTTTATGGGCTCTACAGCAGAACAAGAATTACCATATTGATGGTTAGCAGTATTATAGTTTATGACTGTACACTTTAAATATACCATCCTCAGCACAGCGCTGTGCAGCGGCTTTTAAAAGGTGCGACCACGACAAAGCGGGCGTCGTTTATTGGTAAAGGGGAACATTACGAGCCGGGCAGCCGATTCCAGAATTGCGTTCTCCTTCGCATGATACACTGCCTGTCGTCGTCATCACGCAAAGTGCTTTTAGGGAAGCTTCCGGTACAAACACGTTGATGCGGAGAAGCAGAATCGCGTATAAGACTGAAGAACAACGGAACACATTTCTCCGACGCTACCACCGAGGGCGTCGCGTGGAGGGAGACGCCGGCTTATCAGGCAGATGGAGATGAAATCGGTGTCTATCGATGGGTTTGAAACCTAAAGGTTTCATGGCCACTGAGAGAGAAAATGTAACACAAATAAAGCATCCCTCCAAAAAGGCAGGGAATCACCAGAGTGGGAATAACGTGACATCTCACCAGCTTCTCCGCAGCACATCGGTCCCCGGCGCGGAGTCGTTACGGTCCGAGCGAGAAGAACCCAACGTGCCCTTTACGGCCACCCTCCCCTTCTCCAACAGAAGCGTCATGTCAGAAGAGTCTTGTACTGTCAGTCTTAATTCCGCTAACATGCCAGAAATGGTAAAACGTCTTTAGCAGGGATCTCTAGCTTGTGAGTGGGAGACAGGTCATGGGATTGTCCACCTATGTAGATGACAAGCGACATGAGATGCCCATCCAGCCGCGGGGCGCGAGAAGCTGTGACGGCATCTTCCTCGGCAACGGCGGGGTGGGGGGGAGCCTCGAGACACCGAGCCTCCGTGCCACATGCATTTCTGACATCGCGCACGTGATGTGCTTTCTGGGGTGTCCAACCTGTGACGAACGCAAACGAAACCTGTGTGTGGGGTTCAGGGAGTGTGTGTCTGTGTGCCTGAGTGTTTGAGAGATGGTGGGGGGGGGGGGGGGTTCCTGCAACACGTGTGGCTTGTTTATCCGTCACGGCAGCAATCACGCCTCCCCAGTCGCTACCTTCCTGTCACGCAAATAAATAAATAACCGCAGCTTTAACTGCAGTAATTAGGCCTCCTGTCTCTTCAGCTCTGTGCCGCTGAGATGTACGATCTTACGTCGGGATGGAAGAGGACCCGTCCTTGGTCTCTGTGAGACAGCGCAGAGGGCAACCATCCCCGAGGTTGGCAGGCGCCTGCCCTCCCTGTTCACAGGATAGGTTCCGAAAAACACAGGGGATGGGTGGCTTCCGGAACTCGGGAAATCTGGAAAATCTTTTCGATCAATTGGCAGATAATTAGCTCTGCAGAAATCCTGCCCCCCATCCTCAGTAAGCAATTGCATCATCAATAACCATGTGTCCATACTCTAGCATGGAAGCATAATGCGTGAGGCAATGTACATCAGCCCATCAGAGGGCAATCACACACACACTTTATCACTCATACACACTAGAGGCAATTTAGAGTCATCGGCAGCTCACATGAAACATGTCTTTGGATTGTGCTAAGAAACCAGAGTACCTTGAATAAAGCTACACAAACATGGGGAGAACACGCAAACCTCACGCCGGCCGAGCCGGATTCGAACCCGCGTCCGAGCGCAGCCGTGCCGTTCGCAACCGGTTCGAACCAAAGGTGATTGGAACTGGATTCGGAACCACAGAAGCTGCAATCGGGTAAAGCCGAGGGACGTCCCGTAAGAGAGGGAACGCAGCACGACCACCGGTTTGCCCCGCCTACATAGCGCCAAGACTCCGCCTCTCATCTTGCGCCAGGGTTTTTGTTTCACGATTTGTCGTCATCTCCCCCCTCTGTGGTGCAGCTCGCCCCCATCTGCTCCTTCGGGTCTTCGGAACCCGGCCGTCTATCAAGCTGACTCAGCCTCTCGCCCGGCTCGCTGCCTGCACGCGTGCCGAACCGCAGCGAAGCCGCCGCAGCCCCGGCCCCGTCGGGGGAGGGGGGGGTGGGGTGGGGGTCGGCAACTTCCTTTCAAGCATCCCAGACAAACTTTGTTCCCGACAGTCCTGTTCTATTTCGGGGTTGCCCGGAACGCACGGAAACCGGGGCGCGGGGATTTTCAGGAGACTTACAGCAGCATTATAAGTTTGTTTGTGGGATTTTTGATTTTTTTTGCTTTCTTTTCTTTTTGAAACGAAGATAAGAGACGCCGGGAAGATAGCGGCTTCGCCCGCCTTCCTCGGAACGAGGCTGTCGGCCCGCTGATAGGCCAGCGGTCGCGATACGGAAGGGGATCCTCGCACAGCGGCCTACTAACGCAACCTCTTATCGGGGTTTTTAACACTTCTGTAATATTCAAACCGCAGAGGAGGGGCAGGGAGGGGTGAATAACCTTCCGTTATCCGTCCTCTACCGGAGTTTTAATTTATTGCATACGCCCGTAGCACAGGGAACTCTGGGAGCCCGGGATCCACGCCGCAGCCCGGAGGGAACGAGGCCCCCCGCGGACTCCTCAGAGAAAAGGAGCACAAGCTCACGTGTCGCGGAAAAAACCTCCTTACAATGCTGCCACTGCCATTTCGCCCCCTACATTTGTGTTGGGCCTGCACTCTGACCCTTTATCTAAAAGCAGAAGAAAACATTTGTCTGTGGTCAGTAAGTGACCGCTGGGTGGGAGAAGGGGGTCACAGCTCAGTAATAAGCGATATATAAAAGCAGAAAAATGACCTGCTGACATAAGATGTCAAGTCCTTCACTTCAGCCTCGCGGATGGGATACAAAGGGTTTAGTGTCCACACTGAACCCGGGCTGAAGGTCCGGTTCAGATGGGGTCAAGACCGCCTGCGTGCGCCATGTCATTCCCACCGCAGGGCAACGGCACGCAGGTCACGCGTTCCCTCGGCTGTGAGTTCATCCCACCACTCGGGTTCCTTATCGTTTTGCTCCTGGTGACGGGAGGTATCATCTCACCCGACCCCCCCCCCCCCCAACCCCCACCCCAAGAGAGCCCCACCCACTGCAGAGAAATGGCAAGGGTGAGCGCTATGCCCTGAAAGACGAAGCCCCATCCTCCCACCTGTTGACTCAACTAACAACGCTGACCGAGTCGTGCGCTTTGCACTCTCGCAAACTCAGTCTTGCTGCCTTGATCCCAAAGCTTTTCTCATTGCTCATTGATTTCCTCATTCGACATCAACGTCCAAAGCGATGCACAACACTTACAGCGCATATCGCCACTGTTTCCCGCTACAGTATTTCTACAAGGGGACCTTTAACTACAGTCACATGCCGGTATGAAAAGTAAATGGAGCCACGTGGGAAGCAGCCATGATGTGTTCCTCACACTCTCGATTCTTCTCACTGAGACCAGAGGCTTCTGGGGGGGTTGGAAACACCGTGTGATCCCTCACATTCATTTTCACGTGCAATTCTGCCAAATTCAGCACCAGCTTTCATGTCGTTCAGTCTGCTCGTTGGTACAACAGCAGCTCCCTCCCCAGTCTCCCTTGGATCCGAACCTGTTCCCTCCTGGTGAGAAATCCAGAAAGTGAACGGAAGGAAGTGACACTCTGAACATCTACGGAGCAGGGGGCTGCGATCCAGCACATCTAATTAATGTTGTTCTATAACGCTAACTGTTGCCATGGAAACCAGAGCCATGAGTTCTTTCGTAGTTGGAAACCCCCTGGATATTCCATTACATGAAGACCAGTTTGATCGAATTCATACACTCAGGTGTCTTCCTTGATATCTGTTGTCCATTGTTCAACGTGCATCTTTCCAGTTAACCTGTACTCACATCACATGGCCACCACGTCGAGAGGACCTCAGTAGACCACAAACCCCCGACAATGCATCCATCCCACTCTCGGCCGCGCACGGCAGCGTCGCCCCGTTAGCCAAACTAATCCGGACAGGCCGCAGGTTGGACTGCTCCTTTGCACCCATCCACAGATCCACGGGGACGGGGAACGAGTCACGTTACGAAGATCACTACCCGGAATCGCTGTATCGCATTTCAGCGGGAAACTTCATCAACTGGACATTTGGCTGCCGCAAGAAAACATGGACTCCGGTAAAGGGAGCAAAGGGTAATTCGCCTGCCTGTCTTCATTTGCAGGAGGATGTACAGTTCCTCCCTTGCGGACGGCCCTCCTCGTACGAACGGACCTGGGGCCGCTGCGAAACCGTCATCTGTCATTTCGCCGGTACGCGTGGACTTCGGAAAGCGGCGCCGGAGGGACAACTGAGGAGAAGCGAAGTTTAGTCACTGCCCCTCACTTCAAAACTTATTAAGGCTATCCATAAACACTGATGAGTCAGTCCCATTTGGACAGTTTGTTTTTCCCCCCCCCCAGTATCCTGAGGAAGGTACCATTGACAACACGCCATCAGTGATTTCTGTTTAGAACTTCCAGTACTTTCGTTTGCTCATAACGTTTCTGGGTTTGAATTGGTATAAGTGAGAAAGAATGCAGATACGAATCTCGACCCCTTCCTAAATCCAAAGTGCTCTTATGTTCATCCCCCCTTGTCTCTTCCCATTGGCTCCCTGTAGCTCAAAATCAACACTGGTTACAGCCTAGAAGAGGGTGAAAGGATCTGCACCCCGATGCCTACGGGACCCGATCGCTCCCCACGCCCTCCACCTCTGGCTGCTTGGTTGTTCCACTCATGAGAAGTCCACAGGTCCTCGGTTTTTGTTCCGATGCGGTGGAATGAGCTCCCATTCTCCATCAGAGCTCCTTCAGACATCTGGCAGCGTACCGGTTAGAGCTGTTGCCCTTGGACCCAAAAGCCGCAGTTCTGAATCTCACCTCCAACTGTAGCACCCTTGAGCACAGTACTTACTCTCAAATATTCCAAGAAAACTAAACAACTGTAAAATCAGGTAAATAACTGTTAGTATCTTAACACTAAGCTGGTTTGGAGAAAAGCACCAGCTAAATAAAGAAATGCAAATTTAAGCATTCAGGAAGAATCTGAAAACCCACTTCAGATTTATTTCTCTCCCAATACCGCCAAAAATTTCCATCACACCATTGCTCACAATCGACTGCATCTCCCACCAATTCTGGTAAAAGCAATCACATCAGACCATACTTTCACAACCAAATCAAAGTATCTAAAGGTCTTTATCTTTGGGCATCTGCTAAATTAAAAAAAAAAAAAAAACTAAATGAATAAATGTACATGTATGCGCAAAGAACTGTTGCAAACCCACTTGGCAACCAAGTCTCTAACCTGTGTGAACACATTTTTTTACATATTTCCGGTGCTGAAGGTACGTTAATAAGTAATTACATTTACAATCACTGCCTCCACTGTCATTTTAATTTTTTATTCTAATGAAACAAAAATAGAGGAAAGCTACGCTATTATAGTGCTGCGTTAAAAGACGAGAACCGTGAAACACCTGTAAGCAACATAAATATTTCAATGAGTCTTTTTTTGCCCCATGTTTTTTTATTATACTGTAAAGTGAGGTAAAAGGCGATTGCTCGTGAATCTTTAAACCCTTGGAACACACACAACAGGCAGGAGGAAGGGGCGGCGTGGGCACAGACACATGGACACATACAATTACAACGCTTAAGATAATGGAGGGCTCGCTTCACTTGGGTTCACTGAAGGGTCTAACAGGGGGTTTTCACAGCACTTTACTCACATGTCCTGAATGCTCCAACAAACACACATGGGGGGAGAGGGAGGCCTATTCAAGTCATGCTTAAATAAATTTTATTTATTTTTTTTTTTTAAAGTATGTTTTCCAGTGTACCACATGGTAGCATCTACAAGGCAGTACAGAGAAATTTCATCACTGTGAAGATGAATTATTATTTACTCTAAACTCTTATTTCTCTAACGCAACAAACAGTTTGTATAAAGGCCTGTGTAGTACGCTACTTTACAATGATTTATGCAGCAGGGTAATTTTTACTGTTTCAGTTCAGGGCAAATATCTTGATGAAAGGTGCTACGGTAGGAGGAGGGATTCAAACCCGCTGCACCTGTATCATTTCAAAGCTCTTCATATGGCACAGAAGCTTCATTATTCATTATTTTCCACAAATTATGTGGGAAGCTGGTTGAGGATCTGTCTTCCGGAGGACGAGCGTCAGCGCTGGTGTCGTGGGCTATCAAACCCAACCCTGTCTGTCCAGCACAGGTACAGATCTTTCTCTCCACCGGGATTAATATCTAATGCATGAAATTCCAGAAACTTCCTCTGTTGCAGCCACATGCTCTTCAACCACACAGACAGAGGGTGCAAAACACACTGAACCCATGAATAAAACACGCCCAGGAGCTCCCGGCGCCTCTGCTGCATTCCCATAATCCCCAGCTCCTGCAGGTACCTGCTCTACCCACCTTCTCTGGTTCTGTATGTAGGTTCTACAGCTCCTTGTCCTCATTCTCTCCCCACGGCTCCATGATTTTTAAACATCTGGGAACACGTTCACCTACAAAACACCCCCATCTCATGGAAACCACCTCCTGCTGCTCCATAAACACTTATGAGAAGATGAGGAGCTGTGACCTGCAAAGGACCAAAGTGATGAAAAGGAGGTCTGCGGGGGTATGAGAGGTGAAGAGCAGAGATCGCCAAAGCACAACGCAGGTTAGCGGATGGCCTGGGGAGACAGGGTGGAAGCATTGCCTCGGCCGTATAGTGTCAAACTCTAAAGGTTGGGGATAGGGTCTACAAAACACTGCAGTGCAGACCTGGGATGGTCATGATGGAGAGCAAATGCCAGGTTAGCGGGTTTCTCGGCTGGACCCTTTGAGCTTCGGAAAGGGAGTCAAAAGGATTCAATCGAGACAGGAGGTTTAAGTGGAGCTGAAACCTGGACCATCCTGGACCTCCTCCTTCTGTGACTCCACAACAGGTGCTAGTTGTGAGACTAAGATAACGGATGGATGGTCGAATGGACAGATGGAACGATCAATCTAACACATCAATGGATGGTTGGATCAATTGATCGATCAACCGATTGACGCATAGCTCGATTTTTGGAAGAAAGGTTGAAGAATGAAGGAATAGATTACCGGTTGTTGGATGGATTTTCCAGTATGAATAATGGAGATTATTTGCACGTGGGGATGGTGATTTTTTTCCTTTAAAGAAAAAAAAAAAAAAAAAAAGAAAATCAAACTTCATCCCACCCATCTCCCTACACTACAGAAACCTTTTTTTAGCAGCAAGGCTATTTCCAGGAGCTATCTGGTTAACTCTAGTTCAATCTGTTCCTCCATTCATGACACTGAAAGGAACCAAAATGTCAAAGAGATCAGAGGCGGATAGAATGTAGCACTACTGATGAGAACACCGAGTTCCAGGAAGGGTTGTGTGCAGACACACGCACACATTTTTGTTTTGACCTGAGATGTTCCTATGGTTCTCCACATCATCCCACCACTCCCCATCACCATCAAAGCCTTTCATTTGTTTCGTTTTAGGGTTAGGGGAGGAGAATTTTTGAAGGCACTAAAAGTGTATACAGGTGT
Source organism: Scleropages formosus (assembly GCF_900964775.1). NCBI lineage: Eukaryota > Metazoa > Chordata > Actinopteri > Osteoglossiformes > Osteoglossidae > Scleropages > Scleropages formosus. The sequence goes on from NC_041821.1 coordinate 4,498,137, forward strand.
TACTAAATCGTTAGGTATCCGCAAGCTGCGACACGAGTGGTCATTGAGAAATGGGATTGACCACCTCAGTATTAGACAGGGACCACAGCAGGCAAACTGAAAGCCTTGGGTTCAAATCCAACCCTTGCACAAGGTACTAATCCTGACAGTTTAGAAAAACAACTGTACTATATAAACGAGTAAATCAAAGTACCAGCTATATTTTAAAGTGAAGAAAAAAGAATAATAAAATTAGACCTTCAACCATAAAAAAAAAATCACGCATTTCTAACACGCACTCCAGGTTTGCCTTATGTTTTGAATTTTCACAAAATTCCATACTTTTCACAGCACCGTAAGCCAGGAGTATCTCTCGGGGGGGGGGGGGAACCCGCATCCCGTAACGACGTCCATGTCTCACACACAACGAAATACGGTCAGAAGACCAACCTCATTGGATTCCCAGAAAACCAAAGATTGGTCCTCTGTAAATTCCGTACATTCGACTCATTTGACCTGAAAACGTTCAGGACCGGTAAATGGCAATAACCATCTAAATAGTTCAGTTAAACATCTTCCTGCTAGAGATAACACAAGGAAAGCAAATTACTTTAACATCTTATTCCGGTAAATCATTAGCACACCACCAGATTCCTGGAAACCGTCCCCCAGACAGCCCTACACACGCTCCTCTTCCCCAGCCCACCTGCCTCATATTCTCCATGACCCAGCAAAAGGGGGGGGAGATAAAAAATAAACCATTATTAGCATTGTACAGTATGTTACCTAATTAAAATAGCACAGATCACCTTGTTTCCCAGCCAAACTGTGCAGCTGGGCAATTCTGTGACATTTACACAAGTACAGAAATGTATGGCTGGGGTCAAACACGCACAGTAAAAAATATGGTAATGTACAGCATCCTTCCCAAGATTTTATTCCCACGTGCACAAAAGGCCGCCGCTTCTCGCGCTGGATTCCGCGTGAGCGCAACATGCAGAACCTCCATCCATTTGCCAGCTGGCAGAAGAAAGGGTACAAGCTGTACTGTATCTCTCTCCTGATTGGCTAATCAGCGATTAAGTGCCGCTTGTTTCATCTCTCCTTAATTAACCAATCAGCACTATAGGCGATACAACTTGTTTAACTTTGTCACCTGATTGGCACTGCACTGCATACAGGCTGTATCATGTCTGTCCTGATTGGCCAGTCGGTACTGAATTGAGTACAGTTTTTTTTTTTTTTTTAAATCTCTCTCTCTCTCAATAGGCCAATCAGCTTTGCCGATGGTACAGGGTGTCTCATCTCCCTGCCCTGATTGGACAGTGGACACACAAATCGCTATAGTTTTGCCTCCCTCATCGAGGGGGGGAAAAAAAAAATTTAAGAAATAAGGAGTTTCCGATGTTTCACGTATTGTGTCCTGGAAGAACATTGGTAAAATTAATACGTAGCCTAAATTAATACATAGGAAACCTAACACAAATACTATAAACTTTGTAAAATCACAATAATGCAGTGAGACATACGCACACTTGAATGCATATTTTGCTTAAGACAGAGTAAAACTTTTTTTTTTTTGAGATCTAAGATTCAGAGCATGATTTTTACATGATTTTACATGTATGGGCCTCGGACTGCGGCTGTTAATAAACTGTTAACGTGCTGCGTACAATGTTGAGCAACATTAAATCATGGTTTTCACGACAGGGATGATTCGATCCAACAAAACGGAACCTTGAGAAACTCTAGCAGTTCTGAGTAAAAGCCAGCTTCTGCTGAGCTACGGCACCCAAGCGCTACAGAGAAGAACCGTACGCCTTCCAGAAACGCGAGCGTCTGACACCTCCTAGAAAACAAGGGGTGCCTCGTTTTACAGCTGTTTGTCACACGCTAAATTTGCCACGCAGCCGTCGGCGAGGCGTGAAATACAACCCCGCCCCCTTCCGTGTAATTTTTGCGGTCACCCCGCGGATGTCAGTTTAGGGGTGGCGGGGTCAAAGACAGATTTACAGCACGTAGAAGGATGGTGCCAATCAATCAGGAAAGGCCTCTGAGGGCCCGAGAGGGCAATTATTTCACCTTTGCCCCCATTTTAGGAGCTTTCTATTATCTGTAAGGACCCTCTTAAAGACACGTAAATCTCCCCAGGACCACTGGGCGATGCTACTGCTGCCAGGTTGAAACATCTTGATGGCGTCCCGACGCCATCGTTAACGCGCGCTCTCAGCCCAGGCGCCTTGAGACCAAGGGGCACTTATGGGGATGGAGCAGAGGAACTTGGTGACGTGACCCGGCCACATAGCCTGGGCAGGAAACAGCCCAGCAGTCCCTAAGGGACCCCTGGGGGCAAACACCTTAAACGCAGAGAGCACCCCCACCAGGGAGACGCGGTCACAGGCCACATTTCGAGCTGCCGGTCTGGCGACCTCTAAAGGTCACTCAGCAAGACCCGCAAAACTCAGCGACTCATAGAATGTCCAGCTGTATTAATTAACAATTAATTTATTGAAAAAGGGAGGAAAAAAAAAGAAATTAAAGGCATCCAGAATTGTAATTAGAAACCTAATTTATGTTCCGAAGACAGGGCCACGGCAACCTTTATTAATTATTCAGCATGGGCTTATTAACCTTCTAATAAGCTGCTCGCAACAGTCAGACACAATATATCAGACAAGTATACATTCCTGATGAAGATTAAGCCATCTGGATGTCCACCGGTGACACTGCAGTCCATGTTGTGGTCCGCAGGGGGTAAAACCTCGTAGATGACACACTTGCTGCCTCCTGATTCACGCCTGGGACAGCAGGGCACGTAACCTCCAACTTAAATCATAACTTAAGGGAAATTCTCTGAGGTGAAGCTAGAAATCAATGCAAAACGTGAGTCGGAACGAGACCGGAGACCTTATTCTGCCATTTTGCACAGTGAATAACCTACTGTTGTACCCTCGAGCATTCAATTTAACCAAGAAAAAATATTCTGCTGGTCAGAATCGATCAGCCCTCAACCCGGGGCTTCCGATTCCTCGCATACAACTTGCTCAAGTCGCATTTTCCAATTCGGACATCGTTAAATGGAGAATGACGGACACAGGGCATCATGCTATGATGTGATGATGTGATACCATTGATCCCGCAGCACAGCGGCCAACTGTGGCTCCTGCAAACTTGATTCTGACGCTGTTGCCCAACCTTGACAGGAAAACACGAGGGTCACATAATTAAAATTGCACTCGCACATCCGGGCCAGTTTACAAGGCCTTCCCATCACAAGGCAAGTAGAATCACCATCAAACCACAGCAGAAGCTAAGAGGAGACCTTGTTTCTCAAACGTTCAACCATGCAGTGCAACTACAGAAGAACCCAGACCAGGATGGAACACAGTTGCGCAGTCATGTGACCGTGCAGGTGAATCTTGGCATCAATGGGGTCCACCACAGCTCCAGGTAAGCGGGGGTCACATTTGCAGGGTCTCCACTAGGCCTAAGCTTCTGACCATGAGCCAAACCCAATCGCTAACTAACCAGCCTGCACCTGACTGATTTTGTGAAATCACATCCCCGACAGCATCCGTCCGGTAAACAACAAACACAACGATGTTCACGCATCTTCATGCGGTACAAGACAGAAAGGGACGCCCTCGTTCAGCGCCACAGTTCTTGCAACTGTTAACGGCACAGAAAGGTTTGCAGTCTGAAACCGCTTGTTCCATATGGGGTCACGGGAAGCCGGAGCCTAACCCGGCAACACAGGGGGTGGGGGCTGGAGGGAGAGGGAACGCACCCAGGACGGGATGCCAGTCCATCACAAGGCACCCAAAGCAGGACTGGAACCCCAGACCCACCGGAAGGCAGGACCTGGGCCAACCCACTGCGCCACCGCACCCCCCCCAAGGTTTGTAGTTTTGATTTCAAATCCCAGCAAGAAGAACCATCGCTATACCCTTGAGCGACGCACCTCCGTCCGTTCATTTCGATGAACGGCGAAACGTATGACTGGTTAAAAGTGGAAAAACTGCAAGCTGGGAAACTCTGCTGAGACAGAAGTGCCTGCAAAGCAGCTGCGGAATAACAAGGAGGAGCCAGGTCAGAAATAAACTGCAGCTTAGGTTGCGGACGCTTTGCTGCGGGAGAGGAGCTGGCCCTTGTTCCATCATCAGGACGCCTTTTCGCTCCACTCCTCTCCCAGCATGCCTTGCATTGTTCTCCCTTGACAGCTTAATGAAGCAGCCAGGACACCGGCCATGGTGCGTTTCCATTACACACCCAAGCAACGAGAGTGCCGGTGCAACCCGGATCTCGTCCACATTTTCGGCTTCCTGTTCGCCGACACCCCTGGAAGATGGAATCTCTATCATTTCAAATAGGAACAAAAGGAACAGTTTTAAAAAAAAAAAAAAAAAAAAAAAAAAAAGACGGACATAGCATTTGTTTATTCACCCGTGCGAGAGCCGTTATTTCATGTGCTGTCAGTCTTTGTTTCAAATGAATGTCCTCATTACCGCTCTGCGGTGGAGTTCTCCCTCCAGCTCGGCCGACGCCTCCCTCTCACTCACAATAAGAAATCAATAGCGCCATCGCAGCGCCAAAGAGGAGCTTTCATTTAACTATTAATCAAGACGTGGCACAATCATAGCACGACGAGTTTTATAAAGGTTTCTCGAATGTCCCTTTCTTTTCGTAGTCTGCTCTGGAAACCAGGTTGAAGGAGGATGAAAAGCAGGCCGAGGTCACTGAGGGCTGTCCGTGGCTGTCTGGGGAAGTCCGGTTCAGTGACCTCCAAACGGAGGTTCTGACGCTCAGAAGACACGGCTGCCGCTGACCAGTCCTGGACATGTCCCCATCGCCCATTTTGTGTATTAGGCAGCAAGGTTCTACGGGGGGTAACGGCCAGTGTGTGTGTGTGTGTGTGGACTGCTTTTAGGGCTTTTACTGTAAAGGTTTTGGAGTGGGTGAAGTTTCAGGTCCTCATTAGTCCAATAAATTGGCTTCGTTTTCGAGGAGAGCTGCATTACTGCTATGAATTTGTTTCTACCCTGAAAGTGGTCTCCTGGTCAAATACTATTCCTTTCTAGCGGTTGAGTTTTCCCTCCAAAAAAGTCATGGGCATCTTTGTTTTTGAAACGGTTCATCCCATCAAGGGTCGAGACCATGCACGGGAATAGTATGCATTTCAAAGTATTCTTAAGGGAAAGGAAGGAATGCGTCATCAACATCAAGGGTCTGCCAGACATGGAAAGGCAGCTATTCGAGTATCATGGAATCAACCCCAACCCAAGGAAACCCCAACAATGATCTGCTTCCATGCACTTTTCTACTCACTTCAAGAGGGGAAACAAGAACACCAACTAGCAAAGAAGGCAAGGAGAGTTCACTCATCCGGGCACCTACAGGACCCTCCATCCATCTTGAAGGTTCTTTTGTCCAGGAGTTATCTTCAAGTCTCCTCTTCACCAGCAAGGTGTCACCATAAGTGCCACAGAGGTTCAGCAAGTCATGTGGCCAAGATGATCGTGACAACAACGGGAGACCACGAAATTCACTCTGCTTGTCATTCGCAGTTATCACCCACAGCTCCATCCTAGTTAAGTTCGTCTTTCCGGAAGATCACCTTGTACGTCTCGGAAATCTGGAAACATTTGATCAAACGTTCAGATCGGGGAACCTTGAAATATCTGCTTTTGAAATGTCATCAGCTCTTCTACTCTGTATATCATCCAGCTTTGAAAAAGGGCAACAGTGTGTGCTTAACCTGAAACATTCCTGATACTTCTTTGCATTTTACTTTGAGACACAGTCAAGCAACAAGATATTGACAAACAGTCAGCGGAGGCGGAAACATCGACAATTTCAAAAAAGGACCGTGTGGAAAAGGAAGAGGCAAGGAAACCAAGCGCCGAACAAACAAGACATCCTCTGGCCCACAGGTCTAAATTGCCACCTTCTGCTGACGGTCATCTTCGACCGTGCAGCCAGCAGACGACTGGGAACCGGGGGACGCTCACTCCCGGCGTCCTGTCGCTTTACACATCCAGCTCAATTAGCCTCGTTCTGGTCTTCCCGAACCACCTCGGGGACGGGTTCTTGCAGGTGGGTCTAATTACCATCCGGCCCGTCCGCACCCCTATTTCTGTTTTTTTTTTTTTTTTTTTTTTGTTTTTGTCATCTTTCATTATTTATCCCTTTGCCTTATTTGTATTACCCTGACAGGTGCATTAGTCTCGGGCGAACACGACGTTTAGCCCCGGTACCGCTCAGATATTGGCGATATAATTAAGAGGCGGGCTGAAGTCACCAGGGTGAAAATGACTGAAAGGAAGAAGGTTTTTATTGAGCTGAAGGCTCCCCAGTCAATAAGAGTGTGGGCAGGTATCCAGCGGGGGACCCAAGGTAGAGAGTCTCTTGCACAGCCTGACGTCAGGGAACCTGGCCAAACGACTCTCTCTCCGGCACTTGATGATACACATATCCGTGGCCTGAAGGAGCAGCCCAAGTTGGGGAGGGATGTGTAACTGGCAGCATTTCCACCATTCAGGATGGAAAAGTAAATCAGCCTGTGGCTGTCAGCACATCAGCGTATTATCGCCACCTACAGGTCGGTCAGAGATTTGCAGGTGGTCAGAGATGATAAATGCGAAAGTTCCCCTCTCAAACCTGCTGCATCTGCAGTGAACCTGACAACTCATGGATGGCACGGGAGACGCTTGAGTCTCAACAGAGGATGGCTCTGCTAAAGATTTCTCGAAATGCAATAAGGTCAGGGGGGTGAGAGGTGAGGAATCACGGTAGATTGGAGACTCTTTCACTAACGTTCCCTGAAGAGGAAAATCCCAGGAGACATAGAGGAGGTGTGTGAAAATTGGAGGAAAAACAGGTGCACGATGGACAATGAGGTCCACTGCCCCCCACAGCAACCCTTCATAGACTGGGGTTCCACCCCTAGGTGGGGTTTCTACCTGAAAACTCCACCTCCAGCCACCCAAGAGACCCAGATAACATTCACTCGTCTTTCCACGTCGTCTCTCCCTAGGCTACTTCGCTCTCCAGGAAGTACAATTTTGCCTTTTTCTCGTCAGCTTCCGGAGTTTTCTTCTACCTGATTTTTTTCTTTTGTGAACTTAATCTTTTTAAAAAGCACCCGATACAGGAAGCAAATTAGGATCTTAACAACTTCAGAAGAGCAGATGTTTAACACTGGCAACCTGGAGGCAAACTTCAAGCAAAGCTTCCTAAGAAGCACTTAAAATGCGGTTAAAGTAGCTATTAAAGCAGTAAGCCTAATTTTTAATGCAGCAGCACCCCCTGCTGGCAGCGCTCTCCACTGCTTCACAGTCCAGGTCCATTAGACCGGTATCTGAACGGAGATGATGTGAACACCAGGTTGCGCTAATAGAACCCAGCAGGGGGAGGAAATTTGGAAACTGAACCCCATCGCAGTAATAGAAGTGACTAGAATCTGAAGAGCAGTAAGAGAGAAAGAAGGCTCAGAAAAAAAAGACACACAGACCTAAACTGTTGCTGGAATAGAACCAAGGTGTTAAAGTGATCACAGGGAAGGGTGGCGAACCGAAGGTCTTTCCTTGCTGCGTTTGCCGGTTCGGCTAATAGGAAGGGAAGCGGAGGGAAGGGGTCGGCACGGCGGTGTGGAGCTGGTGCCTGGATGCGGCGGCGGGCCCCATCATTATCCTCTGCCGCAGCCTTATAGTGGAGAGAACCGCCCTCCGGGTCCAAATCAAACAAACATTCCTGCCGCATACGCTGCAGCCGGTTGTAGGTGTGCGCTTCGGCTGCCTTTCACTCGCGCCACCCCCGGTTATCCTGCTCAAAGCGCAGCGCTCCGAGGATCCGGCGGGCGCCGTGTGAACCAGCGCGGCAGCACTGCGGGAAGGGGCCCCACGCCAACCGTCCGTGGCATCGCATTAATGCAGTTCGAGCTCCTGTCAAAGGCAGATAAAAAGGATGAAGGGATGAAATGCAACTGAAAGGAAACCCTACTGGCTTCAGGGGGGGATAGGGGCCCCCAAGTGCGAGTCCCCTGAGGGCCACGCGGGGCCCGTGTCAAACAGGCAGCGTGGTAAGGTTCTGTTGGATCAGAGCTCCACCAACTGACTGCAGGACCCAATGACGAGGGTGGATCTTCATCCTTGCAGTGCTGCCCCCTCTAAAGGGCACCAGGAAGCGGACCTGTGATTCCTTCTCCTCCCCTCACCAGGACACACAACTCCGACATGTTTTATTTATTCATTCATCGTTCCTGCATTTAATATCCACGAGTGACATTTAATGATGTTGGCGAGCTGGAAACCCTCTTACGTAGAACTGACCTGCCTGGCCCTTAACCATCGCTCTCTTCATATATTAGAGGAGGAGGTGGGAAGGCAGAAAAATGTTTGTTTCATGAGAAGGAGGTGAGGTAATTAAAGACAAGACACAGCACGAGCGTTGCTGGCAATCCAGCGCTTCCTTGAGGCTCCATGATAGTTCCCCCTACAAGAAAACCCCAGATCACGGAGGTGCGGAGAGCTTAAACCTGTGCGCAGGTGAGGCCATCTACCTCTCCAGCACCTGTTCCCTGCTCACAGGATGACAGATAACACGAAGAAAAAAAAAAAAATCCTAATTAATTGGACATACGCGTCACTATTTTTACATTTATTCATTAACTTAAGAAGCTGTAAAAAATAATACACTGATCTCAGTGGCAAAGGGCTCAGAAACATCCCCTCTGGCCCCTTGCATGGAGCACATGGCAGATGTAGACAGAGCAGGATGACAAGACATTCATTCATCCTGTCTAGAATATCAGGAGCGTTACTAATAACAAACTTAGTATTTCCGCTGAAACACCAAGAGCTGAAGGTTATAGTGCAAGTACTAATATGCCCATAATAAAAACTGAAAAAAGTGAAATGCCGCCACAATACAATTACATAAAATAATTAAAGGAATTAAAATAAGAATTAAGACTTGTAATTCCCACATTATCATTACTATTATTATTACTTAATGTGTGTTGGAAATGAGGAGGACAACCTGCAATGAAACACTTAACGAGGGATTAATTATTTAAGGAGACCCGCTCAGAGTACAGATTAATCCCATGACACTCTACACTGTTCCACCTTAAATAAACTCAATTACAGCACCGAGGAAGGGCTCACTGCCGCCCCCCTGTGGACCAACACGATGCCAAGGGTGAGACAACATGTGGCAGTAGAGGAAAATCTCCAACTGTGCTGTATGCTTACGCAACGCAGTCGGCGGTGTAACTCAGCAAGGCCTCGACACGGGTTCCGTTTCCATCGACAGCCAAACAGCTGCAATGATGCATTTTTAAGTGGCTCATCTGTCACCATCTCAGCTCCTTTGATATGCAGTTTACGATCCAGCCAGCGGGGTTCCCGATCACCTATCGGTCCCTCGCCCCCGCGTTGCTGGGCATGCATGGAAGAGAAATCATTTACATCTTTCCGAGCGCACGGCGCTGTTCGGCACACGTCACCGCTTGCATATTCATAAGGACTTTGCGTTCGTTCTGCTGGATCCAACAAGTGTCTGGGGTCACCGCAGGACAACTGTCAGCATGAAACAAGTAAACAAGCAGCCTGGGACTCAACTTTCTCCGCGCATTTTCCCCCCACATATGTTCACTTTACGCGGTCCCACATGAAGCCACGTCGGGCGTTTTGCAGGCCGACTGCAATGGCGGCTCAGCGCCACCATGTGGCAACACTGCAGCGGAGCCTCAGTGGAAACGAGGCACGTCTTTTTGCTGTCTGAGTGATGGAGTCTGTTGCGGAGTGGAAATCCACTCGGAGAATCAATGCTAAGGAAGCAGACTGATTGAAGAGAGGCCCAGCGGGAGGGTCCACGTGGCCCCCCGTCAACGAGGCACTAATGGGGTGCAGATTTGGGGTCCTGGGCTGCACAGGTGGGAGTAGGTTATTCATTTCAACTGCCTGTCAACCATCGTTAATGAGTGTCTGATTGCTGAAGTGACAGTGTAACAGCATTTTAACATGATGTAGCGATGATGACAATAAAGTAACAACGTAACAGTGTATATTCATTATTTTTTAATAATGTGTTTAATAATGGAAAAGCCATTATGCAGCTATTCATGTGATGTACACTGGTTCATATGGTGGAATGCGACATATTGGCTGTGCTCTAGAATCACGTGTCTGCATCTAAATCTCTGTTGGTTTAAAATGCACTCATTGTATTTTTCTCTGAAATGTAAGTCGCTTTGAAGAAAACTGTCTGGTAAATAAATACATGTAAATGTATGTAAATGTAACAAAGATGCAAGAATGATGCAACGATTTAGCAAACATGTAACAATGATGCAACAAGGCGGTAAAGATGTAACAACGTAACAATGCCGTGATGATGTAACAATGGTGCAACAAGGCGGCAATGATGCAAGAACAATGTAACAATGCCGTGATGACGCGACAATGATGCAACAATGCCGTGATGATGTAACAATGTAGCAATGATATACCAGTGTAACTGTAAAGGAGACTGCAGAGCTACAGTGACAAGTTTTATCTCTCCTACAATAAAAACATTTGTCTTTAATTTTTCATTTATTTGATTTATTTATTCTACAAAGTGATTTACTATGTGAGGTTTGAATATTAAAATACTTGCATCAATTTCTTCATTTATACAGCAGAGTAATTTTTGCCATATCAGTCTGAGTACATTCCTTGATCAAAGGTAATACAGCTGCAGTGGAGTGTCGAACGTGCCTTCTGCCTTCACTGCTGAACACACACACACGCACACACGCACACACACACACGTACAACAGAGGTGTGTTTCATACATTCCGAAACCCGAATCATAAAAGCCCCTGAAGTTACATCAAAATCTAGTCACCGAAGTCATTTAGTTCACTCACTGGTGACCAGATGGTTGTAAGGTCATGCCCCGAACCTTGTCCTGCCATTCCAGCAGATGCTGTAAAAGCTATTGATTAGGTTATGAGAGTTGAGGAAGATGGATACTTTGAAACAAAAAGGGGACATTTTTCTCTTTATGTGACAGTACAAGCACTCAGGTCCACATCTGAACAACAACAGGTCCATGAACTGTGTCACAGATTAATACTCCGTGCCACAACATCCAGCTGCTTCTCCAAAACGGACTTTACTTTTACTCATTTAGTAGATGCTTTTCTGGGAGGAAACGAGAGCGTCTGGAGGTAGCCCGCTCGAACATGAGGACAGCATGCAAACTCCAGGAACACTCAGCTGAATCCAAACCCACATGCAAAACAGCAGCCCAGAAGTTTTGAGACACCAGTGTCATCTACTGTGCCATACATTGTAAAACACAGTAAAACACACAACAAAGATGCGCTCCGTTTGAGTAAAAAACCTGAACAACAAGTGTAAAGAGGATGTATCCAGGTCCAGATCTGCGCTCTAATCGTCTGTCAATGTGTCCATCTGTCCATCCGCTCAGCTGCCCACCCGCCAGGCCCACAGAAGATAAAATGTTCGGAAACCACAGGCCATCGCGCTCTGCACCGTTTCATCGCTGACCTGTTTTATTTTTCCGTGTCCTTTATAACTGACGGTTATTATTGACTGCCGTCATGTGCCGAAGGAAGCGGATCAAGGCTCTTTCTCACGGAGCCTCCGCTGCCTCTTCCAGCGGTCGACCGCTCACGGTCGCTGGAGCTCGACCACGCCGGCACCCCGCAGAAACAGCACTGTTCTCGCCTAAGGCCAGGCGGCAGGGTGGCCCACTTAACGGTCTCTTATGTAGGGAATAAATGTTTGTAACGTGACCGTTCATATATTTGCTCATATCAAACACACACACACACACACACACACACACACACACTTTCCATTTCAGTATAATGCGGAGATTATCACTCCCCCCCTGCAGATCAAATGAACTTCCCCTTCCAACACAGGGCAACGATCTCGTGCAGAGCGGAACCTGGTGTGTCTTCACTTCCCCACGTTGCACACACACTGGGGGAGGGGGGCACTGGAGAAGGTGTGTGCGACTGGCTGATGAGGAGGGAGTTATATAGCGAGGACACGTTTGGGCCGAGTTCTGACACGATGTCTCGAGATTGGGCTGCTCTGCTTCCATGCGCAACGTCATAAAAAACATACAGTACAATATGGAAATAATTATAACTAAGGAAAGAAGTATAATAATTACAACGGTCATGACCAAAGCCAAAAATTAGTGGTTGATAATGAGAAAGGATGTGCAAACTATAGCAAGTTTAAAATCCATTATATAATTATATAAAAGAATATTTTTTTAATTAAAAATACTGCTGCTGTTTTTTTTTAAAGCACAACAGGTTAGCACATTTTTTGCATTATTTTTACAATTAATCATTATTTAGCCACACCTTTGTCCAAGGGGATTTAGAGCATAAATCAACTTTAGAGCGATTTACATTTATTTACTTTGCCCGACACAGCTTACAATATTAGGTTTGTCCTCAATGTCGTTCACAATTATTTACCCATTTCTACAGTATTGTCATTTTTACACAATCAATACAGGGTAAGCAAGCACCTTCAGAGATACTGTACCAGAAGGGGGATTTGAACCAGGAGCCTTGAGCTTTTAAGGTGACATCTGTCACCACCATCTCTAACCAGGGTTGCTGTCAACAGAATTGACAGATTACTGAGGAATAATACAGACTTTTGTTGAATTTATTATTGCTGTATAATAAATGCTATATAAAGACCTGAATCTGACTCGCACAGAGTTGGATCTGGGAAAGCTGTCATGCCACTGATGGCCACTAGGTGGCCTCATCGAGTCGAGCAAAATTGAACCAGGGCGCTGAGTTTGAACTCCTTCAGGCTGCACATCAGCAAGCTCTCGCCCGCTCGCCTGCCGTTTCCTCCTTGGTGCTCATGGGAAATGAAAGGCCGTTCGGTTTGTGGGTCAGTAAAGGAGGGAATACACACAGCGCTGCAGTGTGAGTGTGCGCGACCTGACAGCGCCGTTGATATTAACTGAAAACGAGGCACGGGGGGCATCGCACGGGTCCTTCTTCAGCTCGAATACTTCCGTAACGGCAATAATGAAAAAAGCGAAGGTGGAATAAATGCCAACTGCCACACATCCCACAAATTAGGAAGAAAATTACTCCTGGACTTAATGAGAGGGAGGGGTCTTTTGACTCAGCGGATGCAGGTTTAGATCCCACCTCCTGCTTTTGTACTCTCAATCGAGGCATTTGATGAACTGAAACGGTACAAATTACCACACTGGATAAAGGGATAAATCAGTGTGAGCGGCCTAACATTAAGTCTTTTAGTAGAAAGGCAGTGACATGAATAAATGCCCAAAGACATGCTGTATGGATTTACCCCTAGTGTGTGAGTGACAGAGAGAGTGTGTGTGTGTGTGTGTGTGTGTGTGTTCCACTGATGTATGGATGAGTGACCCAGTGTAAACAGTGTATGCAGCAGTGTAAGTCACCACGGTGAATAAGGTGTGTGGGCTGATAACATTACATAGAGTTCATTGGAAGTCGCTTTGGAGAAAAGTGTCTTATAATTGAAGTAACGTAAAGGTAAATGAAATTGCAATATTGTGATACACCGGACTGGCTGGCGATTCCAACACGAGGCGACCAGTGATGCATGGTCCGGTCACAGGCGGATGATCTGTACTGTCACCCACAATGCAAAAGAGCAGTCGCAAGAAGACGGTGGACAAAAGCAAGCAGCTGCATGGTTTGAGAACTCCAGGCAGCCCAAAGACGGGCCAACGGAAGGACAGCGGCAGTCGACTGCACAGCTGGGGAAAACGGTGGAAGTGCAGTACCGAAGTCTGACAGCAGGGGGCGACAAAGCACGTGGCTGGGAGGGTGAGGAAAAGTACTTACATCAAACTCGTTGAGAGCGGCGGCCAGCTCCCCGATGCCGGCATGGCCCTGCTTCTCGTCGGTAGGAGAGGCGGCCTGGGCGGCACCGGACACCCCGCTCAGGGCCTCCTGCACCTGCTTGAAAACGTAGTCGCGGTTGGCGCGCGTCGCCGCCACGTCCGGGTGACGTAAGAAGGCCTGTGAGGCCGTGTACAGCATGGTGGCGTTCTTCTTGAGCGCGCCCCGCGCCGCCGCCATCTCGTCTCGGCACTGGGGGTCCTTCAGCTCCTGGGGCGGGCGGGAAGGGGGATTTGGGATTACCCAATAAAAAATGGCAGCTTTGCCCCCCATGCGCACACCACCTTCTGCCTCCTGATAAATGGCTCCTTCCGGAAAAACGGCGGACCGCCTCTTACAGCACTCTTATTAAACACATTACGATTCTCACCCCAGCCCTTCGCAGCCTTGATTATTCAGCAGGAGTTCGTTCCCGATGTTCCCTCCGCTCGGTTTAATGGAATTCACACCCCAACATGAAAATTATGTATGCATGTCTTGGACAGAAGTTTTGGGTTTATGGGTTCGCTGCTTTGAAATTCTCCGTGATGGTGGGTTCTGATAAATGCCACTTTAGCGGCCGCCTCCCAGAAGGGTCAAAGAGCTGGGTTTCTTTTTTTTCTTTTTATTTCTTAAGCACCCATGCCCGATTGCCCCGTTGACCCAGGCCGACGCAAGGTGACCCAGGCCCATGTAGCCAGGGAGCGGCCCCCCTCTCACCTGCTGCCTGCGCGCAGCCACATAGTTGAGTTTCACCATCTCCCTGCCAAACTCCTTAAAGCGGTTGGCCAGGTCCTGTTCGTTGGTGGCATTCTTCACCGCCTCCAGGGCCTCTTCCACCTGAACGGACACACACACAGATGAATTACAAAAAGTTTTGATGCATTCCTGCATTTCCCTCCAAAACCACGGTGTCTGACTCGATGCAGACTGCTGAGTGAACCTGAGAGCACAGCCCACCCGATCATCTCGAATGCCCCCACGAGTGTCCATTAGGAGCCGCTTGATCACCTCTTCTGAGGTAATGGCGTGCTGTGCAGAGAACAGTGCTGAGCTGTGCTCTCAGGGGTGCGAACGCAGGATTGCAGGAACGCTTGGTATAAAGTGGCTCGGCTCTGCGGGAAGTCTCACCGCGGATCGCCAACGCGGTCGGCATTTTGTACACGCACCTGCCTGAGCCTGGAAGCCTTTTTACAAATGACTAAAGCTCAGTGTAACTGTATTAAGCCTTTAACTAAGGGCAGGGAAAAAAGCAAAAGTGCTTCTATGAGACACAAGAAATTCCTCTTCTGCACTTGAGGTCACAGTGATGACATGTTAAGCCATTGACTTCTGAGGAGTTCTTTGGAGAACTGCTTGTGTACCAGAATCAAGTGGCACTAACAACAAAGTAAGTCGCAAATTGTGGTGTTGGGGGGGTATAACTCTTCTTCTAAATTGCTGTAAGTTACTCTAAGTCCAATTCTAAGACTGAGGTGTCCCTCAGGGCCCTGTTCTTGGACCAATCCGCATCATCTTGGCTTCATTCAGTCTGTTTCTTCGTGAAGCAAACTTACCAAACTAGCGAGAGAGACGGTTAGGGAAGTGAAACCATCCGAGGGCTCAATCTGAAACCAACTATAAGCAGATTATGGGGAAAAAGATGAGGGGTCCCACTACCATAGTGCCGTGTCCGAATGCCAGCTGGACTATGCAATTCTGGCCCGGGAAGTACTGCTCTGTATTTCCTTGGGTCTGCCAGATGCCAATCAGCATCTCACCCCACCCCATGGCCCGCAGTAGACAACGTACCCCATGGGAGGAGCCCGTATGACCTAATGGAAGGTCTGCCAACTCCCACCCTGCAGCAGATCAGCAGTATTTTCATTGGAGGTCAGAGCGTTGGCCCAAAGTTGGCCCGAATTAGCCAGCTAGCTGGGAAACTGGCCGGCGAACTCATCCGAGTGTTTCAAACGCAAAATATGAATGTGCCCTTGCCAGGAAAAACATTAGGCCACTACAGAGTAGAAACTGGCTCGCGCCCAGATAGGAAACGGCAGTTCTTTTAACGTGGTACCCCTCCTCTATACGTTGAAATTAAAGTGGAGGCGGGAAGATTTTTCTGCCGATAGGCGGCTGTTTCTCGCCACCCTTCACCCGTAAAAAGAGATCGGGAGAGGGTTCAGTCATAAAACACGAGACGGACACAATCAATGAAAGAAGGTTGAATGGATTCCGGAAGCCCCTCCGTCACACGGGGGCATTATTGCCAGGAGAGGCAGCACCATGAATTCCAAAATACTTCGGTGAAGGACAGCTGAGGAGAGGCCTGCGGAGCTTCACGACAGTTAAACAGGAAGGTGCTTTTTTAAATATCTTAAAAAAAAAAAAAAAGATTTCCAAATTCCTAAACTGTCTATGAAAATAAGTTTTTTTTTTTTTTTTTTCTTTTTTCCCTTTTTAAAAATTTTACTTCTTTACAGATTGAAAACATTGGTTTGATAAGTGTCTTCCTGCTTGATTGCAATTCCCATATTTCTGACAGTCTCACTATTTGTCTTCTTCCTCTTATTTAATAACTCAAAGAAATTTATTTTCCCTGTGCTTTTCAACAGATGACAAGTGTTGACCATGTGACAAAGGACGTGGGCAAAGGGTGACATTTACATTGTTTAGCTGCATATAGTTTTTTTTTTTTTTTTTTTTTTTAAATCATATAGATTTTATTTTTTTTTTTTAAAATATATTTCTTCACCCATTTTTTTTTACCAATTTATAGAACTGGGTCATTTTTACAGTATAATTTTTCATTAACTGCCTTGAAGGAAAATACAACAGGATGTGGGAGTGAAACCCGTTTCCTTTGAGTACAAAGTGGCAAGACATGGTGATCAAGGGACTGAAGGTGTGTTAAGCAATTAAATAATGCAATAGTGCAATTAAAGCAATATTGTAGAATAGGGAGAGAGGCAGTGTAAGTCAAGGGGTACCATGTGAGGTGGGGGGGTGAACACGTACTATTTTGAGGTGGGCCAGCAGCCTCATGACGTCGGCCATATCAGCAAGGATGAGCAGACGGGTGACCGCTGAGAGGAGGGCGCGAGCGGCCCGCACCATGGTGCCCCGCTTGACAGAGGAGCAGGGGTCGTCCGCAAACTCCGAGGAGGCCACGCGCATGGTCTCACCTACGGGGGAACAGGGACAGACCGGTGGTCAGGTAAACGGCTTTAAACGCAAACACCTACACATCACCCACGACGACTGGGAAAACCGAGCGGTTCCCCTCCCCCCCTCCTATAAAAGTATTATTTCTGATGTTGCCGTTTCCATCTTCAACGGACCTCAGTACTTTGTGGACCTTCATACAAACATTTTGCTCACCTTTGCAAACTTCAATATGGTATGTAGAATGAAGCTGTGGGAAAATGGGACACAACAAAGTTCATGGCCTTAGAAACTGACTCTGGTTTGGCTAAGGACACAGAGTCAGATGAAGAACACAGCCATGGATGGTACCATAGTTTACACTTACATTTACTCATTTAGCTGATGCTTCTCTCCAAAGCAACTTACAATGTTAAGCTACCCACAATTATTTGACTCATTAATACAGCTGGATAATTTTGCTGAACAATCTCAGTATAAACACTTTGCTCAATGGTACAATAGCTGAAGGTGGGATTCGAACCTATAACCTTTGGGTCCAAAGGCAACAGCTCTAATCATTGAGGTACCAGCTGTCCAGAGTTTAAACACTAACACAAAATAGCTAAACCCAACACAAACAGTCAGTGGTGACCTTGAGGGAACGATGCCCCCCCCCATCGCTACCCTCCCCAACGGTGATGACTCAAAGATGCTTTCTGGACCCAGGGAAGTGCAGGTGTCTCGTCTGGGCCGGGGAACGAGGCCAGATCCACGCCTGTCAGAATCGATGATCGTTCAGCTACGAGTAAAGACGGACCGACAGGTGGAGGAACCTTTGCTTTTCATTTCTTTGTTTCACTTTTCGACTGGACTGTAACCACGACGCACGGGGACGCACACCGAAGTCGGTCTCCAAGCCTTTAAAAAAGTGATCTTTTGCGTTTGTTCTCGATGTCTTGTGCTGTCATTTAGTTACCTTTCAGGGCGGGATCCGAGGTGGCTGTGTCGCTGACGTGGCGGAAAGAGCCGGAAGTGGGCGGCGGACAGGGAGCAAAGCGGGTGCATGCTGGTATGACGTGCCCATATGTTCGGAGTCGGCTTCACATCCCGATTTCCACGCGACCTCTCGCCCCTCCCCCATACACCGACAAGTCGGATGTCTCGCACCCAAAATGCTCTTATGCAACATTCTCGTGCCTGTTTAGTGCCTCCAACGAAGTAGAAATCACGCCGTTCAAAAGTCAGCAAAACAAAGTCAACGACGCTCCTGAAATGTGGCGTTCACTTCCAGCCTCCAACTGACATTTACTTGTTTAGCACATGCTTCTCCCCAAATTCACTGCGTTAAATTTGCACGGCAAGCTACTTAAGTGCAGTGATTTAACCATTTATGCTGAACTGATCATTTTTACTGTATCGCTTCAAATCAAAGACCTTGATCAAGGGTACCAGAGCAGGTGCCAGAACTTGGACCCGAGTGTTTCGACTGCAAGGCAGCGATCCAACGCCGTGCCACCTGCTGCCACCTGCCCGGGAAAAGGGGGCATTGGGTCCGTTATAAGACTTTGAGAATTTGACAAGCGCGATCTCTGCGTCAACATGCAAATTATTGTACGTAAATGACTCGGGTTTAGTTCACATGTACATATTCCCTTAATTCTGAAGTGTTTCAAGCAGAAGGTGGGAATCAGAGGAGGGTGGGAAAAGGAGAGGAAGAAAGAAACAATCGCCAAGCTTGCTTTACCTCCTGGGCTGGGGCTGTCGAGACACAGGCATGATGCCCGAGTGAAATTTAATTATTAATAAGGAGCCTGAGGAAGATAATTAAGACGGCATAAACTGCAATACATGTGTACAGCAAATCTGGGTCAGCACTGCAGCTTGTCTACCGGCAAAGGGCTTCACAAATTCATGAGGAAGCTGTACCACCCGAGAAGCCTAGATGTTACATCGCTGCTAAATGTGTCCTTCTGGCTTAAAGAGCGAAAGGGAACGATACCCTTATCCATCAAATCATACCTGACTCGCGTTATGAAGAAGCGGGTCTGAGCAGGTACAGGTACTACATACGAAGCGGATAAATTGCCTAAAAGGATGCTGACGTTGCAGATCTTGACACCGAGCGAGAGATTCATTAAAGGCCGTCATCAGTTTGTCAGAGACAGCTGATCGGGGCTCCATTCGTCTTTCCGCCGTCCTGGAGGATTTCGACATTTCCATTTCGTAAAGGTCACCGGGTCTCCGGTACCAGCAATGACACTCGGAGCCTGGCCGATCACCTTCTTGCGGAGGTCATCACCCCCCAGTCCTGCGTCGAGGCAGAGGTCCCGTGAGTCGCGAACACCCCCCCCAAGTGGATCGCTGTCAAGAGCGAAGCTACAAACCAGGGCTGATACAAAGGAGCAAAGACTTTTGCCACTTGCCTCCGTAGCCTGTACCGCAGCGTACCGTATTGAAACATGGTACTGCACACTGCGAACGTGGGAATTCACATTCTGAATGTGGAACATCATTCTCGGTGTGTGTGTGGGGGGGAATCGCATCCTGAGCCAAAAACTGCACATCCTCTATGTGGATCGTCGCATTTTAATTGAGCAACACAAAGCATCACATCCTCAGCATGGAACGTCACATCCGGAATGCGGAATGTCACATTCTCGACGTACGTGCTGTTCAGGTCCCCCATAGTGTGCGAGTGACACAGAGAGAGAGTGCGTGTTCCACTGATGTATGGATGAGTGACCCAGTGTAAGTAGTGTATCCAGCAGTGTAAGTCACCGCGGTGAATAAGGTGTGTGGGCTGATAACACTACATAGAGCTCATTGGAAGTCGCTTTGGAGAAAAGCATCTGCTAAATAAATCAGTGTAAATGTACAATATCGCATCCTCAATGTGGACGGTTGCATAGCAGATGCAGAACATCACATCCTCAGCGGGGAAGGTTATATTCTGAATCCGCAACGCCGCATCCTGAATGCAGAACGTTAAAGCCTCGGTGCGCGATATCGCATCCTCAACGCGGAAGGTTACGCCCTGCATGCGGAACGTCGCATCTCGAACACAGGCGGTTACGCACACTAGGTGCGGAAAATCTCATCCCGAATGCACAATGTTACACTCTCGATGCAGAACGCCACATTGTCAGTGAGGAAGGTTACATTCCATATACAATATCACATCCTGAATGTACAATGTTACGAATTCATAGTAAAATATTGCACTCTGAATGTACAATATCACGTCCTGAGTGCCTGACATCAAAATCTCAGTACAGACTTGCACATTCAGTATACAGAACATCACATTCCAAATACGAAACTTAACATTATGGACGGCGGTACTGCGCTCAGACATGACACACACACACACACACACGCAGATGCTGGCTTTCCCATCTCAGCGTTAACACACAACAGCGCTTCTAACACACGAGAGCGTGGACCAATTGCCAGCGGCAGCACGGAAGACACCGCATCCCGTCGCCGTTCAAAGAGGGGAATCATAACCCCCCCCCCCAGCCCACCCCTTTGCGCACCGAGCCCCGCGCTTCCGTCCAATTCTGTGCCAAGTTTCGTTTCCGGGAACGACGGGAAGGTTAACGTCGCGTGACTTAGTGAACGTCGGTAAACATCGAGGATCATTACATTCAGGGATCGCGATAGATTGCTTAGTTAACGGCTATCAACGGGTAAACGGGGCCGTCTTCGCGCGCCTCCCATCGTCAATCAATTTCCAATCCGTCGCTTCACGCAAAGTCCCATCAGTCTTACGAACGGGGCCATAATCCGCCGGGACCAAACGCACCGTGGGTCGCGCGACGTTTACCCACGCGTCCAAAACGCGGTATCCGTTCCACCCCAGCGGAATGAGTAAAAGCCTTCTGCGCACATCAGCGGAAGAGCGCCTAGGGGTAGGCTCCTTAACCGGGAGAAAACGAGCGCCATCGAGCGACCGCAAGCGCGTGCGTCACGGCGTGCCCTGGCACGCCTGCGTGAGTGAAACAGCATGTGGGCTCTGATCACTGTGCATCACAGCTAATTAAAAAAGAGACCCCGCAGCCACGCCATTATCTTCACTGGCACATCGTCAGTCTCGCAAACATCGAGTAATTGCCTGTTGGTGTGCTGTAGAGTAAAACTGCGCGCCGTTTCGCCGGACAGCATGGTAACCCGACCACGATCGACACTTCCAGCGGCAGCGGAAGAAAGGAGATGAACATGAAATTATACAGTGCAACAAAAAGTTTATGATGTCGATATTTTTTGCATTTTCCAATCGGTTTTGTTAAGAATACGTTTTTTGGCATTAGTTCTTACTACGTGTCAGTTTTTAGAAAAATATTCCACATTCTCGAAATGAGCAAATTTTGGCAACGGGTTCCAAGGATCGATAATTCCAACACCACCTAGCATCTGATTTTTCCTAAAATGTTCTGGTTCTTGGGACCCGGTGCCAAAATTCGCCAAAAGTTCAAAAATGTGGAATTCCTTTGTAAAAACTGACATATAGTACAAAGTAACACCAAAAGTATACTTGACCCAACAAAACTGAATGGAGAAAACAAAAAAAAAAAAAAAAAAAAAAAAAAAAAAACCCAACCTTTTGTTACCGAACTCCTTCAACTCCCAGTAATTAGGGCAAACCTGAGCCCAATAACTGAACCACTTCAGTGATTAAGGATGTGTAAAGAAGAATACGGAAGGACCCAAACAACCAATGTCGAATGTCAATAACCGCTTGTCCCGAGCGGGGTCGCGGCAAGCCGGAGCCTGTCCCGGAGACATCGAGCACAAGGCGGAAGGGGTGGGGACACACCCCGGATGGGACGCCAGTCCATTGCAGGGCCACAATTAGTTAGCCAAGCACACAGCTGGACAAAGGTACTGTAGCGATTGCAGGGCAAGCATCTTGCTCAAGGCCGCTACAGCTGGATGCGGGGATCGAACCGGCAACCTTCGGAGCCAAAGTTAGTCGTCCAGAACACACACACACACACACACACACACACACACACACACACACACACACATAGTCTGAAGCCGCTTGTCCCAAGCTGAGTCGCGGCGAACCAGAGCCTAACCCGGCAACACAGGGCGCAAGGCCGGAGGGGGAGGGGACACGCCCAGGACGGGACGCCAGTCCGTCGCAAGGCACCCCAAGCGGGACTCGAACCCCAGACCCACCAGAGTGCAGGACCCGGCCAAACCCGCTGCGCCAACGCACCCCCTAGAACAACACGGAATCCTTTAAATTAATAACCGTGGCGTTGGGCTTCTCGACTCCTCACGTTCGGACTCTGGTGGGATCGAGAGCAATCGAGAGTTTGGCGCGGCGCTCACCTTGCTTGCGCACATCCTCCACGGCAGCGATGAGCTCCTCCTTCAAGTCCTGACTGTCCTTGGCGATCTGCTCGCCTTTCTCCAGGAAGTTGTGCGTGGCCTGCTCCACAGACACGGCCAGGACGTGAGCCTTCTTGGAGCGACCCTTCTTCTTGCCGGAGGGGCCTTTGTTGCTCGTGTTCACCAGCGTGGTCACCTGGGTGGAGAAGGGCGGTCGGGGGTTAGTCGTCGCGACCTCGTGACCTTCAGCCACAACACCGGGATCGAAAGAACGAAATCGGACACCGTTCCGTTAACCTATCGGATTTGAACAACCGACGCCCAGCCAGGTCCGGAGAGCCTCGTCGGCTCGGAACCCACGTTCTCGCGATGGAAACGTCAAGCGACCCAGCCGGGTATCGGCAAAGCGCCCGATCCGAAAGCCCGGCACGCAGAGTTCTGCGAGATGACAATGTTTGCACGAGATCAGCATTTCCCATTTCCCCCTCGTAAGCGAACGTGTCGCGTCATCAATCCCAGATGACGGGCCGCCGAATGACCGTTGTTTCCAAGCGCCTTTGGTTCACGTCGCAGACGCACACGCTCGCCGCAAGCCCGCGGTCTCTCCGCATCATCTACTGGTGTTAACTAAAAGCGCACCGCACATCTACCGGCAAAGCTGCGCCGTAAGCAGCAGCAGCCAGGCCGTGTCCCAGCAGGACTCCAGCTGTGGAACCTTGAGCAAAGGTACAGTACGGAACCTCAGCCGCTTCCGCGAATATGTATTTACGCACGGTGTGCCCACCTTGTGAAGGTAATCGATTCCTGAAAAACCCTTAAAGTGAATTCTCAAAAATTCTTAGCTCTGTTGGGTTTGTGAGCCCAAAATGTACCGTCAGTTATGCTAAAATATTACCGCATCCCATTAAAATGGGCGAAATTACTTTGCTCGTTAAAACAGGTGTACCCTGCTCCTGAAAATGAGGAGGATAACGAAAAGGCAGGTAGCAGGAGCCCATTAACCGTTATTCCTTATGGGAAAATTACAGTCGCTTCCCAGCCCGTTTCGAAAACCACAACTAACTTTGAGAAATGTCTCTAAAAATTATAATACACAAAAAAAAAAAAAAAAAGAATAAATACATACACACAAGCTGAAACCGCTCATCCCAAGTGGGGTTGCGGTGAGCTGGAGCCTAACCTGGCAACACAGGGCATCGATGCCAGAGGGGGAGGGGACCCACCCATGACCCTCCCATGACAGGATGCCAGTTTGCCGCAAGGCACCCCAAGCGGGACTCGAACCCCAGACCCACCGGAGAGCAGGACCCGGTCCAACCCACTGCGCCACTGCACCCCCCAAAAGAGCACATAAAAAAAAAATTAATAATAATACAGCACCGCAGTAAACTATAGGGTATTTACTGAAGTTGCCTCGAAATATTGTTTCAACTTTAACCGTGAAGACGACCACACGGGGGGTCTTGTAGTGCTCGAGCGTGGGGAGCGGAACCCGGATTCAGACTTCGTAAATCTGAAACAGGAGTACTGAACGAAAGGTAACCCGAAGGGTCGTAACTCAGGGAACGACTGCATTTCGTCAAAAAACCGTTAAGGCTCACGAGCGTCTGGTCGGAAATGGCAAAAACAACAGAATCCATCAGCGGACTCCGTAACGAGGTCGGCAGCTGGGCGAAGGCGCTGCCCTCCTGTAGCCATCCAGGGTAAGACAATTAGCGACTCCACGGTGAAAAGGCCTCGACTGGCAAGATCCCCCCCCCCCCCCCCCCCCCCGACGCCAGGCAGCTGCCACCTCTGCCAAACGAACGCTCCTCCGCCATCTCGCTGCTGGCCCTGCAAAATCCCACATTTGCATTTGCAACCGCAAAGACGGCGACAGCTGAGGGTCATCGATGTCAGCGATGGGGCGGAAAGCCCAGAATTACTGCAAAAATTCCCAAATACCCCTTTCTGCTCAACTGTTGGCAGCTGGCTTGGGGTACCAGCTTGCCTCTTCGTGCAATTTCTTTTCACGCCTACATTTCTAAAAACGCACGCCTGAAAAGTATCGGCCAAGCGTTCGCACGCGAAAGCGCACGCCGACGTCGCGACGGCAGAATCTCGAGGAAAACACATTCGGGAAAGAAGCTCAAGCGAGTTCCTAAACCGACTCGTTTTCGTTCTTGCCTCTCGAGGCGTCGCGAGCTGCCCCTTCCCGCGCGGTCCGCCCACGCGGCGTCGTGTGAAATGTCGCACCTTCTTGCGCTTCTTAGGCCCGTCTCCATCTCCATGGAGACCAAGGTGTGGGAGGTCATGCTGAAAGAACCACCTATGCGGCCGACCCTGGAGAGCAGCTCGGTTCGCAAAGCCGTGCTTTGTTTCTCCCGTTTGAACAATTTTGTTTTCGAAAAGAAAAAAAAAAAAAAAGAAAAAATTTAAACGCTCAAAAGAAACATAAATTTAAGTGTCGCCCTTTATTGAAACCCACTGCAGCACCGTGCTCAACAGCCAGGACCTCTGGAGACTCAAGCCTTCAGCGCCTGGACTGCACGTAGCCCCGTAATCACTGCGCCACCTGTTGCCCGTGCTGTGGAAGAACACCGACTCGCTCTCCGGTCGTGCCCCTCCCCGGGCAAAAGAGCTCTGAACGAATTTCCCAGACTGCGGCACATCTAGGATGTCGCTCGTGATTCCCAAATTAAACCCTTGCAAATGAATCTCGATGCACAGCTGGGGCCTTTCTGGGCGGTCGAAACCACGAGGTACCGTTTCACCGCGCCAGAACCGAGCTGTGAGAAAACCCAATCCGCCCTGGTTCGGCGCATCAGGCGAGGGCACATCTGGTGCAGCAGGGGGAAGACGACAAAAAAAAAAAAAAATTTTTACGACAATATCATTCCGGGGAGGGAATTCAGGGCTGCGCCGCGCTCCGCCATAGAACTACTGGGAAAGTGCTGAGAAGCGACTGTTTTTATTGCAACGCACTCGTCGGGACCGCTCGTGAACTCTGATCCCGCGTGGGAATCGACCTTTGGCGCAGCACCACGAAAGCTCATTATTTATTTAGCTGATACTTTTCACCAGGATAATTTACAATGCTAGGTTTTTATAGCAAGGTAATTAGTGATTTGAGCATCACTGGGGTATTTGCTGCTTGTTTTCCCTCTATTAGAGTATCACAGCATCCTTGAGAGCATCTGAGCCACCTGGGAAGGCTGTCGGCAAGCCAGCATACCGACGCTCTCCTGATGGGGCGCCGGTGCCGGCAGCCGATTCCCACTCACCACCCCACCGGATGAGCCACCTGGGCCTGGACCATGAGCGTCACCCGCACAGACTCTAGCTCTCCATCACTATTCGTAGCACTTTGAACCCCAAGAGGTCCATTTTTCTCATCTTCTCCACGGCTGGGATTTTTTTTTTTGTTTTCCTCTCCTCAACTACCATTTGGCTACTTGACCAGATTTGCAATAGATCACTGCTGTTTCTGTCACTTCCCTATTTATCTATTGTTATAAATAGATTAAAACTCTGCTTAGAGCACACTGCAAAAACGTGGTTTTAATTGTACTGAAGTTGATGTATCCATTTACATTGCAATTATTCATTTAGCCGACACTTTTCTCCAAAGCAACTTACAATGTTAAGGTACTTCGAATAATGCAAGGTACTTACTTACCCATTTATAGAGCTGGGTAAATTTTACTGGAGCAATTTAGGGTTAGTACCTTGCTCAAGGGTACTACAGCCAGAGGTGGGGATCAAATCTGTAACCTTTGGGTCCAAAGGCAGCGGCTCTAACCAGTACACCACCAACTGTCCCATTTATGTAGCAGTTTAACTTTTACCGGATCAAATCAGGGTAAGCACCTTGATCAAGGGTACTACAGCAGCAATGGATTTCAAACTCAGGACACTTTCACTGCAAGGCAAAGGCATGTTATTAATTACGTTAATTAGTTCAGTGGGCTCTTTTGCACTAAGCAACCTGCAATTTTACCTGTTCGCCGTGTATTGAAACGGAGCGATTCAGGTTTATTACACTCCTCGGAGGCAGAGCAGTAAACGTCACCCACCCTTTAACCGCTGCACTAAGACGCCTTCAAATTATTTTCTGTGCGAGAGCCTGCCTGCATTTCGAACCCAAGACAAACAGCTATTAGGGACGCTGCCTCCTGGGCTAAAGCGAAGTCCGAAGCCCTGCCAGCCTGTCGACGGCAGCTAATTGGCAAGAACCCAGAGTTTTTTTTTTTTTTTTTTTTGTTTTTGTTTGTTTTTACTGTTGGTTGTTTATTATTTTTGTCTTCTTTCGGTAGTTTTTTTTTTTATGTTTGAGCTTATCCTCGCCTACTCCGACACTGGTTCTTAAGGGACAAACGCTGTACTGCCAAAAGAAGTGCTTTTTTGCCCTTCTGTTTTTTTCTTTTATTCGCAAACAAAGTATATAAATAAACGAAAGAAATTTCTCAATGCAAATCTGAGGTCGACCTCAAAGAACCTCTTTACGCTCCTTTCGCCATTGGCTCCCGACTGGCGATCGCCAGCTCTGCCCACGGCGTCTCTCTCGTCAATTCCGTCCGACTCATTACACCGTTAAACGGGGCCCCGTTTCCATGGGGACTTGCGGCATCACGGTTAGACTCATGTGCATGCTGCCTCAGCAGATCGGCGTGACAGCGTTATGCATATTTCATACGTGCCGCACTGCATCCGTATCGCACACGTACCGTTTCCGCCCCGATCCTGCTGAACACCGCTCTAAAAAGCATGTTGGTAATGGGCGTTTTCTACTTGGTATTACCACGGTAATTCCTTAAACTGACAAAACAAAAGCAGAAGCCGTGCTGCCCAAGATACCTTTGAACAGGTAGTATACTACGAGCTGCTGCCCTGCAAGTGAAGAATCCAGGTTCGAGTCCCACCTCCTGGTGATCAAGGTGTAACTTACCCTGAACTGATGCAGTAAAAATCACCCTGCTGTATAAACAGGTAAATCAGTGAATGGGTCAATTTTTGCAACTCGCTTCGGACAAAAATAGAAGCTAAATGAATAAATGTAAACTGCTGTGCAGAACATTCTAGCAACTTGGGTTATTTGGGCCCATATTGAAGATGGGAAATATCAAGGGTTATAAATATCTCCACAGAAATATCAGGAAGTGGGTTTTATCGATGAAACAAAGTGCAGCAAGCTGATTTACAGAGCTCGAGGAGGGACAGCTTGAATGAGAAGCTGTTTTTACTGCTGCGAGACATTTAGTTTTCATGCCTTTACACTCTGCTCTTCGAGGGGTTTGAGGACCGCAACAGCGTCTTCGCCGTCACCCCTGCTTTCCCTTCTGCTGATTAAGTCCTTGAATGAAATGAAAATATTTCCAGTTGCAAAATGATGTTCAGAAAGTTTTGGATGGTTAACTGTTGAAGATGTGCAGTATTTTCCTGCCTCGGAAAAATACATCGGAAACAGAGAGAACCTCTACCTGGACCTCGTAGGTCACGGGTCCTGATCCTTAACCAGGAAGGACGGCAGTTTGGGTCTACACCAGTGTCACGGCTGGAGCCTCACCTCACCGTGAGGCGGTCCGGAGTGTACGCAGACCCCTCCTGGGACTCGAACCAGCAACATTCTGCATCTGCAGCCTTGCTCATTAACCACAGGCACAAAAACCACAATCAGGCTGTTCTTAACACCTGTGGAGAGATTTTCCTCCGATAACTTTACCATATAAAGTTAATTCACTTTCACTAAATAACTTCCATCACAATAAATACACAGAAATAAAGTATTCCGTTGCAGATTTCACGATAAAATCACCTCTCGGCACATAAAACATTTCATCATAATCCCTGAAACACACACACACACACACACACACACACACACACACACACACACACACACACACACACATTGTCTGAAACTGCTTGTCCCAAGCGGGGTCGCAAGGAGCCGGAGCCGAACCCGACAACACAGGGCGCAAGGCCGGAGGGGGAGGGGACACACCCAGGACGGGGCGCCAGTCCATTGCAAGGCATCTCAAGCAGGACTCAAATCCCAGACCCACCGGAGAGCAGGACCCGGTCAAACCCGCTGCGCCACAGCGCCCCTATTCCTGAAACATCATCGAACGATATTCATCTTACATCTCGAAAAAATTCTAAATTAATTACACTGCAGCGCTCAACCTTTTCTTAAGTGCCTGACAGATTTCGCCACTGGTCATCAGCGGTCCACGACTCCAGGCAAAAAGTGCGGTTTGCCTTTAGCTGACACTTCTCTCCAAGGAGTCTTACGGTGTTAAGCTACCTAGAACTACTTACCTGTTCATAAAGCTGGAAAATTTTACGGGAGCAAATTTAGGGTAATTACCATGCTCGAGGACACAACAAGTGAAGGCAAGTTTCGAACCCGTGACCTTTGAGCCCTAAGGCAGCAGCTCTCACCGGTCCACTACCAGGTGCCCCTGGTTTAAATGCCACTGAACCTGCCTTCCAGCGAACGCTCCAAGGGCAGCAGCAAGACACCATCCACATGTACGCCTAGCGGGCCTCTTTGCATATCTCTAAGAACAATGCCCCTGATTGGCTGAGGAAGCCGTATGTCACGCATGTGGAAACAGTCATTAGCTGCTGATTACGCAACCTCGAAGGGCTGGTCAACAGGGCTCAGGGAGCGCAGCATCCGCCTCCGCTGGTCCACCGGCGGCCGGAGACGAATGCATTAACCGCTTGAATAATGCATGGGGCCTCTTTGCGCGGTTTTAGCTTTGATTGCTGTTTGGCAGGAATGTTACACCATCGGCACAAACGAGAGCGAGGGTGGCGGGGAGGGGTACGAGCCCATCAGATGGTTTCTTCATACGTTCAACCTGTTCTGCACTAGTTTAACTGTTCGGAGACGCACGCCTGCGCACGGGGCATCGATGCGGGCTGGTGGGGAACTCGTCCTGCTCCGGGTTTCCTCCAGTCCGCCTGGAAGCGGAAAGGCTACCTCGCCCAGCCCTTCCCCTGAAACAGTGTGGAGTCGGGTCACTCTTCTGATGACCAGAGAATGGTGGTTCTCCTTGCTCAAGGTGGGATCAATGTCCTTTTCTGTTTTCTTTTACCGTGGCACAAAAACTCCCCAAGACGCTCAGCAGAAGAGCGTCCAACCCTGGAGCGAAACAGAGTCAGAGCTTTCTGCTTCAGGCCTTCGAACCCAGAGCCCTTCAACTGCCCAGGAACAAGGACGAAATGAAATTAAAGTCCCCAGCGACATGAGCAACGGGAAATTACGCTATACCATGGTACAATTATACAGCGGCTCAAGCCTATCAGCGTCAACCAGTCTCGTTGGTATGACTCACCGCTCCGGAGGGAGCCGAAAAACCCCACCCCCCTCCTTAGCAGATTACATACATTTCGTCTGCCGGAACACCCCCGACGTGCATCGAACACGTAGCCGAAATCTCTCGCAATCGCTTCAGCAACTTTTATATCAGACTTCAAAATTTCTCTTTCGCTCTCACATTCTACTTTCTGTGGTGCAGAAGTTTGTATGAATATTAATATTCCTGCTGAGAGCTAGGGACAAATGGCATCGCCAGGCGGGGCTTGAAGCCAGGGAGCACGTGTGTTGATTTTGACAACAAAAGTGATCACTCCGATCAGGTCTGGACCCCAGTCCACAATGCAGGACGCGGCTGTTCCTCTCGTTAGGCGCCGATACCCAAACCTGCACTTTCCCTCGTCTCCAGAACAACGTCCGTCCACCACAAAGATATGAACTCAAAATCGTTGCGGGGACGCAAACCGTACCGTGAAGATTAACGATCGCAGGGGCAGCAGGTGGCGCAGTGGTTACACCTGCCACCTTGCACTCAAAAGACCCAGGTTCAAATCCCACCACCTCCTGTGGGACCCCTGAGCAAGGTACCTACTCTGAAAGCACACAGTAAAAAGAGCTATTGCCCCACAACAGAAATGCTGAGCGATATCTGTTGTGAACAATTCACTGCAAAAATTATAGTTCTATCTCCAGTCTCCATTTATTTCAGTACAGTGATGTGATGCATGTGCTTTTCCACTACCAGTTCATGTATTGTATTGAATGAGCTATTATGTATTGAATCCCACGTAAATGTTACGTGAATATGCACACATGTTGACTTATTATAAAATATATATGACGACTATATTGTGCGAGGAAAATGCTGCATGTGCAACACAGCAAGCACCGCACCCTCAGGTTTTATCCCACGTCCTCACTTTGCATTGAGCTGTGAAGCTCTCGCAGAACCATCTTACCCACGTTGGCCAGGATTTCGGCTGCTGTCCGAGTTCACACCGTTACAGTTTTCCCTCGATCGATTTGACACATTACTCCAAACTCCGGTCACTGCTCTCAAAACAATTAACACAGCCATCTGAACACTTCATTCATTGTCTAAAACAGATTGTAAGTTCTTGTCTATCTCATACTACTTCCAGATGACATGCATACTTTTCCCCAATACACCGTGCACAAAATTCTGCAATGTTTGCACAACAGTTCGTACAGCCAACCAGAACTGTAATATATCAGGAAAAAAGCAATTGCATGTCTTTCGTTGGTTTAACACAAATCACAAACATTTATGTACCGTTTTGCTAAACGCAACAAGCAAAACTCTCATTTGTTCAATGCTGTTACACGTGGTATGTTCTCAATGAGCCCCAAATTGAGATCTGCTGATTTAGTAATACACACAACACAGGAAAAGCAAATTTCCTAATTGATTACACAGTTATCACAATTCCTACAACTAGAAAAGTGGAAAAGAAAAAAAGACAAAGAATAAGAACGAGAAGGGGAAAAGGAAGACATGTAAGAGTGATAGGTGGTGGAGAGGGTAGAGGAAGATGAGTGGAAGAGGTAGAGGGGTTGAGGGGAGAGGAGGCGAGGATGTAGGAAGAGGTAGAGGGGTTGAGGGGAGAGGAGGCGAGGATGTAGGAAGAGGAGAAGGGAGAGGAGTAGAGGGAGAAGAGATGGGTAGAGTGGAAAGAGCAAGAGAAGAAAATGTAACAAGACATGAGCGAAGAAGAAGGGGACAGTAGGGTGGAAGAGGAGGGAGGAGAGGCTGAAGGATTGGGTACAGATGGGTTTCAAATGAAATGAGGGCCACCCTAATTGACCATGTCATAAATCACGGTCTTTACTTCAGAGAAGCTGGGTAGAGAGTTCAGCCCAACATAAACAGATCCACAGTGACTTCAATTATCCGCACATTTCAGAGCGAAAACCGGTAAGTAACCATACCGTTGTACTGCTATGGTTACACTCTAGTACTCTACTATAAATGTTCATACTCATCCAAACATTTGTCAGAATGGAAGTTTGACAACATTCAGATGGACGAACAGGACTCTTTTCAATTGAACAAGAGCATGCCATTGTTGACATGGTGGTCCAGAACACCACCACCCGCCTCAAAGCAGAGAATAATACAGGACAACCAAGTATTCCAGAATATTCAATGCAGTCTTGCCACAGTTGATCATGTTGTAAGGAGAAATGCCATCCGGATGAAGCAGGTATACAAAGTGCCTTTTGAGAGGAACTCTATCAGAGTGAAGGAGTTGCGACTCCAATTTGTTCAAGTACATGTAAGCCACACAATTAATGCACTTTACTGTAAATGCAAAGATATTGTCTATATACTATTCCACCGTAAGTGGAAAAATTTAGGCGTCTCTGGACATAGTGCTGTATCAAAGGGGGAACCCAAACTGTTCTGCAACAGTTACAGTAGAAACTTTGCAATCAATGGCATTACTTTAAAAAACACTAACTTATTGTACCTTGTGTTCTTACTCTAGAGGATTTTGGAGTTGGATAGCAGTGCTACTCATTTTGAGTACCAATATACTGATGAAGCTGGCTTCAATCTTAACAAAAAAGGAGAAGAGGAGGAATGTGATTGGCCATCGTGCCACAGTCAATGTTCTTGGACAGCGGGGAGGCAACATCGCCATGTCTGCCACAATTTCAGCTACTGGTGTTGTGGCAAACAAGGCTAACTTGGGGCCATACAACACTGAAAGGATACAAATTTTTTTGCACTCCCTCAATGAAATCCTCTTCCCGCAGGTTGACCAGAAGCAAATGGATCGAGATTTTGTAGTTGTTTGGGACGATGTTCCATTCCACCATTCGGCACTAGTGCGGGAGTGGTTTGAGCATCACCCACGTTTCAGGATGGTGTTCTTTCCACCATATTCTCCTTTCCTGAATTCAGTTGAGGAGGAGTTCTCCTGTTGGAGATGGAAAGTGTATGATCGCAACCCTTACAGTCTTCTTCAAGCAGTGGAAGAGGCTTGTGGAGATGTTGAGGCAGTAGCTTCTGTTATACAACAGAACTCCTCAGTAGAGAACCTCATGATAAACGTGTATTTGAATTTCATGTATTTGTGTGTACATCAGACTACGTTATACAATCAATAGACCACACAATTGTACATTAGATGTTAGTATTTAATTTTAGTAAATGCATTAGTAGAAGAAAAGGCAGGACTTCTTTATGCAGTGGAATTGAACTGTTTGGTCAAGGTAAGAGTGTGTTTAGTTGGCTGTGTTAACTGTTTTGAGAGCAATTACATTCATTTGGAGAAATGTGTCAAAACGATTGAGAAAAATTAAGTTTGGCTTTGTTTATATGCTCCCTCCCCAATTATTTTTGAACGTTTCAAACCGAAAACTAAACCAACCTTTTGTTTTTGACAACAATGAAAAAAGTTCTATTGCTATGCATTACAGAGAGGAAAAAAAAAAAAAAAATTGCACATGGTTTACACCGTACATATGTTCGTTCTTCAAATGAGAGCACTGTGGAAGATGAAGAATAATGCATGTGTCATATTTTGCACAGAACTTGCATTTAAAGCTGGGGATAAATTTAACAATTCCTATTAATAAATGTCATAACTCACTAATTTCGTTGATGACCATAATTGTTTTTAGTTGCAGCCCTAATATACGGTATGTGGTACTTGACTGTTCCCCTGCTGTATGAACTTCAGCAGCGTGGAGTAATTCAGCAGTGCAGTGGCAGTTCTCCCAAAACACTAAGCAGCAGCTTTCCGATTGCACACATGGAGCCTTAACCGCTGTGCTACCTTAGGTGTTCTCGCCAGCCCCCAGAAAACAGGTGACTTCCCACTGCAAGAACATGGTTGTGACCACTGGGGCCAAAGGAAACAAGCAAAATCAGGCAGGGGTGAGGGTGGGGTGACGCCTCTCCGCACCGCAGGACGGACCACCCTAACCATCCCTTTCTGACAGTTCCTGATTTTTCAACTCCGCTGCCCCCCACCGAGTCCCTCAAACACAACGCAGCAAAAGGTTACGTGCTAAATTAGGTTTGCGGGCACCTCAGAAGCCTCCGGGTGACGGATCTGAGATGTGTGTTCCAGGCTCCTCCTCGGTCCTGGTCTAATTTTGGAGAAGTTGCCAGCGGGTTTCCAGATTATAGGACCCCCTCCAGGCCTCTAGCTGCTTATGTATGTCCCGTGGTAAAATCAGACTAGTGCTTTTCCAAAACTATGACGTCCTTCCCCCAACAGGCATTGCTGCCTTGTCAGAAAAATCTACTTCTAACCACCCAAACGTCAACTTTATCCGCGACTGCATCAAACAGCCCCTACGCAACAATTAATCTCCTCGTGAAGCTTCCAACTTCAGACGGGCATTTGAAGAGAAGGACTTTCAAATCCATTCGGATGCATTAAAATAATCAGCACGGCTGGCGCGCGCTGGACGTCTTCCATCCCCACTCACGCAGCTGGGATGTTCTCAGTGGAGCGCTGCGGGCGGAAACAGCTTCTCCCAGCCCGAGCCCAGCGTCGACAGGCAGTAGGCCTCCAACGTCATCCCACAGTCCAGATCTGCCTAATTATGACCTAATTATGAAGACTGGGCAGTGTGCGCTGTGGCAGGACTCATTGGGTTCTTTTAGTCTCTGCCAGGGTTTGCTCCAGTGGGATCCAGGCCGCAGTTGGGTCTGTACTCATGCTGGGCTGGGAAATTCAATCTGGAGGGCTCCAGCACGTCAACTTGGATGATGGCGGAAGCACAGCGACACCACCTCCTATGAGAGGTGCAAAGCAAGAGTTGTGCAGATGAGACGTACACCTAAGGTTTCTCTCGGGCTGCGGCATCGAACGACGACAATCTCGCCAGACAATGGAGTACTGATGGAGATTGTACGGCTTAGGTTGGATCCGGGGTACGGCACCAAACAGGCACAGTCCCATCAGACGATGCTTCCGTGATCCAGCGACAGATCAGGCAGAAAGACAGCAAGAACACAGATTGAAGAGGACGCCTAAACCTGAACACCTGTACTGCCTCACAGAACCCAGAAACGAGAGAGAAAAGTAAATATTTGACGAAGATGCCAACACAGACGCTCAACGATGGCGACAATAAGGACACTCAAAGGACTCAGACACTCACAGAGCTCTGAAGCCATTCCAAGATCGAACAAATTTGAGTGCGTTCTAAATCACAGCAAACGTTCATTCAACCTGCTTCGTATGTGTGCACCTAAGTAAATAACGATCCTTGGGGAAAACAAGAAAAATAGACAATTCACTGTTCGACGCTAACGGTGTAACTCAGTGGACTCGCACACACATGGAATTCTAAACCATTTTTTCGCCTTGCGATTACACATTTCAACCTTTTCTGGAGCACAAAAGTTACTTTACCCTTCCGTGTTTGTGCAAGCACAGTAAATGTAGTTGTACTGTGGCAAAGCAAGAAGGAACTTGCTGTTTGACTGAGATAACAACGAGGAAACAACAAAGGCACCAATGAGGAAACAAGTTTTTAACTCAAGACACACTTTGAGCTCTTGGCCGGTTTTGCCTTGAGATAACTCATTTGAACTCATTTTAGAATATAGCAGAAGCTACCTGCTTCAGATTTGTGAAGATAAAACAAATGAACCCCTGGAAAAAACAAAAAGTGAGGGAAACCACTGTTCAACAAGGCAACTCAACGATGGCGCCAATGAGGAAACTCAATGATGGACTCAGACACGTATGAAACCCTAAAGCCATTTTGCCTTCAGTTAAGTTATTTGAACCATTTTTAGAATGCCGTATAAATTATTTTAACATGCTTTGGTATTTATGAATATAAAGTACTGTATATGTAATGTTCCACTGACAAATGGTCCATGCAATAGGACTCTGTTGGGTTTAAGATGAATCCATCCGTTGTTGCAGTGAAGCTATCTATCACAATTGAGCTCAACCCACCTCACTACCATGTAGGATGCCTGAACAGCCCCAGGAGTCTGCCATTGTTCGCTTCTGCTTCCCATTGTGTTCTGCAAAGCAGCTCTACGGGGGTGGGGGCTATGGTGCAGATGGGTTTGTGACAGCGTCCAGTGCGGCCCAGGGGAGCAGTGCACACAGATGGTGCTTTGCATTTGAAAAGGTCTGCAAGTGATGGGTGGCCCAGAGATGTCAGCGCTCAGCATCCTGCATTTGGGGAGTCGGGGCTCAGCTGGACCGAATAACCGGCTCAACCCAGCAACCAAAAATTACCCCATGGCCACCGCCACTGACCCAACGCATTGTCTTTAAGAGTTGCACTGGAATCATGGCGTCAAGAGAACCAGGGCTCCGTGTAATTACACAAGCGGCACAAAATTGATTTTCTAACAGCTGGCCGATTTGGCTCCGTTCTTCCACAACGAAGTGATGAAAATGGCCTTGCGATGTTGCGGCTCAGCCCTGCAACGCCGAGTCAAATTAAAAACGCCCCTAGCATAGGTGTAGCTGCCCAGAACACTCAACATCCTCCCGCGACGAACATCTTAAAAATGACAGAGGTTGTTTAAGGACAAGTACTCCTGTGTTCGGAGCTCTCTGGGGAAAATTGATAATGAGGGTTCCTACAAAGAGTCTGTCTGAGACCATATTCTCATCGAAGAATGTCTGACCATGGCGTTGCAGTCGTGGCCAGTACGTGGAAAACCATAGCAACCCTGGGAGCAGTTCGATGCTAATTGTTGTCCGTTGACCCGAGCGGGAGCTCAGGTTTCCGGAAAGTCCGTGACATCCCCAACATCGCCCTCTTGCAGGTGCTCCAGCTGAAGCTACGGAACGGCCCCCATCCTTCCGCTGTCGACAGCATCCTGCCGTAAGACAATACCGATATTTTCATAGACTGGCGATTCAAAGCACTGGGTTGAAACACACAGATTAATAAAACTATAAATCCTGTCTCAGGAAGACGATCAGCGCAGGTCATAATGGAGATGCGAAAAACAGCACGATGCTCTGTTTATCTCCCCCCATGGAGTCAGTCCAGCTACTCCCATCAAATTGGATGCAATTATTTTAACGTCAGGCCTGAAAGAGTTTGAGATGAACCGCGCATTTGCCACCGACTGCGAGGAGTACAGCTCATCGCACCTGACATGGAGTAAAAAACATTTAATGGGAATATGGCTCTACACAAATATTTTGCAATTCATTTTTATAATTGATTTATTTTAGCCACACCCACTTCAATTTTTTTCTCTTCTGCCACAATGTCTGAGAAAAGGGTTTGTCAGTAACGATAATGCAATATAGAGTTTGAATTTCCGCCTTCATCCAGGTCACCGAGCGAACGCCACATGGTTCGGAGTTACAGGAATTCACTTACGGGGAAAAAAAAAAAAAAAAAAAAAAGAAGAGGGAAGACATGAATAAGTGTGAAAAAGCTGAAATATCAATATATCATGAGTCACAAAAAGCCTCCATTTCTGACTCTTCGTGTCCATCTTGCTTCCACACGTACCGTGTTGCTGTGGAGCCACGGAAGGTTGACTCAGAGGAGTTTTAAAGCTCGAGGTAAAAACAGGCCAAAATATACCAGACTGTGAAGTGTCAGAATTTGGGCTCAGACTACTTTCCCCGCTCCCGCCAAGGACCAGCTGGGCTGTATCCCGCCTGGCATGCCAAAGGCTCATTGTCGGTCCTTCACCCTCCCCTGCACGCCTGTCAAATCCATGCTGCTCTTGCCACCCCTCCCCCCAAAAAAAAGGGGGGAAAAAAAAAAAAAAAAAAATTACAGGTCAGCAAAGGCAAGACTATCAACTGATGGACAAATGCTTTCGACTCTGGTATGAGTTATCCCTTAAGGACTTCAGTTTGTTTAGTTTTGCAAAGATTTTTTTTCCTGTTTTCAGCAAGGAATTGGAGGGTGGTTTTTTTTTTTCTCATTTTTTTTGAAATTCAAGTTTGCTGAAGGTCTTGGAGGTCTAGTTCACACCATTTCCACACAAAGTAGCTGTAAGACAGCGACCGTGGGGGAATATTCCGCAAAAACTAATGGTAGTTATATCATTTTTGGGTAAAGTGAACGTTTCAGAAATTCAGGTGATTTCAATTCAGTGCAGTTCATCCACAAACGACCACACCTCAGGACACACCTGACCGGATACTGCAACGACCGGACGGTACAGTGCATCAGAGTATTATTTTAAAATATATTTTAAAAATATACTCTTTAAAAAAAGAGCATAAATGGAGCCCAAATTAAGTGATTTTCAAGCATACAACTGCAAATACACAAAAATGTACTTTAAAGCAGAATTGGTAAGAAGCCATTGAATATACTGCAGAATTATGTTACTTTCCCTTGTAAATGTCAAAGTCAGAGGGGGAGGGAAAAAAAAAAAAAAAAACACATATGACACACTTCACTGACTGCAGATGTGAAAATGAATTAAATTTATTTTAAAGCGGTCTTCCTAACAAATGGAGCACTGAACAACTGAGCACAAGTGACACGCACGCACGCACGCACGCACGCTTAAGCTGCTTGTTCCAAGCGGAGTCACGGCGAGCCGGAGCCTAACCCGGCAATACAGGGCGCAAGGCTAGAGGGGGAAGGGACACACCCAGGACGGGACACCAGTCCGCTGCAAGGCACCCCAAGCAGGACTCGAACCCCAGACCCACCAGAGAGCAGGACCCAGCCAAACCCACTGCACCACCGCACCCCGTACGTACATACATACATAAATCAAAGAAAGACTGCTGTTTGCAAATAGTATGTAAACAAACCAACAGCTGAGGAGAGGAAAACAAAATACTCCCAACCAAAAGTAAATAAGAATAAACCTCTGGGAGTCCATGTATCAGGACCTGCCCATCCTTCCTGGACACGGTAGTATAGACCTGGTATTTGGCCCCATTTCATATTTTAAATAAATAAATAAAAAAAGAAATAAATAAACTCAGCAAACTGCTGCACCAAAACAACGTTGCAGTCCAGTAACAGCTCACTGACAGCTTTTTAAATAATCTGTCTAAAAATCTAACACAGCAAACCACGTTCTCCCATAGTCTTGGATTTCAATAAGGGGAAAAAAAAATTACATAAAAATAGTCTAGAAACAGATACATTCAGCACCATGTTTGAAAAGCCACATATTTTAAAGAAACATTTGTTTCCTTCAAAACTGCCAAAAAAAAAAAAAGTAGCCCCTATTAGCAAAGACCACCAACTATCCCAAAACAGCCCTCACCCGCACCAACATGTGCCAAAACAAGCCAGGCAGATGCACACGCTGCCAACCAACACGCGTGTCCGGGAATATTCCGGGCCCTGCGCGAGCGTCGGGAGTAACGAGCCGTTAAAGTGAGATCGCACGCTCCGGCGGGGGCCACAGTGAGGTCATCAACCGGCGCCCCCCGCCAAGCCGCTACATTTCACACATTCCTAATTAGACTCACTGCACTTCATCAGCTGGCTGCATCGTTTCGATAACATCTCAACAATCTGGCGCTGGTCATAGAAGCACTTATTAAACGAAGACGCTTCAATCGACCTCGCGGAAATTCCGCCGCATTCCTGTATCAGCATTCGGCTGTTCCTGTTGAGAAAATATGTAATTCATCTGAAAGCTGCTAATGCGACGGGGGAAATCGCGAACAAATCGGCAGTTAGGGAACGCAAGCTTGAAAATGTAATTACTGATGCCTTTGCATTTTTAAGGACGACTCTTCTCTCTGCGGAAGAAACATATAAACGGCAACAGTCGGCCAGCAAAGGCTGCACACGCCTTCACCTCATCTCCGCAATTAACTGACGAATTCGTCTCGAAGGCCAGTAAGTGGCGGAATTTTCAGAGCTGGTGCAGTTGGAAGGTCGAATAGGGAGTCAAATACCCGCATCTGCTGTCGTACCCTTGATCAAGGCACCGACCCTGAGCTGGTGCAGTAAAAATTACCCTGCTGTATAAATGGGTATGCGGGGCAGCTGGCGGTGTAGTGGTTAGAGGTGCTGCCTTTGGACTCCAAGGTCACAGATCTGAATCCCACCTCCAGCTGTACTACCCATGAGAAAGGTGCCTACTGTGAATTGCTCAAGTAGAAATTACCCAGCTGTATAAATAGATAAATAATTGTAGGCACCTTAACATCTGCTTTGGAAAAAAGCATCAGCTAAATTAATAAATGTAGGTACATTACAAGAAGTGTCACTCTTGCACTTTTGGGTACCTTCTGAAGAGAAGAGCCTGTTAAACGAATAAATGTAAATCTAACGCTGTAAATCAATTGGAGAGAAGCGTCAGATAAATGAACGCATGATAATTACGGTGTGCAAAAACAAAGACTACAGCCGGCAAAAGGTCAATGTGAAGTTTAAAATGAAGTGCAACATGGGGGCGGGGGGTTGGCAACGGAGCGAAGGTTTTGTCCAACTGAAAAATCGCGATCGATGCCGGCTAACCGCTCCCTGCTGGACTCCTTCACCGTCCCCCAGATGCGTAGGAGCAGGACGAGAGCAGAAGGGAGCGCTAGCTGGACATCGGGACGGCCAATTCACACTGACCTGCTGCGTGTTGGGTATACGTGGGCTCGGGGCGCCCCCGGAGGTAACGGCAGCCCCATCACAGCGCCGCGTGACTAAGTGAACTCGCCGCGCCGGGCTCGGCAGCATCGGCGAATCATCCGTACTGCATTGACCGGACTCAAATGCAAAGGACGGCACCAGTTAACAGAACATCCAGACAATTCTAAGTCAGTGATTCCGACAAGAGCCGCACTGCACGCGATCGCAATTTTTCTACCTCCCGAAAAATTGTACGTCGAGGGCACTCTGTGTATTTTTTCGGCACATCACCATACGTACGCACACAGCAGACGTCGTCACCGCATTGTCGGGGGACATTTTGGCCACGTGCAGAGAGGAGTAAACTTCTTGGGCCGCATTCCACCTGCTGGGCCACGAATTCAGTTACGAGGCTTTTCGCTGTCAAGACGGAGAGCTTCGAGCGACACGAGGCACACGAATCCTGCAGGTTTCGGGGGCGTTGCGGTTCAGCTTCCCCGTGGTAAGAGGCGAAGGGACGGGTTCAGTTCCTTGTGATCCTAAGCCGCAGCACCCCCTCCTCAGACCACGTACGCCCTCGCGCTTAGCCACCTCTCCTTTCCAGTCCCCAGGTATGCCATTTCAAGGATTTGCTTCATTATTCATGGAGTCAAAGTCTTGCAGCCCTGCAGTCACCGGTGACACAGCAGAGCTGCTGTATAATCTGACACCGATTTCCCCCGGCGCTCGGGACGAGACGGGACAGGACCGGCTGCGTTCTTCGGGCGCTTCTCCTCCGACCGAGGCTTATCTAGGACCCTGCCTTTGCACGAGATTATCCGTTCTGTTAGAGAACAAGCTTACGATTTTCACTCTAACCGTGTATGCAGCTGGAATAGGGTCAGTCACCATCTCACAGGTTCAACAGCAGGATCCCTCCTTTCCTACGGCCAGCTACCGCAACGATCCGCATCTCCGGAATTCATTGCTTTGTATTCTCCTGGGGGCGAGAGCGTGCCCACAAGAAACACGCAACACCGATATCTCAACACCATAAAAAAGAGGGGAGAGGAAAAAAAAAATAAAAAATACTGCAAGTTTTACCAGACTGTTACCACAGCAGTTCACATCTGTCTGGCAGTGGGAGGGGACAGTCACATAATTAATCCCAAGTTCATCAATGTCAAACACCTCACTGTCAAGATGGACGAAAGAAATGGCACCAGTAGGCTTTTCATGTGGAATTTCAGCCAACAACAATTCAGAAAGTGTACACAGACACATACAGCAGGAGCTTTGGGGACTCAAGAGAGTTAAACAAAATCAAGATTTATTTATAGGGTGGTATCTGGACTTATTTTCACTGCCGTTAACTTCAGCAAATCAAGAGAACAAGAGCGGCGGGCCATTTGGGGTTTGAACAAACGACACGGTGGTTAGCGAGGAGCACATTCGAAGGTGGTTGTTGGGGTCGGTCTGCACCATGCTCCACGCCAAGCGTCCACCGATCCCTTTGGATGCAAACATCGGTCCGAGGCTTGAATTAATGACCGCAATCACAGCCGGCCGCCTGCCGAAATCAGACAACATTGGGGCGGACTGATCTTCGAGGACCATTTGTTGACACCAATTTGTCGACCAACTTCAACATTGAGTCCTGAGTTTCACGGATGTTTAAAAAAATAAATAAATCAATTCCTTTCCCCATAGCAGCACGGGAGCCCAGGGGAGCAGCAGCTCACAAACAAAACCAGCTCAGAATAAATGGCAAAGATAAATACATAGCAGTCTTTATATATTTTTTTTTACCCTATAAAGGCTGTAATCCTCAGAAGAAGCTGGTAATGATTACTTGCTGCCTGTTTCTCTTTTTTTGCCATTTATTATGAGCGAATAGCTCAGGGCACAATCCTGATTTTATACAAAAGGACTGTTAGTCAGCATCAAGTTGAACTGAAGAGTCATGCAGAGGAGGTTGGAGAGGAATTTGGGTGGGTAATATGCAAGATCTTAAAGGCTGCAGGGACACAGGAGTAGCCAGAGATGTCAGTGTGAAACAGCTTCCGACCATCTGGATTCCACTCTGTCAGTTCTGTCACACTCATCCATCTCTT
The DNA here is from genome assembly GCF_900964775.1 of Scleropages formosus. Lineage (NCBI taxonomy): Eukaryota > Metazoa > Chordata > Actinopteri > Osteoglossiformes > Osteoglossidae > Scleropages > Scleropages formosus. The sequence goes on from NC_041821.1 coordinate 4,540,444, forward strand.
GGGTTCACACAGGACCTGAAGGAAACAATATTTTGGATTCCACTGTGTCAACTCTCAGTCAAACATCGACTCTTTGGAATCCAAAAGCTGGTCGATTCCCCTGCGTCAGCACTGTTACACTCGAACATCTCCTGGGTTCACACGAAGGATCTCAACGAGATAATGGTGCGGATGCCATTATTTTGACTTCGTAACACTCAAATATATCCTCAGTTCACACAGAGGACAAATTAAACCACCTTTTGAATTCCAGTGTGTCGATTCTGTCACAGTCAAACTCATCATGGATTCACACACGGCATCTCAATGAAATAAAATTTTGGATTCCAATATTTCAACTCCGTCACACTCGAAATTCACACATCTCAATGAACCTCAGTGAAATAACCTTCTGGATTCCATTATTTCAACTAAATAACTCTGAAACATATCCTGAGTTCAGACAGAGGACAAATTAAACTACCTTTTGAATTCCAATGTTTCAACTCTGTCACAGTCAAACTTCTTCTCTTGGGTTCACACACGGAACCTCAGTGAAATAACATTTTGGATTCCAATCTCAACTCCGTTACACCGAGGACCTGAGCGAAAGCAACTTTTGGACTCCATTGTGTCAGCTGTGTCACAGTCAAACATCTTCTCCCGGGTTGACAGACGGGACCCGAGTGAGACCACCTTTTGGGTTCCTTTGTGTCAGTTCTTTTAGGATGAAATGCTTCTTTAGGGCTGCATACTGCTGCAGTACTTTTACCATAATTAATTCAGCAGAACTGTCTCCACTCATCCACGAAATCCATCTGACACGTTCTGCAAATCTCGATATCATCATTCGAAGTCGAAGGGCAGCCGTTACGTTAGCGGCCCCTTTCTGTTTCTCCGCTTTCGCTTCCCCGAACGGATCATTTCTGCGGTTGCATGTCGGGTGACAAGAACAATGGGCCTACCGGAACAAACAAATAAAAATAAAGCCAATGTGCTTCGCTTTATTGGCTCATCTGTCTTTGCATTTGTTGCTCCCTTAAAACAAATGAAAATCAAAGCAACACAGCCATTGTCTTAAATACTATGCCAATAGCTCGGCGCCCGCTAATTTCCGCTCAAAGATTATCGTTCGTTTCCTTTCAAGGCGGCGCAGCCAACAGTGTGACGTGAGGCGGGATTAGCTGTGACTGCAGCGCTCGTACTTAAGTAAACAAGCAACCAAACAAGACGAAATATAACTTGCAGCTCTGCTAAGGTCTGCAATTAAAGCAAACGGGAAAGTTACGGACGAGGCTCGCGCGACTTTCCGCTTACGCACTTTTACCGCCATTAGCCTGTCGAGTTACGGGCGCAGCACATATGATTGCAACAATAAGGCTGAAAACAAAAGGAAATTGATTGTTCCAGTGAACAGCTGCAGAGAAAAATTACGTGACATTTCTGAATCGATGACTTGCGTTTTCCGGGGCGGGGGCGTCCGCTCCCGCTAGGCGTGTCTGTCGAACGACGGCTGTCACGAGCATGATGAACAAACAGAGGCTCGCCAGCTTATTATCGTGAGGCAATTCGGTGCTTATCAACAGCGCGAGGGCCCCACCGATGCGAGCGAATCGATTTTCTTACACAAAAGAGACGAGCGCTCAACGGAAGTCTGTCCTTTGATTTATATTCATAACGGCCTACAGCTCGTCTCAGATAAGCGCACACAAGGCAATTAGGTGGTATTAAATTGTCGGATTGCTCCATCTCCTCTCAATGACTTTTACAAAGCGGGACATGTTTCGTTTTGTTAAAATGTGCATCTCTGGATCTCGGGGACCAAAACTCTGGAATTCTGGGAAGACATCTCTGGAGCTCTAGAATGTGGTCAGCAGTTGGCACAATGGTTTTAGCTTGCAACATGAAGATCCCTGGTTCGAACCCCATTCTTGCAGAAAGCATCATCGAGGCACGTACCTTACAATATTTTACCTTAAATGGATAAAATATTGTAAAGTTGATTATCAAACATCACAAGCTGATAAATAAAGGTTGAAAGTTCAAGAACTTTCCTGGAACCTTGAGCCAATCGCAAAACTCAGTGCTACCAAATGTCCTCTAATGAAACCACTGTGAGGAGGAGATTGCCAAACTGGGCAGCAGGTAACAACCTCAGTTTACGTGAGTTATGTACTTCTCGCACTGCGAGTCAACGGGAAGCTTTACCCAAAAGATCTCTCGTGCCTTCAAGGCGAGCTTCAACAGCTTGCTCATTATCGGAAAACAAGTATACATTTAAAAACGTTCCAAGACGCCCAGTTGACATTAGTCCCCACATGGTTCGGCGAGCAGGGGATGGGGCGTGAGAGTTGTAATAATGTCATAAAGCTAAACTGAATCGATACAAGCAAGTGAAACTGCATGTTTGGCCAAAGGGAAGAGCTGGATAATGCGAGGGCCATGCTTCAAACCTTCTGAAGGCGATCGCGTTCCTAGAGGTAGAAATGTCTGTGCAGGGGGCTCTTGAACCTTGAGCCACAGCAAAATTTATGGGATAACAAGTCCCAAGTGCAGCCGGTCGTCCCAACGATGACCTCAGGCAAAGGCCGAGGGAGAGAAGAGGGAAAATGTTCTGACAGCTATGGTGCAACAACGGTGACGTTAGTTGAGGTCAGACTTTGCTATTCCTTTTTTTTGACATGTTGTGTTGTTGGATCTCTTTAGTTGTTGTTATATTCTTGTTCACTTTATTCATGTGTTGTGCGAAACAAGAAGATCAGCAATTAATCCAGCCACAACTGATCTTGAACCTGAGATGCCTCGTTGCATTGCATACCTTGATTTAATATAATACGCAAAATAGAATTTTCTTACAGAGTAATCAAAACAAAGATAGCAACATTGAAACACGTCCCTACCGTCTTCACTTATGGTAAAAGGGTATTTCCCCCCCCACTATTGCCACGTGACGTATCTGAGCTCCATTGTGACCCGGCCCAAGTGCTTAATCTCCTACTGACAGACTCAAACAGTCTAACCAGCAGCCATGCTTAACACTTACCGTGGACCCGGGGGACCCCCCCACCACCACCACCACCGCACCCCTGAGAAATGTGTCCCTCTGTAGACGTTTTAAGGAGTTCAGTCTCTGGTAAACGACCGAAGAACAGCGCAAATGTTCGCCGCGCTACGGACGATCTCATCTCAGCTAATCGATACAGCTGTGAAATCCACCGCAGGCGCCGGGAGAACACAGATTACTTTCCTAATCATTCCCAGTTTCATTGTGTATTCATTCTAATGGCTACATGCATTAGTGGGTTTAATGCGTGCTACATAATTCAAAGGCAAAAATCACAAATTCATGGAGGGAAAAAAAAAAAAAATCCAAAAGTGGGGCATGGCAGGGCGGGCATGTCTCCGCCCTTGGATCTTGGACCGCGGTTGGTTAGGAAAGGGAAAAGGGATAATCTTCCGATCAGTGGGGTCCTCCGTGTCCCAGATTGGACGGCATCGCTCTTCCCAGGGCTGGACGTCAGCGACCCACTGGGGCCCATTAGAGCAGCGATCGCTCATCACCTGCGGTCCTGCCAGTACAGCCCGTTTGCCGCTTTTCGCCCCTCTCAAAAGGCAGCCTCGGGTCTTGGGGTTAAAAATCTGGGCCCCAATCAGCCGAACCCAACCCAACCCCCCACCCATCCCCGAAAGAAACACAGACGCACACTCGCACAAGCAAAGCCGGCCTGTTTCACAAAAAGACAACAGTCAGTACTGTCATGGGTCCTACATCTGGGGCAGCTGTTGGGAGCGAGGATCAGGCCACATACCACTAACTCTTACCCTGGTATTCAGAGTCCATCTGGACTTCGGAGGTGAGAACCTGAGCACTGACCACTGACCAACAGCGTCTTTAGTTTGTTACTGACATCAGCTACTGTCCGTTACTTTCACCACCTTTTACTCTGTTACGGTTAATTACTGACCATTACCGTCCAGTACCAGTGACTCCGGATTACTCTCTTAACATCTTTCACTGTTACTGTCACTTAACATTAACCACTGACTGTACCTCTCCGTTACCATCAGCTACGGTCCGATACCCTCTCTTACCACCCGTTAGTGTTACTGCCAAATGCGCTTAATTACTGACCATCACTGCCTGTTACCAGCAGCTACTGTCTCACGTTACTATCTGTTACTGTCTGACAATATTAATTACTAACCCTTACTGATACTGATTCTCAGTTGCTCTTACCATCTTTCACTGTTACTGTCTCTTTAAATTAATTACTGACTGCTGCTGTCTGTTTTTGTCAGCTACTGTCAGACACTTACCATCTGTTACAGCCAAATGCTGTTAATTACTGACCATCACTGTTACCATCAGCTACTCTCTGTTTCTCTGTTACCATCTGATACCATCTGATACTGTTAAAAACTGACCATTTACCATCAGCTACTGTCTGATATCTTCTCTTACTAATACTGTCAAATTCTGTTAAATTACTGACCATCAGCTACTGACCAATTCTCTTACCATCTGTTGTCTGATAGCGTTAATTACTGACCATCGCTGTCCATTAGCATCAGCTACTTAACCCTCTGTTACCGTCTGATACTGTTAATTATTGACTGTTACTGTCTGGTACTAATTAGAGACCATTAACCATTAGCTACACCGTTATTATTGGTTACCGTCCATTACTCTTCATTCTAATGTGTTAATTGGCATTATTCTATTACTGTACTTTACTCTGTTACTCACTAGTACCAGATAGCAACGGGCAGCTTTTTTACTATATTGCTACGAGCCCTCATCTCTTACTTTGCATCAAATTTTGTTACCGTCCATTTCTCGCTATTGTCATTTGTTACTGTCCGTTACATCCATTAACAACCGTTTGTTGTCTATTACTGCTAATTACTGTCAGTTACTCTCCATTACCCTCAGTTAGCATCCATTACTGTCCATAAATGTCTGTTACTCACTGGCTCTTCTGGATCCATCAGTGAACACGACGATCACTTAGAGGAAGATTGCGTTTGCCTGCAGCTACCAGATGCACTGGTGGAGCAAGAGCTAAAGCCGCTAAGCATCCAGAGGACCTCTCATCAAGTCACCCTTCGTCACGCTGTGAGAGGGTAGATAAGGAATCGCACCCTCAACCAACCCCCCTCCTCCCCACTCTGTAGTTAGACTTGCTGGGAGATGGAAACTGCTCCAAGAAACGGGATTAGAGAGGGCGGCTGGGAGAAAAATCCACTCAGATGTCTCAGGAGACACGTGTTCTCCAAGCACTCAGATGTACCGCTTGACCCAGCAGAGTAATCTCATCCACAGAACGCATGTTGACGGCTCTGGGGTCTCTGAAATCGCCCAACCGGGATCACAGGCTGGCTGCAACTGTCTGCTTTTGCATGCCTTAGGACACGGCAAACTGGATCCCGACTACCCTACATTCCTTCATTCGACTTCTAATTATCCTGTTATGTAGATATGTCTGCTGAAACAAGTCAAAATTACTGTACAACAAGGTCCCTCCAAGGACTTGAACCAGAAACCAGAAGACTGACAAGGCCAGGTGACCACAGCAAACCTGCTGTGGCTCCACATTGGAGAGTCACCCTTTCGGTGATCTCAAGCTCTACGGGGGTATAGCAATGAGTTGGACTGACCACACCTTGCTCTCACAGGAGAGAGCCCCAAATACTTGATCCTGTTAAATGGACAGACAGGAAGCCTGCTGAGAAAAATTCTAACGATTCAACCATCATCCTGCGGTTGATGTGGTTTGCAAGTGTAAAAGAGCCTTTCCCTTAAGGTCCAAGAACCACCAAGCAGCACACAATGGTGCCTCAGTCCAAGCCCTGACACACATGTTCCAGGTCTGGTTCCAGGGTGAACGTCGGGTCAACACTCTAGCATCGCTTCATATGTAATCGTGATGAGGGAATCAGCCGTGGTGCATCACATCATGTCAAGGCATTTTGCCTTTGGGGGTCCCAGAAAGCCTGATTCAAAGCCCACCTCACTCAAGTGAAACCAAGCATGGTTGTGGACAACAAAAATCCTTCAGAGCCCCATCTGTCTGGCCGATGGCTGTTCAAGGCTATTTTAATGACCAATGTCAAAAAGGACACAACAGTGTCAACACAGCAGTTCAGTCCATGTCAGTGGTGTTCTGAGAACCAGCATTCAGCTTCTGTATGACAAAGGAACATGAGTAAGAGCACAGCTGAAGGCTAGATTCAAGCACCCAAGGCTTAGACTCATTCAAAAAGGCTGGGATGTCTCTAGTTGCCTCTCATTCTCCTCCGAACTTTGGATCCATCAAGGGACCGAAAGACAAGAGGCTCACACCTCATCATCCCTCTATTGAATAGGAAGACCTTTTTGATGAAAATAGCTAAATTCCACTTAATTCGGGACAACATCTCCATAAACTTAGTGCCACCTCTCTTTCAGTGATGTTTTCACAGCGCAATCAAACACAAGAGTTGGAAAAACTCATTTCAACCCTTTTGGGATGGTTAAGCACGGCTCCTTCGACACGTCACTGCCTTTCCAGAGAGCGGCCAAACCAATGCGGTCTGAGATACAGGGAGGCTACAGAGTGAGGCAGGGAAGATGAGCACTGCATCAAACATCTCAACGCTGACATACAGTCAACGGAATCAGGCCACCCCAAGCCCTGTCCGTTATTACCGAATTCGGCAGCCGGCACCCTCGGATCTGCGCCACAATTCACAAGGAGGGTAAAAACCTGTCCTTCAAGGATCAGAATGGACTATCAGGACAACAAACATATCTGATATGACAACTTGTAGAAAATGACAGCTATAATCTCTCGATCGCAGTCCAATGAAAAGCTCCAATTAAAGTCCATACAAAAGAAGTGCATGAATAAAACCAATGAATAAGCGTCTCAACACGTATATCATTCAATTAATCACTTAAAATTAAAACAGAAAAACGAGCAGCGGCAAACGGAGTGGTTAGAGCCACCGTCTTTGGACTCAGAGGACAAAAGTTCAAATCCCACATCCTGCTGTAGCACACCTACTAACATTAGCAGGTGTTCTCACATTGAACTAGCCCTTTAGTCTTCAACACTGAAACGCTTGGATTTTTTGGCTTTTCCCACAATCCTCGGCTGTGGAAGCTGGCGAAGACGTCAATGTGCATGGCGGTAAGGCTTTCCGCAGCTGCCATCCCAACAGCACCCGCTGCCAAGCGTTTTGTTCTGCGTTCGACTAATTTGCCGAAGCCCCTCCGGTCCCCGGCACACTCGACACTCGTGAAAGTAAACGGTTCGGATCTTAAATCGCTCAAAAAGGGAAATTGCAATGACTGCAGATAAAAACTTTATCATCGCAGAGAAAATTAACGGGCACCGTTAGTCGCTATTGCTTCGCTGCCGTTCTGCAATTAAGACGAGGCGTAATCAATTATTTTTTCCCCCTCCTCTTTCTATTGTCGTTGTCAATCTATTTCAGTGAAAAAATAAATAACTACAGAAGGATGACATCATCCAAACATGGCGCAGTAACAGCCCAAGCGCACAGCGAGTCAGAGCCCAGCCCCCCCATCCAACAAAGAGAAAACTAAGGAAATGTCAACAAAACGGCCACGTTTGTATCCCAAGAGAAAGGATACAGTCGCACCAGCAGGTGGCGTGGTGGTTACAGCCATTGCGCTGGGAGAGCAAAGTCTCAGGATGGAATACCTCCTTCTACTACTGTACCCTTGATCAAAGTACTTACCCTCAGCTGATACAGTAACAAGACTCAGTTGTATAAATAAGTAAATTACTGCAGAGCTGAAAATTGCCCTGCTCTGTAAATGCGTAAATCAATGTAAATAGTGTGCAAACATCACATTGCAAGTCAAGTTGGACAAAACTGTCAGCTAAATTAATTATATAAATTCAGTCTCAGAATGGCTGTTTGAGCAAAAACAGCAAACTTGAGAAAACTATTTGGGTGTAAATGAGAGTAAGTGTCAAACGGGAAGTTTAATAAAAAATCGATCGTCTTCAGCCACGGTTTTGACCCCACCCCGGTGACCTGAGGTGCCCCAGGAAGCCGTCGATACTCCATCGAGCGAGTCTTCGCAAACAACTGGTCATCACAATCATGTCACGGGTCGCATTAGCTGTCCTTCCCACAATCCTTAGCAGCGCAATCCCTGGCAGGACTCTGGTTTTCTATCAAACGGTGTTGTCCTGTTGCGCGGTGCTGGCGTAACGGGACCAGCAGGCCATAAGAGCACATCCTACAAGGCAGCAGGGTTGGGATGCCAAAGCAAAATGGAACCTTCTAGAAAGCGCGGTGTTTCTGGAAGCAGATGCACCCCTTTGCAGAGGAAGAGAAAAGGTCAAACGTCCGACGATACAATGCAATACGGCAATAAACCACATGCGCCCCTTTTGACTGAAAATGGGAAATCATGTCATGAACTTGTAGGCCTATAAAGAACAGACAAGTGCGACCTCAACAGTCCCTGACCTTTTCACGGTTGGAAATGGAATCGAGTCCCATCGCGGTGTCACAATCCGCAGACGGTCCGGCGTTTGTGCTCGAATCGGTGGCCGGCAGGACGGCTCCGCCGAAGACCACAAACATCTCCAAGTCCAAGAAACTGCCCTCGGGGAGTTCCACCAGGCAGCCTACAAACTTCAGCTATTAGATCCAAGCCTCATCTTGCCACTCATAATGTATCCCAAGATTCCCAGCAAAACAAGTGGAAAGGCAAAATGTTTCCAGGAGGAAACAGGCTCTAACCATAAAACGACATTTTTCTCCAAAGCGATTTACAATACAGCTACTTCCAATTGATGGATAAGTACACGATCAAGGTTACTGCAGTGTGGGGGGGCATTTTGATCGGAAATCAGAAAGTCACGTTGGGTGTGAAGTCAACGGTGAAGAGTGCAATAAGGAAACGGGATATGGCACCACGAGCGCAAAAAAGTGCCGCAACGGGGGGACCAGGCGGTGTAACGTTTATAGCAGTCACCTCCTGCTGTACCCTTAATCAAGGTACTTACCCCAGGGTAATGCAGTAAAAATTACCCAGCTGTATAAATGGGTAAATTCCTGTAAGCAGCCTACTTTACAAGCCTCACATTATAAGTTGCCTTAGAGAAAAGTGTGAGAAATTAAATATCATCATCATCATCATCATCATTATTGTTCTTATGTCTTTGAACATATCGTAGTCCAGCTCATCCTTGTTATATTCAGTACTTCCAAATTACACACACTAATCACAGGAGGGGCCCCCACTTAAAAAAGATTTAATCCAAAATTATTGCAGCTATCAGGTGTCTTAGTGGTTAGGGACCTGGGTGTGCAAGCTGAAGGTTTTTGGTTCAAATCCCACTCCTGCCTCAAGACCCTTGTAGTCACCTTGGAGACTGAAGTGAGACAAATGAATAATATTTAGAAGCGTAACGAATGTCGGGTGAAGAGTGAAGCATGGGAGTATTACTGAGGAATGGAGATCATGACGATCAGAGAGGACCCTGGTCCTCGGCTGCATGTGCGCGTGCGCGCACACACACTCACACACGGAGCTCGGCACACATGACAACCGCAGAGGGCTTCAGAGTGAGAGAAGAAAAACGGTCAGGAAGGCAGCGCGCCCATATCGACGGCACCTTTCAAAGAGGATCAAATGTACGGTCGACCGCTGCTTAACCAGCCTAAATCTGCCCGTGAAGCGCGACCGTTAATAATACAGGGGCTTCTCAAAACACCGATTAGTAGACTGACAGATGAAACCTTGTCCAACGCACCGTCATAAATCACAAGTTTGTCTCCCCTCCCCCCCGCCAATATTTTCAGTGGGTGGACACGAGAACGTTACACGTTAAAGAGGTCAGCAGAGGGTTCTTGCATTTTAAAACACACACCCTGAGAGTCAGACCCCCCCGACTTCTCTTACAGGATGACACCTGGATACATATTAGTGAAAAACAACCAACCGACAGCAATCAATAACACGATTCATAAGCACGTGTCCTCCATAAAAAGTGGGCATTTCAACAGGAAAATTGGGAGCTATGGCAACTAGATATTTGTTTACTGTAATTAGCTGTGTGTATCAGGGAGCTATGGTAACCAGGGGCAGGTGTTTGTGCGTGTTGGTGTCAACCCCTCACATAGCCCAAGGTAAAATCTGTGGTAGAGGACTGCAGGAATGGTACTATTTTATATGTAAACATTATATATTCCATCAGCTGACACTTTTCTCCCAAGAGACTTATAACATGAAGCCACTTACCAGGATTTACCAATTTATACTGCTAATGAATGAAACACTTTGGCTGCTTAACAAGTTCGGTGTAATCTATACAGTGTGATCAAGTTTACTGGGGTGGGGGGGGGGGGGGGGGGGGAACTTGTGGAGGAAGCTTCCGCCCCCAAGAACTGGGATGCGAACCTAAAACCTCCTGATCCATAGTCAGACACAGTATCCACTATGGCACTGGTTCTGCGGCTCAGTCCCAAAGCAGGTAGGCAGTAGGTGCTATAGTGGGTAGAGTCATGCCCTTTGCATTCAGAACGACACAGGTTCAAATCCCTCCTCAGAAATGTAGCACCACTGAGCAAGGTGCTTACCCTAAATTGATACCGTAAAAATGACCCTGCTATATAAATGGACAAATAAAAGAGAATGCCATTCTACACAGCTGTGAATGTTCTAGAGCCCTGGGAGCTCTGCGTGTGTGTGTGGTTCAGCTCAAGCAACCCTAACCCCCCCTCTGAGACCGCCTCCGTGATACAGGATTTGTTTCACTCCAGCGAACAGCCGTCCCCAGTGGTGCCACAGCCTCTTCTGTTGCTACGCGGGTGGGGTTGGGGGCCACGGGGTTCGGACCCTTGCTCGCAGGGATTGAGGGCGTGACTGGCGGGGGCCGGAGGGACAAGACCGAACCACGCGGACGGGTCTCCATGACATCCCGTGTCCCTTGTGCGCGTCGAGAGCACCGAGTCGTAGAAAACCGACAGGCGGAAAACCAAGCGTCCCAATACTGGAGCTCCTCTCTGTCTCTCTCACACACACACACACACACACACACACACACACACACACACACACACACACAAAATAGGTTGTTTGCATATCCTTTGTGTCTGCAGATGGACAGGCCTCCTCCATGGGGCCACCGGTGCTACAATCCACCAATGCACTTTGGGAGAGCTACCACCGCATCGTTGCCGGAGAGTGGGAATCGAACCCCTGACTGCAGCAGTAGTGGTGTGTAGCACGCCGAGGCGGCCCGGGGAGGGGGCGGAGACACGGGCAAAGCAGCCACAGCTGGGGCTGATTTCACTCCCTATTTCTTCCCCGGTGCCCAGCAGTAGACAGAAGAGACCGAGGAGGAGAACGAGGCGAATCCGAACCCGATCCCCGAGACGACGGCCGCGTCCCGACCGACCCGACTCTCCCGGCCCCGCCGACCGGCACGAAACCTCTCCCTACCTGTTCCCCGGTCCCCCTTTCCCATCTCCTTCCTTCTCCCCTGTCTAAGGGCAAATACAAGCCCACAGCAACGGGCGACTGCATCTCCTGTCTCGTCTCTTACATTGCGCCTTTTCATTTTCTCACTGTTAGGGACTCACGATTTCACACTTCCACATTCATGGAAGGAATTGGTTTAAGTTCGTCGCTACAGGCCCAGCAGGTGGCGCAGCGGTCAGGGCTGGGGCCACGTTGTCAGAAGGTCCTTGGATCAAATCCCGGCTCCTGCTATAGAACCTTGATCAAACTCATTTGTGCAGCTACATATTACATTTCAAGCTCCATAAGCTCTTGTGCAGCAGGAGGCGCGGTGGGTTGATCAAGGTATTTACCCCGAATTGATAATCCAGGAGGTTCAATACATCCGGAAACCTGAGCGGGAAGGGTTCCCGAACCCACCGCGCATCGCACCTGCAGGAAAGAGCGGAGTCGTCGCTCACCGAGGACTTGCTAAAAGCTCTTCGAGCACCAACGGGAAGTTGAGCGGAACATGACGAGCACCTGCAGCATCTGCACCCGAACCCCCTTCCCGTCTCCTCGACGCACTGCGAATGAGAAGCCGATGACCCCGGGTCATCGCCGAACGCCGAGCTGAGCCGAACGGCGGTCCGTTAGCGCGTTCGTTGCGTGGTGGGGTCACCTCGAGGGTCTCAGAGCTCCGCCTACCAGGCAACTGGCCAATTAATCATCCTTTCAGAGAGAAGGTGTGGGAGGAGGACTAAGGACCCTGAGGACATACTGTATGTACTGAAAAAATACGTCAGCTCCACTGCAGCAGGTAAGGGTCTACCGGGGGTTCCATCGCCACCCCCCACCCCGGTCCCCGCTGCCCCGCCTTTGCCCCCAGCTGCTATGTGGCGTATCAGCAGGAAATCCCAAATGTCACCCCTGTAAATGTCACCTTTTACCACCCCCACCCCCCCAAACCCCACCCCGCCCCCATCAGGGATACTGACATTTACTTTCCTCAGCGCGGCACAATTTGCAGCCGTAGTAAACAAACAGGCCCACTGTCAACACAACACAACACGAGGAGAGAAACAATGCAATTACTGTCTATTTACCCTCTCAGCAACACAGCGGCTTTTTTTTTTTTTTTTTTTAACTGTTTAAACCCCAGCCTGGATGTGAACCCACATACAGCTGTCATATTTACAGTTCCTTAACCAGTCTGCCCCTAGTGGTATGTTAGACTTACAAAGGACAGAACGAGTGGGTTCAACGTAGCATTGAGGAAGACTTCCAAAACTGATATCTCTCTCTCACGCGCTCACACACACACAGAACGTAGCACCCCCCCCCCCCCCCCGAGGGCAGCATCCTCACCGGCAGACACTGTAGCGGAAGTTTAATTCCCTCCTGTTTGACTGCAGATTGACCAAAGGGGCTGAGAAATGACTTTCTCGTTGGCCCCGAAATGGACCCTCTCATTAATCGGATCCTGGAGCAACGGATCAGGTGGGGTGAGGGTCAGGGTGGGGGGGGTGGTGAACGGAGTCCCGATTCACGATCCCACAACAGCCAAAGGTCCGATTAATCTAAAGCGCAGCGGCTGAGGGTCTCCGTTAATCTGATTTCTGAGCGGCTCTGGGGATGACAGCTGATGCTGATTCCGGCGAGATGCTGAGGATCACGCTGAGAGGTCATGGGGGGGGCGGTCACCAAAGCTGATAGCACCAGTATCCATCATGTGTGTTGACTCGCTTCTTAAGCTCCAGCAAAGTGGTAACCATGATGATGACTGCATCAACACATTTTGGAAAAGGTCATTGTGAAGCAATGTGACCTTGACTCCAGATTGAATCTAAAACCACTGACCGGTCCAATCTGGAACCGCTCACCCTCATCAGCACCCATGATGCCGGTTCAGCTGAAGATCTGCGGGTACCATTGGTCCGCTCACCAGCCTCGCCTACTTTCCACTTCCCCGCCCAGAGTGCTCGGGCGCGGGCTGTCTGACCTGGGTGTTACGACCTCTGACGGCGTCCATCATCCCTGGTGGGCAAGACCGACTTTGGACAAGTGCTCTCCGGGCTCGTCTTCGGGGCCCACAGCATCCGTTGCTGCCAAACTGTTCCTGACTCCATATGACATGTTACAGGCACTGTGATCATTCAGTGATGAGGTGGAGACCTTTCTAGAAAAGCCGCATAGTACTTGCAACTCTATGAATCTTTCAAATTTTGAGTCTGGACATGTGAGCCTAGCTAACCAATCAGAGCCAAGAGAAACACCCAATCAGACACGGTGAAATTGTAAAACCTGAACGGATGCCAACTGTCACAGTACAAGTGACCAATCAGAGTGGGATTGCAGCTGCGGAACTGACCAATCAGACTGTGGAATTGCGACGGATGAACTGACCAATCGGAGACAAGAGAACTAAACCAATCAGACGCGGTGAAATTATGAAACCTGGACAAACCCCAACTGTTACAGCACAAGTGACTAATCGGAGTGGGATTATAAACGTGGAACTGACCAATCGGAGGCGGCGTATTTGCGGCAGTGACCAATCAGAGTCCTACCTGTGTGACCAAGGGCTCCAGAAGTCTCTCGACGGTCAGGGTTCGAATCTCAAGGCTCTTGGGGTCCCATTTGAGAAGGATGGGAGACGTTGCGGTCGTCATGGTTCCTGCAAGAAGAGACGGACAAGGGACACGGATGAAGGAAGGCCCTCGCGGGGCGGCAGTGGGGCGCAGCGCGTCACGAAACCCATCTCTTATTTTTATGTTTCCCACAGTCTTAAAAGTGGCACTTCAAGCCCCATAAAGAGTTTAAAAGAGGGATTAGAACACATTAAACTTAATGGAGAGCGTTAAAGGAGCTGCTTTATAGCGGCGTCGAGCGATGGAACGGCACGTTTGTTTTCCGAGACCGGAGGACAAAAACGGGAGTGTCAGCAGGCGGCGAGTCAAATGCCTGGGGAGAGCCCTGCAGGAGGGTCATGCGAGGACAGCGAACCTGTCCACACCTTTCCGATGGGGAGTCGTCCCCATGTGGGATAACACAGGGGGAAATCACTGAAAATTCTCTCCAAAAGTCACCCAAATGGATGGTCACAAGTGGCTCCAGCAAGATTGGGAGGAATCATGTACTGGATGCTCTTTCCGAAATAATCAATCAATAAATGAAAAATCTTAATGTTACAGTGAAATTTTTACCATATCAATTCAGGGTAGCTACCTGATCGAGGGTACGATAGCTGAAGGTGGGATTTAAACTCAGGTCTCGACTCGACAGCTTTAACCATAACGCCACCTGTAGCCACCCCGCCCGTGGGTCTCCACTAACAACCCCCGCCCCCCCAACCCCAGTTAATGTCTTCCGCATCCTGTCTGGGGAGGTTGACCCCGTGTGACCTCGCACCCCTGCCAGGCTATCACCCTGGAGGCAAGCTGTCACTCCGGCTGCCTCCATAGACCGACTCCCCGACTCTAGCCAGTAATGACTGAATACATTCACTTTGTGGGGGGTTGGGGGGGGGGGGGGCAGTGACTTACCATATGCGACACCCACGGAATAATAAATCTCTGCAGCAGAAGCCAGCGTATTGTTCCGACCGTTCGATGTCCAGGTCCGTCCCAGGACACAATACACTGGCGCTTCATATTACGAGAAATACAAAGAGACGTTTTTGAATTTCAGTTCCAAAATGTAGTTCTTTTAATGGCATTTTCCTCACTAACCCATTTTCTAAAATTTCAGTTCTTCCCGAGCAAACGTGACTCGCGTTCACTCACCCAACCGAAGCGCGCGCGCACACACACGCACACACAGTCAACAACCGCCTGTCCAGAGCGGGGTCGCAGCAAACCGGAGCCTGACCCAACAACACAGGGCGCAGAGCCAGAGGGGGGAGGGGACACACCCCGGAAGGGACTCCAGTCCACCGCGAGGCACCGCAAGCAGGACTCGAACCCCAGACCCACGGCAGAGAAGGGCCCGGCCAAACCCGCCGCCACCCCCCCCCCCCCCCCCCCAACCAACGCATTGCATTAAAAAATGATGCCAAGAGAATACGAGTGTGTACCCAACCGCCTTAATTCAACTCACTTCCACAGTGTTTCCAGTGTTCGACTAGTGCCCCTGGGTGCTGCCGATCCGTCGCAAGCCGTTTATGGGACGGACCAGTTACCCAACGGAAGCGAACGTGGGTTTGTGGAGATAACTATTTAAAAATTGCAAATTAAATTTCATTTTAACGTAGCTTGAAGTTAATAATATTAATATAAAAAGTCTTAAATGGAGGGAAAAAAATTTTGAAGTCGAATCTTTGAAGGTTTTTACAGGACTGTGAATAAATTGAGGGACGTCTATTTAGGGTCTTTTATATTGGGGGGGTGACATTGGAATTACAAACAGGCTTCCAGTCCTGGCTGTGTTTGCAAGGTGAAGAGAAGGTGCGTTTTCTGTTTAGTCAGTCAATCAATAGATTGATAGATTCATTACTGACAAAAATTAGATAAATAATTAAAATATCGATTAGTTAACTGATTGATTAAAAACTCTACCTGCTTCTGTGGCGATGCTCCGCCAATAGAACGGACGAGCACTGTCTTATGTCACCCAGTTCGGGCCGCGAACATAAACGGAGAGTCCATGTGACTTCTGACCGCCGTACGGTTGAGCGCTTCTGCATGGGATGGAGGGGAAGGAGCGGCTGAGGGCAGCACGCACACACACACACACACACACACACACACACCAACCGCAACAGCTGGAAACAGCAGCTCTTCGTTGCATTTATTTCTCTAACTGACAAATTTCCTCCAAAGGAACTCAACAATTTACCCCGTTACACAACACGGTCATTTTCACCGCAGCAATGCAGCGCAAGCGCCTCGATCGAGGGATGGGATTCGAACCTGTACCCTCCGCGTGTGCGGCTGAAGCGCTAACCGCCACACCAGCGGCTACCATCAAAAAATGACGGCTATTCATCGTTTAACTGTAAATTCTCGATAAGCCTCAGTCGAGGTGCTCAAGAAGCGCCGTTGCTGTGGTAAACGCAGGAATTCCGGTATTCACGGTAAAACTATGATTTCCGAGCTCTTTCTGACCCACCTCACACTTCCTCCGTCGTTCGGGGACTCCGGACCCCTGAGAACCCGCCTCCGTGCGGCCGATCTAACGGCGGCGGGGACGGCAGCGATGCGCGGGGGCTGCGTATTCCCATTTGGGAGACCCACTCGGGGGGGGGGGAGGTGTCTTGGAACCACTTCAAACACGTCAACAAAAGAAGCGGAAACAGACTAGATCGTCCTGGGCGAGATCCTCGGCGCAGGACCCTCGAGCCAGACGGCGCGGCGGCTCGGCTGAGGGTGACCGATAAGGCCTCTCGGAACACAGCTCGGTCACACTCGGTACGCACGCGCAAGCCGCCGTGAAACGAGATGAATCGCACGGCGGAGCTCCAACGTGAGCGAAAGTGGCGAAGCGGGTGACACCAACAGCACAGCGATCAAAGAGCCCGTAGGAGAGGAGCGCCACCACGGATCGAGGGGCCAGACCTGCATCCGTGCCGGTAACCCGGAGAGGATCCGTGTGTCGCGAACCACACGCACGCTGGGCGGTTCTGAAAGAGGGACGTAAATCAAAGCGAGGAAGGAAAGAAAGGGTTTTCCGGAAGGTGATAGACCAAGCGTGGGATCGGAGCCCACCTCCCGCCCGGGAGGATGATGTCACCCTGCTGCAGGTAACCTGTCCGACACGCTCCCCCCCACCTCCCCGTCCCGGCCCGGCCCGAGCAGAGGGTTAACCCCGCTGGGCTCCTAATGGACTCGCAGATCAATGGACCGCAGGCCATCAGCAGGACCAGGCTCCCGTCGGAAAACAAAACCAGGTCCTCTTATCAAGCCGCTCCGCTTTCATCTCGCTTGTTTCCCTCCCCACCCACCGCTCCATCCATGGTGCTGCTGATGGCGCCAGTTTTTTTTTTTCTCTCCTTTCTTTTTTTCAACCATGCCTCTGGACACAATTTCCGTTCAATCTGCCCAGGCGGCCGCATCGGCGGTCGATCTGCGAGACGGGCAGCCCGTGTCGCGCGCGAGACCGGGCGGCGGTCCGGCGGGCGGCGTGGCGGCGGCGCTCCCGACTACGCACGCGTTGTCCGCTTATCCGACGGTTTCCTCCGAAGCCATCTTCCATTCCTCCTCATAGGCGTTTATACATGCGCGCTTCCCGCAGAGCATCTCGGGTTGCCTGCCCGTCCTCTACGGAAGCGCTCCTGTTCGGGTTTGAATGGAACAAGATGTAAAAACACAATAAAGAACGTGGCCCCGTGGGTAGCGCCGGCACCTCACAGCACCTAGCCTGCATGACTGGATGTGGGATTGAACCCAGTTCCGTCCATGTAGTTACCCTGGGTGCTCTGGTTGTCTCTCTCAGTCTGAAGCCCTGTTCCAGGTGAAATGGTGACTAAACTGCCACTAGCTCAGGTGTGTGTGTGTGTGTGTGAGTGACCAGTGTATTAGCACTGTATGTCACCGCAGTAAAGGCATCAGCTGAACACCGGTAAACAGTCATACATCATTTTGGAGAAAAGCATCTGAAAAACTAATAAATTTAAGGTGAACATAATAACCTTCGTAGGGCTGATGGTGAGGAGGGACCCCGGAGGAGGAAGTCGGATCCATCGTCGCTGCCAGACGAAACGCAGCGGCGACGCCCAACGCCTCTCGTCACGGCGGGACCCGAACCCAGACCTCCCCGGCCCAAGACAGAACGCAGCACGCGGGATGGAAACACTCTGGCATCAATGGTGAGACTGGTTTCCACCAGGCAGGAGGAGATGTGTGCAGGATGTGAGGACGAGAGCGTCGACCAATAGTGTCAACAATACACCCCAACTCCACGTTATCGAACCCGAGTCCATCAGCCACACAGAGGGACTGGAGGAAGGCCTGGATCAGCAAGGCTGGCTGCTTCACCCTCCACATCTCTCTCTCTCGCTCGCTCTCTCTCTCACCCACCCCCACACACACACACACAGTGATGTTTGGGTCAAGCAGCGGGCACCTCCCCCCCGGATCTCCGAAGTCTCCCTGACAGGCAGGAGACGCCCACCGGTAATTCACCATACAAGACTTTAACGACAAGGCGTGATGCTGAGGCGAGCGCCGGAGGGAGGAGAAACCGATGTCTACCAGGATGCGCGCGCGCGCACACACACACACACACACACACACACTCAAGAGCTCAAGTTTCCCTGAACCGATGGAGAAAGAGAAAAAAAAATAAAAAATTAATGCACAAGCGCTGGAGGGAAAACACAGTTCAGCGCAGGTGGAAAAATCATGATCGCTTTGCCAATCAAAGTGTTAGAGGCGCTTGCTAATGAGTGTGTGTAAATAAAATAAAATTATTTTTTTATTTTTTTTAAAAGTAGGACCAGACCTTACTCGGGTGTTCCAAGACACAAGCTCTTTGCCGAGCGTTCAGCATTTTCCTCACCAGGAAGCCCCGCCCCCCCCCAAACCCGGGGTATTCGCAAAATGACGTAATGACAGTGTAACAGCGGCCAGGAATGGAAAGTGGATCCGAGGACACGGCAACCTTTGAGAGGGCGGTCCGCGGAACGGGTTCGACACCTCGCGCGCCCTCCTTACCACCCGGGGACTGCGGTGGACAGCATGTCGCCAACATGCTGCTTCCAGAAAATTCCGAGAGCCCTCCCAGGACCATCCAGAAGGCAAAAGAACATCCCTCCCTGAACCCGTTTGCCCGCGTGGAGTCGCTCGGCGCAGGTCTGTCAAAACACCCGTCCAAAGAACGACCCTTCGGGGTTTTTTTTCCTTTTCTTCGGCGGCCTTTGTTCACACTTCCTCCGTCCCTTTCTTCCAGGCGAACGCGAGCGGGGCATATTAATGACTCGGGTTTGACACGAGGACCGCGGGCTGAATGAGACGGTTCTGGAACGGTCGAGCGGGGCGGTCTATACCGCGGG
The DNA here is from genome assembly GCF_900964775.1 of Scleropages formosus. Taxonomy (NCBI): domain Eukaryota; kingdom Metazoa; phylum Chordata; class Actinopteri; order Osteoglossiformes; family Osteoglossidae; genus Scleropages; species Scleropages formosus. The sequence continues at coordinate 4,559,883 of NC_041821.1, forward strand.
AAAAGCGGACAAGGGCGGTTCAGACAGTGACGGATTCCGCTGACCTGGCAGAACGGACTGCTGGGCTCGTCCTTTATTTATTTATTTGAAAACCACAATGCAATTTGCAGAGTGGCGCTGGAGAAACTTCTCATTATTCAATTATTATTGTTTGTTCTGGTCGGCCTGTTAATTTATGTCATTTGGCTTTGCTTTGATAACACCAGTGCCGGGGCTGCAGCACTTAACAACCGAACCGCTCTAATTATAGAGGCAAACAGAACGGCGGCAACGCGATTATCTCAGCCTTGGTATGAGACGTCTGCGTGGGCAGGTCTCCTAAGACTTGTGTGTGTGTATATATACATATACACACACACACAAACACATATACATTATGCACACACACTCGAGTTTTGCCACATTTCTCCGTATCCCAGCTTTTGGCAGGGACAGCAGTAAACACATTTGCGTTTACATTTATTCGTCATGCAGCACGCGGTGAACCAAAGTGCATTTCATAACGAACGAAGCGCTTTAGACAAGCGGTCGAGCGTAGACCGTCTGTCCGGTACCGCCGATTCTGCTCGTGCACATTACGCAAGCTGCTGATCGTAGAATTGATTGGAAATACGTCGCTGACCTTGATGGATGATGCGATCCGGGTTTATTGAGCATATAGGAGATGAGGAGAGGAGTGGGTTTGGAAAATGTGGTTTCAGATCCATCTTAAATACTGGAAGGGATTCAGCAGCTCTGAGGGACAGAGGGGAGCCCATTCCACCACGGTAGATGCAAAACCAAGAACTTACTGGTTTTTGATTTTGGGCCTCTCGTGAGCGGGACCACCAAGCCGCCAGAGGTGGAGGAGCGTGCAAGGCTGTGACAAAGCAGGGTGCAACTCCTATTCTGCAATTTTCCCAGGCAGGAACCGTCCTTCACACAGCTGTGAGTGATATCTGTCGGGAATTTTGCAGCACGGGAGTCGCGGAGCTCAAAAAGCCAGATCAAGCGGTGTACTCTTCACAAGGTGGAGCCCAATTTCACCTCCCCTCATAAGCCGTGACACCTCAGAATGAGGCCCCCGCCTTCTCTCCGGAACCAAAATAAAGAACGGGGCCAAGTTAACATTAAACAGGCGAGAGAAAAAAGTCCAAATCTTCTGTTTACTCCAATTCCAGCAGAGATTAACCTTTGGTGGTGGCAATTTTCAAGTTCACCGTGGAGCTGGTGTACTCAAAGAAGCAAGGACTGGTGGAGGCCTTTCTGAAGGTCCATTGAGGTGGTTGAGCTTGGCGAAGTCTCCAGTCAATGCACCTTGACCAGGTGCTGCAGATGGCCAAAAAGACATTTACCATAATCCTTCAACAAGGCTCCTGGCGTTTCACTCCCACTTAGCTCTCGTCTACATGGAGCTCGAAGAGGCTTAAGATTCCTGGCTCAGAAGGGCTCTTAACCCTGCACCCGAATTTTCCAGCTTATATTTCAAGAGCTTTTCACATCTGCTTGACGTGTTTACCGTCCTGGTATATTTTACCCATAGTTTTCCAAATGGTATCTGAAAGTGACCCCAACTCCTTGCAACCCCAGCCACGGTGAAGTCCCAATGAGGATATCCCAACAGGCCTCTTCCTACATGGGAGCCGGAGGAGACACTTGAATACGCCGAGTCTTGAGCGAAAGCAAAGCCCGACTTCTACCGCACTGCCGCTGGAGGGACGGGGGTGTATGCGTTTGTATTGTTCGCCTGTCACGCTCATCTCGGTGAAGAGTGTTTACCGAAGTTATGAATGACAACGAGGAACAGGAGCTGCGACAGTCCTTACCCTCCAAGACACACTTAGAGAGCATAACACTAAAGCACACTCAATTAGGTCTCTTGCTCCACATGGCCCCAGTACCACCCGAGACCACCTCCGTCAAGCGCTCCCTCGCTGGGCACGGACCAACATCCAGAACCAGAAGCCAAGTATCTACAGTGTGCACCAGGGTCCCTAGCGTTGTGAAGGACAAACGGTAGGCTTCTTACCCTAAAGAACGGTAGAACAATGGCTCTACTGCTCCGGCTCTGTGGGGCGGCGGGAGACGTACACAACGCCTTCCGCAGCTGTCGTCGCCTAAGCTTGATAGATGGTGTCGGACGATGATCAATTAAGCAGTGATCAACGAGGCCGACGGAGAGGAACCCTCGGAGGCTGGCTCTGCGGCACCAGCAGGCATCATTCAATCGACCATCTCCAACAAAAGCCGTTGGGATATTGTGCTGAGACCCTCCCCATCGCCCTGTGCACAAATGTAACCAGAACGCTCTTAACGTTCCCTTTTCCAGAAGAACTTCACTCCTTCCTGTTCCACATCGGAGGTCAGCAGAGCACATCCACACAGATTAACAGAATACTCAGATTGAGGTTAATGCCCTGAAAGGGATCCGATACTATGGAACGAGGTCATTACGCTGACTTGACCCACCGTCGTGCAGACAGCCTGATGTCTCCACAAACGGTACTGACTTGACCATACATTTACATTTATTCAATTAGCTGATGCTTTTCTCAAAAGCAATTTACAATTTTAATCTACTTACAATTATTAACCCATTTGTACAGCTGGGTAACTTTTACTGGAGCATTGAGGGTAAGTACCTTGCTCAAGGGAACTACAGCCAGAGGTGAGATTCAAACCTGCGACCTTTGGGTCCAAAGGTAGCAGCTCCAACCACTGCACTACCAGCTGTTCTATATATGACCCCACCAAGAGACATACGGTATGTGACCTCGGCTCGCCCGCTATTTCAAAGGATGACCTGCGAACAGGGACGTTAAAATGTGTGATTTACACCGCTGGGCCGCTTGGAATTTGAATGAGCGAGCCAACTTGAGATCAATAAATTCAAATTGTGGGAAAAAAAAACTTCTGCAGAGCGTCTAGTAGGTGCGTGCGTGAGCGTACGTGCCGTTATAGGTTCGGGTTTCTAAAGAACACATTTTCACATTAACATTCACACGCTGTCCCATCACAAGGAAGGTTGGGGCAAAAATAAAGTACCACAAAAGAAGCGGTAAATCCACCGGTCTTCCTGTCTCCAGGGAGATGATAATGTTCTTTTTAAGTGCTAACTCAGAGTAAAAATTCCACACTTTACCACAACATATTGGGGGGGTGGGGTGTCCATAGCACTTGTGGAAAGTTTAAAAAAAAAAAAAAAAAAGAAAATTTTTTCAAAAATGGACTGCTGGAGGGTGCGTTGCTGCAGCGGGTGTGGCCGGGTCCTGCTCTCCGGTGGGTCTGGGGTTCGAGTCCTGCTTGGGGTGCCTTGTGATGGACTGGCGTGCTGTCCTGGGTGCGTCCCCTCTCCTCCAGCCCTGGGCCCTGAGATGCCGGGTTGGGCTCCGACTTGCTGCAACCCCGCTTGGGACAAGCGGTTTCAGTCATTTTGTGTGTGTGTGGTACCAGACATGAAGGGAGCAGCACGGTACAAATAAGGTATTCACCTTTCAATGAGTAACAAGCAGTACTGATGTGGTACCAAATAGTACTATCGTGGTACCAATCACGGAAAGAGCAACCTACAGCAAAGTAGAAACAGTATGTAATGTGGTACCGACCTTGCGATGAGTAACCAGACCTGATACCAATCACGGAGAGAGAAACCAGAAGTATAGTACAAACAGGGTATTGACCTTGCAATGAAGTACAAACAGCAGTAACGTGGTACCAATCGTGGAGAGAGTAACCAACAGCAGAGTACAAACCAGGTATTGACCCGACAGCGAGTAACAAGCGGTAATAATGTGGTACCGAAAATGTCGAGTATCAAGTTGAGAGAACGTGAGCGATACACGCGGTCCGCCTCCAAGTTGTCTCTCGTATTTAGGGACGGGAGGGCAGGACCATAGCGGCGTTTACCACGGTGACAGCGGAAACTCGTACTTATCCAAGCGAAGTGCTTCGCACCATCATCTCAACCGCCACGTTTCAACACGCAACCTTATTAACCAAGACAAGGCCGTGTTCCTGGTTTTAAACCCGAAGCATGAAATTATACACGACAAGCCGTGTCTGGAAGATCAATCCCGGGATATAAAACACGCGTTTTTGTCGACCCCCCCGCCGACGGCAATAAAATTAACGTCCGAGGAGGAGCACGAGCTTTTAATGTGCGTCCCGTAGAAAATATTGCTGCGAAACGCCAGCGACGCAGACAAACGCGGCACGTCCGTTGGTTTTAACGTGAGCCACCTACGTGCGACGCTTCGGCGAAAAACCGGCTCGCCGTCCAAGAACTATTAGGGGATCCGATTTGTAAATTCCATTTATGCACACGCAGGTCCTGAATCAATGGAAAATATTTAATATTAATAAGAAAAAATTGTGCCATATTACAGCTGAAACAACTGTACAACTGCTAACGCCGGGATGGGAACCCTGTGCTGGTTTTTCGCACCTTTTTGTGTGTTTTTTTTTGGCGACGGTTTGACACCGCTGTCAAAGAGCGGAGCCCACGTTCTCCAGCTAGCCGTGCACGACTTGGGACCGTGAGCCGCGAAACAGTCGGGTGGGGGAAGGCGGTGCAAAACGAGGCCCTGCAACTCAAACAACATCCCGGTTCGTGTGTGTGTGTGTGTGTGTGTGTGTGTGTGTGTGTGTGTGTGTGTGTGTGTGTGTGTGTGTGTGTGTGGACTCACGAGGGAGAGCGTGTGGACTCACGAGGGAGAGCAGGAGGTAGAGAAATAAAAAAAAGTGAGAGAGAAAGACACATCCATCCAAAGCCAGCATCCTCCTCCGTGCCCAAAAAAAATAGGTGTGAATGCAGAATCCCTTGAGGGGAATGGAGCGCAGGAGTACAAACGAACGGTAACGAGGCCCCGAACAACACAAAAACACCAGCGTACAAAGGGAGAGACAAACACGGAAACACGGCCGGAGGACAAGGGTGTTGTCATGGAAGCTATTCATAGTTAGATATTAGAGGGACGGGGGAGGGGCGGGCCAAGAGCGCCAGCAGGGCCGTTTGGCCCCCCTAGGCGGGACCGCTGAATCAAAAGAATGGAAAAGGACCACATGGAACGCCAAAGTGTCGAGGGAGCGGCGGAACCAGGAGTTGGATGCCGGTGCGGAGCTCTGGCCAACGTTTCGCCGGGGCCCCAAGTGAGAAACGTTGACACGGCTCCGCGGACGCATGCATTCATCTCGTAACGAACGGAGCGGTTACAAAATGACGGGTGTCGACCATCATTCTAAGCAAAACCAGGGTCACCTTATAGAGCAAATCGTCCCTGGGGTCACCACGTCACCGATGCCACCTCGGCGTGGCGGAACCCAAGGATGTTCTCGGCCCCAGTCAGGCACGCGCTCCGCGTCCCGTTCTCGAAGCTCAAATTCACATCCCGCATCGGTCTCCTCCCGAACCTTTCGCCACTCCTCGCCCCGCACGATGAACGCAACTCTTGGAAAATTAAGACCAAAGTTCACGGCCGCCTCTTTAACGCAGGAGCTATCACGATCTCCGCAGTCGGATGGATTCTGAAGATGAGCGCATCCACTGAAGAGGCGCTTTTGTGGAGCACGTTTTACATTCACACGCACGCTCCTTTCAGCACAATCTTTTGTGCAAAGGTTACTTACAGGTTGAAAGCGGACAAGAACACTAACAGTGTGTGGTATGTATATATATTTTTTGACACAGGTACTGTTCAGTAGCTACAAACCCCCCGTGCAAAAACAACCTTCTTCTGCAATGTTTTAAATGTTTCGACCTGGGTCTTGTCTGATGGGGCGGGAAACAACAGTAGACCAGCAGACCTCCGTTTTTGATGCTAATGTCTCGAAGGGATGCTTGGGGAGTAGCCGTGCGAAGGACGCTGCCCCTCCCACCAGGCCTAATATCTGGGATTCGAGTCAAAGCCGAGAAGGTGCTTGAGTCAGAGGCGCCGAGGTGCACCGAAACCCGTCAAATTTAAAGCTGATCAGCAATGCGATGGAGAGGAAGGACTTGTAATAAGAGCCAATATAAAACCGTTCCAACGGTGCCCTCAAGAAAATCTGCATTAGCGGGTCGTAAAATGTGGCGGAACCTTCCGGAGTCCTCATTAGGGGCTAGGTTTTGCCAGGAGCAGGCGGGGCGTCGAGCGAGCGTAGACGCAGAACACCTCCCCGCCTCGCTTATTAGTCGCGTCCCACGATCCCGTCTCCACCGGCCCTCGCGTGCCGCACCGTCCCGAGCAGCGCAGGAACCGCGGGGGTCCCGAGAGAAGAGAAGAACACGTGTCAGATGTTTGCCAAGAGGTGGAGATGTAGAAGAGGGAACGCACCACCCGAGAGCTTCTGGTGACATCCAGCGTCAGAGAAAACCGCGGCTCTCGGCACGCGCACACACACACTTAGGAGGTTCATTTTCCGGGGAATTCCATTAATTTAACCTTCAGTCAGAATCAATAACGCCGCTTCCAGGCAGACAACCTCTTCCGGGCTCTAAAAACAAATTATGGACGATGTTTTAGAGAATCTCATAAGAAGCCTTTGAAATGTCCAGTAGCAGCTTTCCAGGAGTACCGCTGTGCTGGAGAGGGCTGTGGCACAAAGCTTTCCTTTGCCCGTTTCCCAGGGGTTCTCTCTATCCTTTTAAAATACCTTTAAAACCACCAACTACCACTGAGCCTCATCACACATTCCTGCTTAAATCCTCCACACGAGAAATGGTCAGCTCTTCAAGCGACGTTACACCGCTAGGCAACGATACGCAACCCGATTGTTTTTACGGCCAAGCAAGAGCGCCGCACTCCTCCGCCACTCACCGTTCGGTGGCCCCCCTGACAAGGGGCCTGAAATGTAAAGCCCTTCAGTTTTTGCTTCAACATGGTTGAATGATCTCCCTTTGTCCTTCAGCGCTACTGAATCCCTTCGGCGCTCAAGAAGCGTCTCCTAACTCATCTCTTGCAGACCAACTTCTCGCCTGAAACTTCCACAACTTCGCCTTTCTCCACCTGCTCCTTGATGTCTGGTCATTTTATTATTCAAACATCAAATCTGTATGTAACTACCAGAAGATGTGCGTTATGGAAACGGCGATGTCAAAGGGAAAAAGTGGGGCTTCAGCAACTGTGTGTCTAAGCGCTCTATCGCTTGTTGGACGCACTTTTGTTTCCTGCGAGCCGTACACCGCTTACGGGAAAAGCATCAACCGAATACACAACCACAAATGTAAATACTTCGCCCACACAAAAAGATCTCGACACAACCATGATCGATGCTGGAACCCAAGAGCTCGTCTCAGTCTCTTTATGAATGACACCACGAGATAGAAGCTCTTCTGGAGCCCACCCGTGCAACCTCTTCACGTTTCGCGTCGGGATCGCAGTCTGTTTGGTCACCGTTGATTCCGGGCCGTTCGATATGCCTTCCAGCAGTTGACACAACAATGACTCAAATCAAACTGGAACGGAGCAGCTGGAGGCAGGTTTGCTTTGTAGGTCCGGATTGAGGACGAGTCCTCAGCACATGGCAAGCCTGCTGCGGCTGGGTCACCTGCAAGGATTTATCCAAACCCTCGATGCGCGTCCTGCTGACACCTGAATGGAAATACTTAATCTTGGCGGAACAGACTTCTCGTGCAACACGGCGTCCTGCTGCTCTTTGCAGCTACGGGAAACGAAGCTCTGAGCCTCCTGATCGGTCCGGTGCGAAAGCACAACGTGATCCATAATGCATCACCATGGAGCGAGTCCATCGGAAGTGGACCCAGAAGTCCAGACGGTTGAGATCAATACGACGCGGGGTGACGTCAATTATTCATCCATTTCAGGCTCCGCTCGTGGTATAATTCGCATCCCCCTTGGTCCGGATTATAAGGTGTAAACTCACCTCGAAATGAGCGCAAGCGTGTATGCGGGGGTGCCCTGCCTCACTGTCGGTTAGAGGACGTTCTCCGAGAGACGACGTGGTCCAGTCTACGACCCGGAGGAAGTGACCGCTTCCTTTTACAGTAAATCACAGTCGGGGACTCTACAGCACCCATTCATCCACCCCCACCACCACCACCACCCCGACCTCGCATGGAGACCCAAGGCGCCAGTCACATAATTCACACCGCTGCTGCAAAACTTGCCGTCCAAATTAACACCTCCACCCTCCCACCCACCCACACAAGTTGCCATGGGATGTTTGGCCTGGCAACATGCAGCATGGTATTTAAGGAACCGGACTTGTCACAGTATCAGTTACAATAAATAAAAACACCTGTAAAATAAATATATTCGGACTGAGCGCAGGCAAACCAGCTGAACACATAACACACTCTTAGCGCACTACCTTCAACAGTTCCCCAAAAATAGTTAACCACGAAATAACTTTCTGTTCCTTTTATTTATTTTTTTTTTGGAAAGTGTTGACCTCTGGCCTTTCGGTGGGTTTGGAAGAAGTCACAGAGGGGCACAAGAGCCGCCACCGCGACTCAGCAAATATTGGAGGCGACGTTTAAATGCAGCCCACGCAGATTCCAGCCGCACTTCCGTCCACACAAATAGAAGCGAGCTCGTCCGCAGCAAGGGGTGTCCTCTCTCGGCAAACACACAGCTGCGTCTCACGCTTTGGCTGCCGGTGCGTGCCAATGAAGTAAAACTGCAATGTAGTCTAGTGCAGGGCCCATACTGACAGTGCAAATGCTATAAACAACAAAGGCCAGCAGATGGCGTAGTGGTTGGAGACGTTACCTTGCAACCTGAAGGCTCCCGACCAGAGTCCTCGCACCTGCTGTAGTGCCTTTAATGAAGCTATTTAAAATTAATTGATGCAGCAGGAATACCCCAATGTATAACGGGGAAATTACTATAAAGCTAATTATCTCTCATGGCAAATCACCTTGGACAAAGTCATCAAATAATAAAATATTGCGCAACACATTCTTAAAACCCGAAATGTGTACTTTCGGTCAAAGTCCCGTATCAGTTTGGAACAAAACATAAATGGAGATGGAAACCTATTAACCGTTTTACTTACGCATAATGAACTGTCTGGCTTACAATTTGTAAAATGACAGACCGTTCCGGAAAAATCGGAATACCTCGCTGTGCCAACGTACACGCAAATTTTGACCTCTACACCATCGATGACCCGTCCAACCCCTGCAAACTTCCAAATGTCTAAATTATGTTTTGTGCAAAGAAGCGCTTGTTGGAGGAAATTACAAGGCAACATGGGAAAACCCATTAGGGTTTGTTAATGGAAAGAGGCTCTTAGTAGCACCACTGAATTTTTCAGATGCATTACATAATAATGCACCTTATCAATGGTGTCATACGCGAGTCGCCGGCATCGTGGCAGAGTTTTCCGCTCCTCCTGGAATTAAGCTGTGCCCCAAGGCAGCTGATCTAGCTGATCACTTCTCACCCGTGTTAGTAACTCGCGGTTGCACCGTTCAGATTACCCAAGGTACCCCGGGTAGAAATGCAAATGACGCCCTTTCCCGAAGGTTAGATCCCATCCTCAGACAGCTGGTACATGTAGGTTTGTTGCCTTTTTCGCTTAAGTGAAACTTTGAAGAGGATGAGTGTGGCAGGGAGGAGCTTGTTTGGCCCACAGCGCGTCCACATGGTGCACGCGCGTATGCGCCGACACCGAGACGAGAGCGTGTCCCACCTATCGCTGCCACGCCGCGGCTACGGCCCCGGGACAGAACCTCCCCCTCCCAGCGAGCGCTCGGTCAAACACTTCCACTACGCCGGGGCAGAGCAGAGGTCCTCATCTGCCGCTGCAGCTGAGAAAACTGGAGGAGAATTAAGAATTTAGAAAGAGTTAATTTAAGAAGAGCGCGGCCACTGGCGCGCAGATCAACTGCTGCCGCTGCGACGGGAGCGACCCGGCGCCGGATGACATACAGCGGAGAGGCGCGGAGCACACAGCGGCGCTCAATTTCACGCGCACTGGCACAGCGCAAAGAAAGAACAAAGCAACACGGGAGGAGCGGCACGCGCCTCTCGCGTCACACTCTCGCGCGCCTCTCCGGGGTCGTCGCTGCAGAGCGTCGCCGACGTGCACGCGGAGCCGGTGGTGGTGATGCTGATGATGATGATGAGGATGGTGGTAGCGGTGGTGACGATGGCAGGAATCGTGCACGCCTCCTCCGCCCGCGCGCGCTATCCTTGGCCATGTCGGTGCGAAGCCTTCCTCGCGCAAGCGCGCGCACGCAGCACTGCCGGCGCCACTCACCTCGTCGGACAGCTCCCGTGCTGGAACAAAAAGGGGCTCCGCGTGCGTTGGATGCGCGAGAATGTGCGAGCCGGTGCGTGCGCGCGCGCCTGCGTGCCCGTTTCTGTGTTTGCGTCGCGTTCCTTTCTGCTGAACGGATTTTACTCCCCCGGACTTGACGCCGGACGCTGGGCTGCTCCGCCGCCTCGCGCTGAACTCCGCCCGAACGAATGAGAGCCCCACGCGCCGCCGCTCGCGGTATCTAGGAAATGCTCCCCCCCCACCAGCCAACCAACCAACCAACCAACCAACACACCCCTCCCTCTCAGCCAAATAATGCCTCGCGTCCTCTTCCTCCTCCCCTCCCTCCCGCAGAATCCCAGCAACAGCGAGGGCAGGTGCCGAGTGCGCGCACGCGCCTGGGGCAGAAGAAAAAAAAAAAGCGATCCTTGCAAAATAGTGAGCCATGTGGTCAATGGGCAGTTCTCTGCGGACCTGCTATATAGTGAGCCTTCCAATGGACCGGGTCCCTCTGCGCATGCGCAGTATTTTCGCTCGCTCCGGTGAACGTCGGGTTATAGCGGCGCGCAGTCAGTGAACTGGAATGAATGTTTGGGATGCTGTATATCGCTAAAAACTGCGCCTTTTCAGGTCAGGGAAAATAGGGGAAGGTTAGTTCGCAGGGTTATCCGTTTTTCTTTTCTACAGGTGTGTGCCTCAGTACGGCGCCGTGTAATCACAATAGTTTGAATGAAATAACCGCGGTTTCATTTCTCTTTTTAAAATTTCTAGAATTATTTATTTATTCCATTGTTTTTTGTCATTTCTGAGTGTTTTTTTTTTTTTTTTTTTTTTTTTTGCATTTTCCATGGCATCCTCTCTTGTGTTTTTCTTCAGTGTCTCTAGTGTCTATGGAAAATATTTTCCAACACTTAAAATTATGGTGCCAAAGATGTGATAAAATAATTTTTAAAAAAGTTAAATAGCATTATAGTGCTTGATAGCAACTAGTGTTTTCAATAGAGGCAAAACAACAATAGTGAATAATAAAGAAATGTCCTGTTGTGCAGATCTGTGTTAATACAGAGTCCCAAAATGTTCTGTTAGGAAAGAAATTACTTGTGGAAATTCTCAATTTATTCATTAGTATTGTAACATAACAGATATAACAAACCATGTAGTGTATCAGAGCTCAACCTTCTGCAGAAAAGATTCATAAAACATAAGACATTAATGAGGTTTCCTGTCCCTTTTTATTACTTACTACAGCAGTACAGCCTACACACCAGGCAGGGTTAAAATTAAACACTTAAATCAGAATTTTATGCAAAGCTGTCAAAGAGAAACAGTGAAACATATTAGTGCAGCACATTAACATGCATATGTGCGCATGGTAATACTGAGTTTCGGAAGCTTCAGAATGTATTTGTCATAAAAACAGTTTTTTTTCCTCTAACAGGAGAACATTGATGAGCCCGTGATGGTCAGCAACATTATATAAGGATGAATACCACCCTATTTTTGACCCTTGACCTCCATTGTTTAATAGCTTTCATATAATGAATCATCATATATCATTTTAACATACCACACTGTAGTGTATAAATGAATTTTGAGTGTAATATACATCATCATCTGAAACCGCTTGTCCAAAGAAGGGTCGCACTGAGCCGGAGCCTAACTCAGCAGCACAGGGTGCAAGGCTGGAGGGGGAGGGGACGCACCCAGGACGGGACACCGGTCGGCCGTAAGGTGCCCCAAGCGGGACCCGAACCCCAGACCCACTGGAGAGCAGGACCCAGTCAAACCCACTGCACCACTGCACCCGCCTCTTGAGTGTAATATACTCAGTGCTAATATATATACAAAGAAACATGAGAACCTTGTATCTGAAAGATACACATTTATGAGAGACAACCTTCCAAAGTGTCAGTCTTAGATGCTGTCTTCTCACTTTACAATTGAAAAGACCATCTGTGCACATAATTTACTGGGAATGAATAAAGAGGAGGAAGAAAGAGCGCTCCTTCCCCACAGCAAACCGGGGACACGTCACCTTTTCAATTTCCACGGGGATAGTTAAGGGAGAGGCTTCCAGCCATCGGTGATGAACGGTCTCTCAGCTTTCCCGGCCTTTTTTTTAAAGTGCTTCTTGAGCATCTCGAAGCTGATGATGCGTCAGATGCCAAAGCGAGCAATGACAGCAGGATCACGGCCACTCGCTCAAAATTCTGCAGCCGGCGTCAATCATTTAGCATTCTGTGTGACTCGCGATCCCAAGGGGGTTATTTGAGCCTTGCCGAGCCACACTTTCTCTCCGGCCGGTCATCTGTACGGATCCTTGGCAGTGGGGGGAATATAGTAGAGCGCCCAACAACCCTCGGCAAATCCCCATTGCAAAATTGCACGTAGGGACTTGCCACGTGGGACTCGCACCTAGGTGAGATTTTGTGAGTAAATGCATCTTAATTTCCAAAGATAGACACGTTTGAACCACTTCCACCACCGAGCAGCATTCACCATCATTTTTTTCTGCAGGTATTCATGCATTTCTGGAGCTTCCCACTGCCTGCATTTATTGCCTTCTCAAGCAGCGCGCCGTCGTCCTGAAACCCGGCGGCGCCCGTGACGTAAACCCTCACCAGCACCAACGTTCGTCACTCAAGTGTCTGACGCTTCACGTCCTCGTTATAAAAATACTCACATAACAGGTTTTGAAATAAACCGTAGATGTGACACTTTTCTCCCATGCAAAGGAAAACATCAGTGATTTACATTTAATATAAAATTCAGCCACACATTTTTTTTTTTTCTTTGACACTGCAAGCCAGTGGGTTACCCAACACGTTCAACCCCCAGAGCAATTTCCTCTCGCTTTTGCTGATGCCCCTGCATTTCAGTCTGGTTGGAGTTTGCGAGTGGCAGCTCCTCTAATTAGTCCCGGCACTGGGAGAATACACATAAATCAGTAGAAATGAACAATCTGTATGGAGATGGTGGAGGGGATTCAATTACTCCAGACAGGGCCACTAAACAGCTGCACAGCTTTCCTATTATGCGTTATCCCCCACATCAGCTCATCTGTCACGAAAATGGGCAGAGCCCAGCCTGCACTTTCTTACAACACTTTGAAACTTCTTCTTCTTTTTTTTTTTTTTTTTTTTTTTTTTTTACCGTGCACCGCGAAACTCATCCTATCTGACTCGTCTGTCAAGCATTTACGACGTCTCCTTTACCGTACTCTCTTGGGCCATTTGCTCGCTTCAGTTTCCTTGCAGGGCGTCGCATCTAACCGTGGGACATTTTGGCGATCCAAAATTTTGCTGCCTGAAAGAGGGTGTAGAAATGCACTTTTACGTTGCGATCGAGCGCGGAACAGCGTCGCGCAGATGTCGGAGGGACGCGCGCTCTTAATGGAACTGTTTGTATTCCACTGATGACGGCTGCTTTGAAAGCCGGATCCTCTTTCCAAAGAAATGCCCTAAGGACTGAGTTCATTTTTAGCCGGCAATATCAGTCAGACGGGTGTGACAGGTACCACTCAAGCTAAACATCGGTACTTCAGGGGCGTACAAACGTTAATGAAAATTGACAGTTTGAAAGCAACAGTCAACACTTCTGCTGCAATGATTTTTTTTTCACTTTATCCCCCCAAAGGAATAGTGGCTACAAGCAACAGCCAATAAGACCACAAGGCTCAACGGATTGTATCGGGCAACACTTATCCATCAGTCGGCTCCCTTTCAACAGATTGCCGGTCACATTGCTAAACATGAAACAATTTAATGGCAAATTTGCAGTGGACCTTCAGCTGATGAGTGCTGATGGGTAAAACGTGTGACATGGGGGCACAGCAAGTAGCGCTGCTGTCTCACAGCGCCTGGTGGTGTGAGAGGATGTGGGTTCGATCCCTGCTCAGTCTGTGTGGAGTTTGCGTGTTCTCCCCCTGTCTGTGTGGGTTTCCTCCCGCAGACATGCTGGTCAGGTTCACACATAGTGTGTGTGTTCCACTGATGTATGGATGAGTGACCCAGTGTAAGTAGTGTATCTAGCAGTGTAAGTCACCACAGTGAATAAGGTGTGTGGGCTGGTAACACTACATAGAGTTCATTGGAAGTCGCTTTGGAAAAACGCATCTGCTAAATAAATGTAATGTGGACTGCACTACTGATTTTATTCATTTGTCTTTTTTTCATCAACCGCTTGTTCTATGTGGGCTCGCAGCAGTCCGGTGCCTATCACGGAACCACAGGGCAGGCGCCGGAAGGGTACACTCTGTATGGGACACCAGTCCATTGCAAGTCTTCTTACACTCATTCAATGTCAGAATATTTCTGTAGGGTTTGCATATCTTTCTGCAGGCCATCTGGCAATAGTTTAACGCTTTGATTCTTCCTTCACCTTCCCAAGGATGTTCAATTCCGAATAAGTTTTAATTGGGATAACGCCAAGCTCATTTCCAGAGCAGGCAATTCAATTTGATGACTGTATTTATTTCTAGAGTCCTTTCTGAGGAGATATTCCTGCTGCGAGAGAGTTCAAGTCGGCACGTAAGGTCAGCAGTAAGTTACGGTAAATAGCAGCGAGGACAATTTCGCGGCGAAGCAAACATCTCGACCGCAAAATTCCATCAGAAGCCAGCGAAGCGGGATCGAGATTATCTTTTCCAAATGGAAGACCTGGTGGCTGCGTAAAAATATTTGTTCTTGGTGTCATTTCCATGGTCCATTAAATTTGAAGGGTACTTGCATAAACCTGCTTCCAAACTTGGGCTGCTATGAATTTCCTTATTTCCAGGCTCATCTCCATGTTGGGAAATATAATGTTTTGGTGCGGGTGACCATGGTAAGACGTGTGATATGTGAAATTATTATTCTGTTGCACAGCCACCATGATTTATATTGGATATTTTAGTGGAGAAAATCAGTTTGAGGTTACCACGGTAGGGCACCTCCTAGGATGCAAACCAATAACCTCTTGGTTTCCAGCCCACGT
Organism: Scleropages formosus; assembly: GCF_900964775.1. Classification (NCBI taxonomy): domain Eukaryota; kingdom Metazoa; phylum Chordata; class Actinopteri; order Osteoglossiformes; family Osteoglossidae; genus Scleropages; species Scleropages formosus. The sequence continues at coordinate 4,575,039 of NC_041821.1, forward strand.
CCTTAACTGCTGTGCTACAGCTAAATGTTTCGACCTCCCTCTGGGTTTTTCTGACAGCACAGTCACGGCAGTCCAGGCAAAGCCATTTGTTTACTAATTTTCATCTCTTAAACTGAGCTGCGGCTTTGTGGGATTATTGCATTCAGGTTGGTTCTCGGCCCCATCAGGCTTATCTCAGTTTTCCCATCTGGCGCACTTTGTGGAGCGCAGGAGTCTGCACTTCATTTTCAGGGAATGGAGTGGCTTCTATATATATAAATCTGTTATGCCTTGCTGACCTTTATTATTACGTATTAGGTGATGATAACTAGTGATGACTAGTTAATCCATTTGCCTGTGATATTTTGTATGGGTTTTAGAAGATCCATTGCATATAAAAGCATATTTGTAGGAGTCATACAAGTTCGATCCCCACCTCTGGCTTTAGTACCCTTCAGCAAGGTACTTACCCTAAATTGCACCAGTGAAAAATTACCCAGCTATATAAATGGGTAAATAATTATAAGCCTGTAATAACTGTAATCTTGATGTTATGAGCCGCTTTGGAGAAAAGCATCCGCTAAATGAATATATGTAAATGAAAGTTAAACATCTCTGTACTTTTATAAGCCCATTACCACCCAGCTTGTTCTAATATTATTGTATTTTTACTGTGTTTTCAGAAAGGTAGATTTTTATAGATTTAGCCGCCACTCTTCTCCAAAGTGACATAATATAGGTACTATGTAGGTACCTTACTTGAGGGTGCTAGAGAAAGAGGTGGGATTTAAACCGTGATCCACTGAGTGCAAGAGAACAGCTCTGATAGCTACGCCACCTGCTGCCATCTGTGGGAAATGACTTTACAAAACAAATCTGTCGGCTCCCACCCCAGCGAAGTACACGAGCGTAAATCATCAACCCTGAGCACCTCAGATGACCCCACTGAGGCTCATGCGAGACTTGGGGCGGCCCATCAAAGGCGGCGGGACAGCATGCTTGGCCAAGAGAGGTCCTCCGATCGAAGGGAGCAGGAATGTCAGACGGAGGAACAAAAACCGGTGCCGCCCCCCGGGCAAATTCTCCGAGAAGAGCAGGCGCACTTATCGCTGTCAATCCCACTCAGGGTTTCTAACCGCTTCAGGGCCACCGCACCACTAATGCTGCTTTAGTTGCGTAAGCATTGTCCTCTGCGGCCCCGCTCAAACAATGAGTTTTTTAAAGCGAGCGCTTTTTTCTTTGCTAAACAATCGTCGCGGCGTGTGGTAGATGCAGGGTCGGCGCGGCAGTCCGGCGGGACCGCGTGCAGCTCAGCAGAAGGGAAACGCAGCAATTTATGTGCAGGAGGAAGATCCGCGTTTTTCGGCATCGTGGTTCTGTTTCGTATGGGTGGAGCGGTGGGGGGAATTAGCAGGTCGAGTTCGGTTTCGGCCCTACCTCCGCGTGCACCGGAAGAAAAAGTGGCGGCTGGTGTTTGGAAACACTGGGGGGGTAAAAAAATTCCTGCCACTAAAAACAGCGTTTAAATAGGTTATTCTTTGTTTCACTAACTTACAGATAAAGGAGAAGCATGTTCCTGCCAACACTGTCTGAGGGCAGCAGGTGGCGTAGTGGTCGGAGCTCCTGCTTTGTACTCATCCGGTTTGAATCCCACTTGTACTGCAGCACGCTTGGTTATGAGTCTTACCCTGAATTGGTACGGTAAAAATGAGAAACTGTGATGTTGCTTTTGAGATACACAGAAAGCATCACATACAAGAATAAATGTAAAATAAATCAATGTAGCAGGTGTCACACTTGTAGCAAGCAAGATCAAGTCTCCTGTTTCAAATCCCACCTCCTCCTGTGCTGCCCTTGATAAGGGTACTTACTCTGAGTCAATATTGTAAGAAAACCCTGCTGTATAAAGGAGTAAATCATTGTAGAGTTGATTATCTGACACTGTAAATCATCTTAATAAAAATAAATCTTAGGCAAAGGTGTCATATAAATGATTAATAACAATATATCGAATATATAATTACATATTTTAAAAATCCCTATGTATGGCATGCTTTTAATTCCACATGTTTGTACAGATTTTCTGTGGTGTGTTTCCGGCCACCAACCGGTGCTCCAGCAGCTTCACTGACACAAGTGTTACAGTTTCAACACACTTTATTTTAACAATGCGGCTCCGCTGAGTAATGCACTATTCAACAGAAAATCGTCGCACTGAGAGGCCAACGCGGAAACGAGAGTCTAGATTGGAGAACTCGGGCTCAGATGATGTATTCCATCTATTCATGTAAAAGTTTTTGCTGGTGGATCTGGGATCGAAAATGTTTTTAAAACACAGAGGCGGTGTGAGGTGTAGGTCTATGGTTTCTATTAAAAATTAAAACAGTTCCAAAACTTGTTTCGAAGAGAACTTAAAAAAAAAAAAAAACGCACATCAGGAAGATAGTGCTTGTCTGATTCTGATTCCGACCTTATTCTGAGGCTCGCGGCTTTAACCTCGCTTGATGCACCCAGGTGGCATCGGATAAATGGCGTTAAACAATACGGGCATAGCCTTAAAAGCAGCTTTAATCCAGGGGGCGCATTCTTAAAATGAATACGAAAGATAAATGTGATCAATTACAATCAAGTAAAATTACCTGCTTTATTTGCATATCATTTGCAGCCAAAAACCTGACCTCATTTGAACCCACAGATGCGGCAGTGGAACAATTTCAATAGATGCCGATGCAGTATTAAATATATTGAGAGCGGCTATGAAAAAATAACCACATAGTGTCAATAGCTGGGACCGGGAAATATGAATATGAAAGAGCCTGAAAGAGGCCCCTAGAAATGTCCCGCTATTTTTACCATTAGTTACGCAGTTGACCACAAAACAGCAAATCGACAATGACAGTTGGAGGACGCTAATTGGATTACCGGACCCAGACGACCTCTCCGAAAATCCGCGAGTTTAATCACCCGTATTGCTCGGGTTTATCGGACAATTTGCTCCATCGTACGAGCAGATAAAACGTTGCAGGGAACGAACGGCGAGAAATGGCCGTTTGAGAATCTCGATTGTCTTCCGTGATCGATATCGCATCTCAAAGGTGTTTCGTTGAAAGCATAATGGAATTGCTATTTTAATTAAAAAAATGCATCGATAGGCCCGTTGCGGACATGAAAGGGTAAGTCGTAGAGAAATTGTTGTTACTGACTCCCACGTAGCACTTTGACTGTTACCAGTGTGAACATGAATCATGTATTTGCTCATTCGGCTGACACTTTCCTACAAAGTGACTTACAATTTTTTACCTATTTATACAGTTGTATAATTTTGGTAGACTAAGTACCTTACTCAAAAGTATTACAGCTGGAATTGTGATTCAAACCTGTAACCTTTAGGCCCAAAAGCAGTAGCGCTAACCGCTACACTACCAGCAGAGTGATGAAGTGCTCTCACAAATGTAATTGGCTCCTCTTAAATACCGGCCAGTTTCCGATTGCAGGATCTGGTACCTTTACCCCTTAGTGAAGGTTAGTGAGACAGCCAGCGGTCTTTGTCTGAGGGCTTGATGGAAATGCCCCAGACCCATTGGCCCCCCGTTCGGGTGTTTGATCTGCTAAGAGGCTTCAGGGTCGCCCTTCCACCCTGTTCTTAGAGGATCCATCATCCAGGATTTCCACTCACGGGTGCCGGCTCCCGCGCCAGGGTTTACACCTTTTTCAGCTGTGAAGTTCACAGACTGTACTGATGAGGGAGGGTATCTGTAGAGTTAACCCTTCAAGATAACCGTAAGCCCAACACTTAGAGTTAACCCAAACCCTTGAAGAAACCCGAACTCTAAAGAGCTACGTTCAGACCCCACTTGTTACCATAGTACAGGTTTCCCCCGTTATCCGAAAGTGAAGCATTCCTGTGAAACCTTTCATAAGCCGAAATGGCATAAAGCGAAGAAGGAATTACCAGTAATTTATGTGGGAGAAATTTTTGAGCGTTCCCAGACCCAAAAAATAACCAAAAAATAATCAAATCGTTGTAAATAACACACAAAACCTAACAGTATGAATGGTGGATGCAGTCAAGTTCAACGCACACACAATGTCTTTATTTCATTCACCACGATGGAAATGCTGAATTACGTCCAGTTTTACACTAAGTGTAACACCCTTACAAGCTCTCTGACATTTTGGGACACATCTTGCTAACGGATGCACAAAACAAATCGAGATGAAGCACAGATGCTCAGAGACACAATTCAAAGCTATGGCGGCTTGATGCTGAGATGCTGAGTGTCGTTCCTCAGGGTGCGGGCTACCTCTATTATGCTATTCTCGCTTTTTTCGTAAAAGTGAAAATGCTCCTCGGATTTCATTCGGTTAGCAAAAACAGGTACTAATGTAGGTCTTTCACAGAAGCGAAGTGGCGTTAGGCGAACTTTCAAAAAGCGGGGGATACCTGTAGCCCTGATCAAGGTTCTTACCCTCAGTTGCTTTAGCAAATATTTCTCAGCTCTAAGTCACTTTGGAGAAGAGCGTCAGATAAATGTGCGGTCAATGTCGTAACGTCAAGCAGGATTTGATGCGAGGGCCTTGTTTGGGGAGCCCAAACGAAACAAACTGCTCTGAGTCCTTGTGGAAGAAATGGTTCTGGTGTCGAGAGACACACTGCACCTCATTACCCGCTGCGGCCATCGCGTCGTGTTCCCGCGCTGGCAGATGTTCGCTCGCCTGCCTGGCAGGGTGTCGGAAGGAGGAATCGTATAGGAGATGTGGCAAGTTCACAATGCATATTTCAGAAGGAGGGGGAATAAAAGGCACTCGGAGCCGGTGTCAGAAACGTCCTGCTATCTTTGGACTTTAATGTGATCCTCCTTGGTAGCGCAGTGAGTAATATCAGCTGTCAGGTAGTGCTTCACTGCAGCAGATTATTTATATACAGCAGCAGGGTGTACAGGGGCTTTTTCATGGAGGTCTGGAGGTCAGAGAGTGACTTTGGGCCTCCGCGGCTGTATTTCTCCGAACGACGGCAAGGAACGTGGCGAAAAAGCGTCTAACCAGACTTGACCTTCCTGCTTTCGGGAAAGACGCGTCCCGAGATCCCGGCACCTCTTGGCGCTTCGGCGCGTCCTTCTCCAAAACCCGTGGATCTTAGCAGGTCGGCTCTGATCCTCCCGGAGCCTCCCTCGCATATCTCGCCTGCTCGCAACATCTGTCTTTCAGTGACTTCGAGTTGAATGCGTGTACGTGAGAACGCCAGGAAGGAAAGCGTCGGTGGAAGGTCGGGCAAGAGTAACAGTGGTGGCTGGTGACGGAGGACGTGATTTTCAGTAGCCCATCTTTTGTTTAAAATAAAACCTAGCAGACATTAATTTTTTTTCTTTTTTAAACCATTCAGAAAATCGACCGTATGAAAACCAAAAACTTTTATGCAAATCTTCTTCTTTTTTTTTTTTTTATTTTTTGAAAATGTTGTAATTAAGAATATTTTCTTTTTTTCCTTTCGTAAAATAGACAATGTGATGATACAGGCCACTCAGTGGTACAACAGCAGGACCTACAATCAAGTTTACACTAAATTTGCGGAAACGGGCACTTAAGGATACACTGCAGGAGAAACTGTTTTACGAGGGGCGTCGCTGTAAATACTCCCTTTAAATTTTAGTCGAAGAAATGTTTGGGCTTTGCAGAATATCTTTATTTTTTTACGTTTGCTTATTTGAGACATGACATCATGATACCGAAGGCCCATTGCGTACACTTGTCCCTACCATGTTTTACCGCAGCTCATTCACTGAGACCTTCCCAAAGCACGCTGCTGAAGGACACACCTGGACTCCAAGACCACCTCGCCACCTAGTGAAATGACACAGGTGTTGCACCGGTTCAGGGTATTGTTAGAGGTTCGAAAGGTGCATCAGAACCCACCGGAGTATGTCTTCGCCCCATATCACCCCTCCACCCTGCTTTCCCGACCGCACACACACCGGTGTCTCTGTCACCCTCACAGGAAACACACCATAAATGATTAATGGCGCGCATCCGTCTGGGACCGTGCAGAGGGTGCGCGTAACGGGAGAGCAGCTCTTAGAGCCTGGGGTTGTGGAGGGGACCCGACGGCCAAGGGCCAAACCGCCAGGGGCCCAGAGGTGTTCGAGCACAAAGGAGCGGTCTCCCGTCAAGCTCTTTTCGCCCGTCCCTCCTTAAAACGGAGCCGCGAGCGATTTGGCGCCGCTCGTCCTCGCGCGCGAGCACATCGACACGCCACGCGATACTAATGAAGACGTGATCAAGAGCGCCTAACGCCAGTCCCCTCCGCACCGGATCGACGTCGAAATCTGGAGCGCGCGCAGACGGCTGCTCCTCGGAGACGGAGCCATGGATTATTTATTCGCAGTGGCCCCTTGTGGGAGGCTTTCAACTTCGGAACAAAGTCGACGTGCATTGTAGATCTCGGTGTGTGAACTTCTCTGACAATGGTAGCTTGTGGGGGTTTCGTGGCTGAACAGTCTAAAGAACACCAGAAATATATATATGCTCTACATATATATATAAATATGTAGTTATGTATATATAGTTATGTTTAGATTTATATGCATTTTAAACATTAGAATAAATAAATATATTTATATACAAATGTGTATAAAACTATATATACATGTACACCTACATATATATATATATATATATATATATACTGTGTGGGGGGCGCCATGGCGCAGTGGGTTGGGCCGCAGTCCTACTCTCCGGTGGGTCTGGGGTTCGAGTCCCGCTTGGGGTGCCTTGCAATGGACTGGCGTCCCGTCCTGGGTGTGTCCCCTCCCCCTCCGGCCTTACGCCCTGTGTTGCCGGGTTAGGCTCCGGTTCCCCGTGACCCTGTATGGGACAAGCGGTTCTGAAAATGTGTGTGTGTGTATATATACTGTGTATATATATGGATACATATGTAGGAATAAATTTGCAGAAGGAAGACACACACTCTGTCTCTCTCCCATACAGATGTTTCATTCTGTCCTTCTTAAGTGGCCGTCCTTCCCAGCCGTCCTGAGTTCTTCACCTTCCTAGCCGTTCCGAGTTAAAAAATGCTGCATTAAAAAAATTGTGTGCCTCTAGTAATAAAGAGAAAAAGGGATTGCATTTTTACAGCTCTGTCGCTCTTATGATAAATTACTGCAAATGATGTGCTCGTCTTGTGCTGCTTCACTGCCTTGTTTCTCAGAAAAATAAACCATTGGTTATTAAATATTGCTCAGTTATACTTGCATAAAGCTGTGAACGAACGCTTTATTGTACTGTCACATTGTGCTTTTAGAGGTTCATAAATATTATTAAGCACTAAGCGATGTCATTATTCAGCCATAACATTATTATTAAGTTATTTTTATTACTGGAAGGTCTAACAAAATCCAGCATTTCTTCAAATAGAATGTCACAACATGCATTTCCTCTTTTTCTGTAATTCTTAAAAAAAAAAGAAGAAACATATGGATGCACTGATCCGTGTGCGTTGCAAAAGGAATGAGACGTGATGTTGGAACTGGAAACTCCCTACCGTTCTGTGTGACTACCAGTACTGTCCCCCTTTTCATCACACACACACACACACACACACACACACACACACACACACACACACACACAGACTGAAAGTGCTTGATCCAAGCAGGGTTGCAGCGAGCTGGGGCTTAACCCAGCAGCACAGGGCGCAGGGCCAAAGGGGGAGGGGACAAACCCAGGACGGGACGCCAGTCCATTGCAGGGCACCCCAAGTGGGACTCGAACCCCAGACCCACTAGAAAGCGGGCACAGGCCAAACCCGCTGCACCCCCCTTTTTCATCACAGTCATTTATTTATCACAATTTATCTCCAAAGTGACTTTGATGATTTCCAGGAAACAGGCATTAGCACTGATATATCAATACAAATTGTGTAACATTTCTTACATTACTCAGTTTATTTAAAATGCTAGTTATTACCCTCTTTCTTTATTTGATGCCTTTGTCCAATGCAGTTTGCACTATTAGACTTGTACATTAAGCTATTTATACAAGTTACCCATTCAGACAGCAGGGTAATTGAGCATAAATACAGTGCTGAAGGGCAATTGAGGAGGAAGCAGGATTCGAACCCACGTCTTCTGATTGCAAGGGGACGGTTCAAACCGCTACACCACCTGTTGTCCCTAGCACAGCCTTCCACTCGTGCACTTGTCGCCATCTCCATTTCCGAATTGCGCTCTTCACTCTCGGCCCGATCCTAGTGCTTTCCCTCATACCGTGGCATTTTCGCTGCTCTTCTTTTCTCAGACACACTTTTCTCATATGATTCATTACAGCTGTCTGCGAATTTCATGCTTCTCAAGTTACCCAGTCATACACTGCTGGCACAATGAATAGTTAAGGCACTGTCATCTGGGGGGAGCGCTCCAGACAGCCGCAGACGGCAGATTTTCGCTGCCTTGAAAAAGACTCCAGGCAAAGAAGGCTCAACAATTTGTTATGTCCCTGAAAACATGATGAGAACTACAGTAATGCTGAGAAAATGCACACTGGAGCAAATTAATATTTGTCCACTTAATAAGCACTGAGTGCGAGGATGTTCTTATCTCGTTTCGCTCCAGACGTGGAGTCGGCGGCTGGCAGCGAGGCTTATCTGTAATCGCCACAGGTGGATTACACAAGAAAAGCATTGTAAACCCGTGGATTACACAAAGGTTATGAGCGCCGATCTCCGGCGCTGCTCTCTTCTGTCAGCACAAATTCTCGAAGCTGGACTGCGCTGTCTGGGCCGTGCAGAAGAGGACCGCGTCTTTAAGGCATCGGGATGATGAAGGTGCTCGGTGCGTGTTTGCGGCAGGTGGGCCGGGTTCGGCGATCGGTCACGTTCACGGTTGAGATCCCTCAGCGGAGACGTCACTCGTGTTCCAGCCGTTGGGTTCTAACCCAGACATATGACTTTATTTCAGGGTGAGGAGGAGGGCGAGATGCTCTAGGTTCAGGGCGGGTTCTTCGCTCGTCATCACGCGACCCCGTACGAGCCGCCCTGGCCACGCCATCCATCCTCCTTCATCGACTCCAACCGCCTGTCCCCGTCGTGCTGCTGCTACCGCACAAGAGCCCCGCTGCCTCCCCATCATTTACCGGCTAACTTCCTGCCATTCCACAACTCCAGATGGCTTTTTGAAAATAAGCCCGATGTTATCGTTAATACGATTCCGCATGATTCATTACCAGCGGACCAGGCATTTATAAAGAGCGCAGCCTCTCTGCAATGCCTTCTTTTCTTTATCATTTTGCATCATGATTGCGATGCCTTATGCGAACGTAAAACAGATGCATGAATGAACCCCTTTATGGGTATTCAGCTCTCCGCCATATTTTATGACCTCCGGTTGCCCCTGGAACTTCTCCACCCTCGCTCATCTTTCTCCCATCCCGAACATTGCGCTACAAAAAAAAAAAAGAACGGCAAAGCAAACAAATAAATACACGAACGCGTTTCCTCGTGATATTGAAACTGTGAGCGATCTTAGTGCAGAAGTGCAGCTTCGCAGAGAGAAACCGTCGCAAATATTTGCGTTGAGGACAAAAAGAAGCCGTCGAGCGGGAAGTACAGATTACTGCCCCGTTTAACATTCGTTTTCCCATTTATCGCCGCTTTGACTTCCATCTTAAGACAAGGAGTATCGAAGGATTTATCTTGGCCTTTCATATTTCGAGACGAGCAGCACTGAGTGCCGCGCCGCGACGTGTCAGCTGAAGTGCGGAGTTAGCCAGATCGGACGTTTCTTCAATGTGTAAAGTTAATGAAGTTTCTCCCTCACGTAGGAGCGGTCTCGGCCTCGACTGATCGATTGATTCGTTCATTGTCTCAGTTCCCTGCTGCTTGATGGACTGCTCCCTGAAGTGTCACCCCTCCCCCATGAAATGTGCTCTGTCTCCTCCGCCGGACCCTTTTCCGGTAATTTTTTACCGCACCCCCCAGCAGATGACTGCTCCGATGACACCGTGCACTTGTATCCGCTCTCGGTGGTACACGTTGTGGCTCTTTTGCAGGCACTCCGAGCTCCACAGCCAGCCACATAACGAAAACCAACTCCTACCAACTTCCCCAGCACAGTGATTCCTGCGTGGGCTGGGCTGCGTCAGGTTAACTCCCTCGTTCGGGGTAAGCACTGCTCTAAGGTAAAGAGACGACTATTCCTGCGGGGTTCTGAAACAGCAGCCTCAGGGTCACCGGCCAAGAACTTCGACCGCAGTGCCCCCTGCTGCAGACAGCTGCTGAAGTTCAGGTTCTGACCTCCTGGCTTTGCTCACAAACACAATAGGGCAGGTCCACAACAAGATCCAACAGGACATGAGTTCTCAAGCACCTGGAATCCAGCCAACGTCATCTCGGCCTCCGAGGCTCATTGACTGATGTGTTATTGTCTTAAAGAGCTCGGCTAGAGGCAGGAAATCACATTTCCAGAGCTCTGACATTTTGTTTCGTTTGGCTGCATTACTGCCGCAGTAACAGCTGTCGGAGGGTCTGACAAGCAGCCTTACATTTATTCACCTAGCCGACGCTTTTCACCAGAGTGACTTACAATGTTAAGCTACTTACAAGCATTTACCTATTTATACAGCGGGGTATTTGTTACCGGTGAAGTTTAGGGTAAGTACTTTGCACAAGGGTACTACAGCTGGAGGTGGGATTCAAACCTGTGGAGTCAAAGGTTGCAGCTCTAACCACTACACTACCAGCTGGTCCAGTGGTCAGATTTGTGGCCAGTTTCCCTTGGCCTGAATGCATTCACTGGTATCTCCGAAGGCCCGTCACTCAGGTAGCAGGCGGCGTAGTGGCTAGAGCTGCTGTTTTGCATTTGAAGGACCCAGAATTGCATTCCAGCTTCTTCTGCGGTACCTTTGATCAAGGTACTTACCCTAAATTGATACAGTCAAATTTACCCAGACTGATCAGTAAATATACTGTGTACCACCTGTGTGTTTGTACCAAACTGCCCGAGAAATGGATTCCTCCTGCAAACTTCAGTAATACAGGTCTGTAGTGTCAGCTGCCTTCAGAAAACTGCAGTTTCGCTGCACAGCAATTTCACACTGCAGGTGTCTATGTCACGGTGCAGAACCTACCAAGTTAGGGCATTACCTGTTCAAAATGAACATTTGGGTATAGATCTTGGGTATCAGGTGGGAATTCTTTGCCAAACCTGGATTCCTGTTTGTTTCAGAGGAATTTCCAGGTTTGTGTTGGGGTAACATTCGCTTCTCAACCGCAGCCTGCCTGCTTTAAGTTGCCATTCATTTTTTTCCCATTTTGAGAGCAATGACAACCCCTCAGAATGGCCATCTCCTTTAACTGATGACTCTGCGTGCCCCCTCTGTCATCCTTCATGTCTGTCTGCTCTCCACAAGATACGGGGACAACCGGCACGGGGAATGGTAGCCGTGAATCATGGGAGACACTCGGCGGCTAAATGAAGTCCCACGGCTGAAATTCCCGCAGCGGAGATGCGGCTCCTCTCCGAGACGTTTGAAAACGGCCGTCACCTGTCAAACCCAACCACTGGCAGTGACTTCAGATCCATTACGTTTTGAAACTCCTGCCTCCTCATGCTGCTGTTGAGGACTCTGCCTGCTGGAGAAGAACGGGAGGAAGCCATGCCAAGACGCTGAAGGAGCACTTGCCAGGAAGGGCCCTCTGTACCCCTGTAAATACTCTGGCAGGTCAGAAATCACTCGGGATAAAAGCACCTGTGAAGGCCTGTAGATCTCATTTACCCAAGTGTGAAACAACTTTTGGCGATAACCCGTGTTCTCCAAGATCGCCAATTTGTTTAAGACATCCAGCACGAAGACCTTGGTGCTTTCCCACCCGGATCCCATCATGCTCTTTGGCTCCTTAGAGTGCCCCCATGTTCCGGCAAAAGCTTCGCAGAGTTTGTCACTGTCATACAATATTGATGTGTTATTCGAAGTTTAATTTCGCACGTATGGCATGACAAATGGCATCGCCCACTAACAAACAGCTTGGGGGATGTAGGATTTTCATGCCAGATTTTGGTTAATGGGGCTCTGTAGAACAATAAATCCACAAGGGGTTTCTCTCCTCGACTCAGGTAAGGAGACCAGTCATCAGTCGTCTCTTTGCATTGGCTGGAAAAGTTTATGGATGACGGTACGCGTTGCCTAGCGCGGTGAAACAGAAGGACCAGACAGCACTCAACTCCTGCATACTAACACTGTGCACACAAGTTGAACGGAGTGCCTCTGGGTTGTTCTCCCTCTGCAGTACCTTTTAAAATTCACAACATCCCTGGTAATAAATCACCAGTTTCTGCAATGATGGAAATTCCGCCTCCTTTGTGTTAATTTGGTTTCCATTCCGCAAAACAATATGTTGGTCCGCGGGACCGATTACCCCCGTTCGGATTCCATAGAAGTTATCGCCAGTTGCGTGTTAGTGTGTCAGAAAGAAGTGGGAGCTGGTTTACAGATACATATGCTTGCACACGTGTGCGTGTTATTAGCCTGTGTACTGGGATGTACTGTTCGCCATGGCTCCAGCAATAGAAGAGCCACAGTCAAAAACCAGACTGATTGGGGTGAAGCGGGGCCTCTTTGGAAGTCCAACGCCGAGACGACTGCGCATTCAGCTCTACGGCTCTCGGGTTTGAAATGATCGTCATTCTTATCCTTCTCTTCTGTGATCAAGAGCTACTGTACGCTAAAGAGCCGTGGTCCAAAACCAGACGGATCGGCGGTCAAACGGGGCCTCTTTGGGAGCCCTACGCCAAGATGAGAGCGCATCCAGACTTGCGGCTTCCGAATTTGACACGGTCGTTATTCTTGTCCTTCTCTTCTCGTTCTTCAGCATGTCTCCAGCTGAATGATGACTCACTCAGCTTTCGTGGACCCCAGCTGCGCGACCAGAAACAACACTCTTACATTGACAGCGAAGAAGACATTAACCGATACATAAAGTGTATCTCAGTTAGTCTGACAAATGGAGTCCTGAGACAGAAGTGCAGTGCCTGCTATTTATCTCCTTTTGACCCTGAACCAATTCATCAGACGAAAGGTAATGTCTTAATAGCCCAGCCTTTAGTAACAGCTTAACAGTACTTAACTGCTTTTGCTTTCTTGCTTATTATGACATATTCAGACAATTTATAACATTGCGGGGGGGGGTTGAAGGACTTCGGCCAAACCCTGAAATTGACGCCAAGCAAAAGTTTCCGTCATCACAGACACAAGGTCTTATCACTGGAGTTGTTTGATTCTGACAGGAATGAGGTGAAATACACGAGCCGAAGTTTAACTTCTCTTTCCTGCTCCCTTGGGTCGAATCCCCGACTTGTCCACGGTTGTCCGGTACGACCGTGCGAGGAGAACACGCCTATAGCCCCATCAATCTGACTCAGACCTCCGTCGATATCAAGGGCCACGGGGATGACAAGACGAGCCCAATTTAGTGCTATCGTAATGTGGGAGAGGCTGTTCGGAGATGAGTGCTTCTGTGAGACAGGTTAGCGTCCCAGGCTGTGACTGCTTGCTCGTTCCTTACGCACCCTGACAAAGAGAAGGCAGGAGCTGGCAGACGCTCCTAAGAAGGCGAGTGAAAGGAAGAAGCAACGTTGTATGGGAGTGAGTGTGTGTCAGTCGGATTGGCGCAAGGGTGCCGGTCGGTGTGGAGCGAGTGTGTGTCAGCCGAAGTGGAGCTTGCAGCTGCCGCTAACTCGCTGTCATCACTACTCCGCTGCAGGGCCCTCTCGAAGATGGGGGAAAAATGCTCACAGCAGCGGTGGTCCTTGGAGCTCAGAGGAAAGGTTCGGTACCGGCTGCACTGACAGAGTACCTGAACATAAACCAACCAGGCCAGCAAGACCAAGTCTTCAGCTCCAGATAGTGGATTCCATCTGACACATCATCTCAGACAAAAGAACTCTATTGGGAAAAGGTTTTATAAATGGAAAATTCTATTATTATTATTATTATTATTATTATTATCACTACAACTAAAATATGTATATATAAATGTATACATATGTAAAATATAGGCACACATACGAATGTGCATGAAAATCTGTATATCAAATTGTATTCGCAAAAATGTTTAAATCTCTTGTATAAAGATCATTGCAGATACTTTTTATACATACAGTATAAAGTATATATGATGTTTTAGCTGTATATATGCATTCTGCAACTGTAAGCTGGAGTTTGGTTACTGCTTTGTACAGCAAAATGTTAGTGACTAATCTCAATTCAATTGAACAAAAAAAATAAAATAATACAAGGATAAAATGGGTGAAAAGAATAAATATACATGGTTGCTGTCCTTGCAGACTGCCGTATCCTATTGGCGGTAAAGGCTCATGACCTTTGTTCGCTCGCCAGCTCTCTGCTGCCCCCTGTGGCGATGCGCTGTGATGAATATCGAGGTGGATGGGTGTGACGATCAAAAGCTGAGTCTCTGCCTCTAGGGAAAGGGAGCTAGCCAGGCTGCTCACGTGAGCCCCATCCCCTCAACCGTTTCCAGAGCACTCAACGGTTGACCTTCAAAGCCCAGGCAAACATTCCCATTCCAGGAATGGCCTGACTGATGCTCTGGTATTCAAGGATGACTCTGCATCATGCGCCACGCTCTGGACTGATGTCATTGGTCAACCTGTTTAGTCTTTCCTTCCCCGTGGCTTGACAGGACCTTGAAGGTCAGCGACTCTGCAGCATCTCAGCTGTGACAAAACGGGCTTAGCGAGTCAACGTGACAACGGGAGAGACCATTCCGCTGGTTTATGTACAATGTGGGCAGGTCTGATAGAAAGCCAATTGTGGCACGTGAGAGGGAGACTCCAACGCACAACGAACACATAACAACATCTGTACCTGGTTACCACGCCTCCCTAACACACATGCAAATAGTTACAATGTCTGAAATTCATTTAACTTACAGCGATAGGGAGGCGTGGTAACTAGGTGCAGGTGCTTCGGCCCCACTTGCAGGTGCTTCGGCCCCACAATCTCAGCATTCGTACTCGATTAAGGATCGCTGGGTTCAAAAACTGTTGAATTTTGTGACTATAGGAGTGATGCAGCATATGGACTCACTGCTATGCCCTCCAAGATGTGTCCTTCTCTCTGCTGAGATGGACGCTGTCGCTTACATGCCTTGATGCGTCCAATCACTAGATACCTCCACCCCACTGCGCTCCGCCGCGAACCAACCACCCACCCGCCATGTCATGCGCCACCAGTCCGTCCCCAACAAACGCCCCCAGCCCACATCACAGCGCGCGCTCTGCTCGGTGGTCACCACCCTTGGGAAGCGATCGCCAATTATGGCCCCTTCCGTGGCCTTCCGCATCTCATTAGCGGGGCATGCAGCCAGGAGGGCTGCTAATGCCTGCCATTGTATGCATTAGTCATGCAATCAGACCCGCTCCAGTCATGAGATTAAGATGGGTATATTTACCGGACCTCTTGTGCCCGTGGCGCTGATTAGCCTGCGGAAGCGAAACTTGCCAAAAACGGTCATATCTTTAATTGCCGTTCTTGTTTTTCATCGAGAAATCACTGTTTGGGTTGGGCTCTTTTTCATAATGCAGCGAATGTGCGTGGATGTTTCTGGAAACGTTACACCTGAAATGGCCTGAGTGTGTTTTGGAAGAGCTTTCAGTTAGAAACACAGTGAGATGTCTTAGTGGCGGAGGCTGGACTGCAGCAGAGATTTGAGTCAATACATATGTTTGTCTATGACTGAAAGAATGAATGAATGAATGAATGAATGAATGAATGAATGAAACTTTATATTAATCCCAGGTTAAAATTCACTTTACTTGTAGCAGCATAATTATATTTGTAATATTACTACAAATTATACATATATAAACATATACATACATACATAAGCACATAAGAAGTCAGACACAATTAAATAGTCAAATTACATATATAAATTATTTAATTATATATAATAAAGTGTCACATATGGATGTGCATATAATACTTGTATATCAAATTGAATTTGCAATGTTTTAGCTTTTTTGTAAAGATTGTTTCAGTACTTTTTATACATATCTATAAATGTATATATACATTTATATATATACACAGCTATAACATATATACAACACACTCACACACACACACACACACACACACACACACATATATATAGTAGCACTGTACACTGGACCTTGGCTACTACTTTGTATGACAATGTTTGTGACTAATCTCTCATTCATTGCTCATTTTCAATTTAAAAAAATTATTTGCCAAATCAGAAACCAAATGCAAGTTTTTCAGATTCTACCTTATTAGCACAGCATGGGATGTGGGGAATTACTGCCATGTACAGTTGTTCATGTCCAGGACTGATGCTTCGTGAGAAACAGTTTGTTTGCAGGATATTTAAAATGCTTCAACATTTCCATAATTGACTGATCAATCGATATTCGCGGTCACGGGAGCCCCAAAGGACATGTTCTTTCGTGTTTCCTGTCGAACCCGACAATCTTCCAGACCCTCGGTGCATTAGAGCATCTCTGCTTTGTCGTAATGAGGCCTGCAGTAAAATGTGTGTGAGGCACTAGTGCTGTGGGCCAGAAAGATGAAACAGACCCAAAAACATCGTGGTGGAAGCAGGGGCGCAGTCGGTCTAGCGACGGGACGCAAAAAGGGGAGGGCACCACTGTGTGTGTGTGTGGGGGGGGGTTTCCATCTTTTTACACCAGTAGCAGGGTAAAGTGTACTGCCCTGGAGAGTGGGGTGGAACTGGAGGCTCTGGAGGTGCCTCGCTGCATCTTCTCTGTTTACACGTAAGGTGCTGAGAAAGGGGGGCAGGTTGAGTTGGCCTGATTCCATGGCAACAAGCAGCACAACTCAAATATAGTAACTGATATGACAATAGGGTGCCTGAGCCAAACACTTTTGTTTCTGTTATTGTAATATTTCATAAATTTAACAATTTTGTATTTTAAACTGTGTAAGAAGGACACACCTCCTCTATTGCCAAGTTACGTTTCTCCGATGCTTTTCCCCAAACCAACTTACAGTGTTAATGTGTCTATTCTTATTTAACTACTTACACTGCGGGGTAGTTTTACAGGAGGAATTTAGGGTAATTTTGTTGCTCAAGGGCTCTATAGATGGAGGTGGGATTTAAACCTGCAACCTCTGGGTCCAGAGGCAACAGCTTTAGTTGCTACCCCACCGAAGGGCCCCTTGTACATATGTTAGCCCAGCTGGCTGGCAATGCACACATTTACCCCGTTTCCACTGCTATGTTGGTGGGCAGTTTGGCTGCTCCGGCAATGTTTCAAATCCACACGGGCGTCAAACTTGAAAAAAAAATAATAAAATAACGTGCTATAGTAGTAATGCAGGCCTCGTTTGAGGAACCAGCTGGCAAAGTGACAGATGAGCCAGCGTGAGGTGCACAGCAGCACGTTTCGGCACCAGAGTGGCACCTGTTTCAGTGCAACCGGGTTCCTCCCATCAGGAAGTATAAAATAAAACCAGAAAATAACTTAAAATAACCTAAAAAACAGTGCGATCCAGCGTGCCTTACAGTATTTTCCCATTCATTTAGATGCATGTTTATTATGAGAGCATTCAGGTGAACCACCTCGCTCCAGGGTACAACGGCAGGGTCCTCTTGGGACTTGTCTCATTTTTTCTTAACAACTACGCCCCCTGATACCTTTACGAGGCTTTGCGCTGATTTGAATGCAGATCAGCGCGAACAGAGGGCGGGGCTACGCGGGGTCAACCTGCCAATGACGGACAGCCTTCGGCAGGACTCCAGCCACTGGCTGCTCCCGTCGGTAGCTCCGCCCCCAGGGTATCATGGCAACATGTAACCGAGCAACGGCGGAGTCGGGGCGTGTGCGGGCACGAGCTGTTTAATTAGCTGCCTGCTTTGATAAGGTCATGCCGAAACCCATTAAAAGCATCATTTTGTGTTTCCAGGAGGCAGAACAGGGAGGTAAGAATGTTTAATACCACGTTCCTTCTCCTCGGCTCCATATAGCTGTTTAATACCACCGAAAGGTCAGAATTAATGAATACATCTTCTTATGCAAAAGTAATATGTAGTGTGTGTTAAAGTATGGAGTTCAAGATATGCAAATGAAATTTATGCCATGTACTGATGGGAAATTATGATCGGAGCCAAACCCCTCCGCATAAAATTTCATCTGTGGAGAGAACAAAAGTTATTATCCGATAACTGACATATAGCTTGACACAGCGGGAACGTTAACATTCTGTATTTAACACATGGGTGACTTTTAGTGCCTTTCGCTTGATGAGACGTTTTTGCAATTATTAGCCGTACTTTTTGCGCCGTTACTTGATATTCAAATTGGTGAGTGTCTCACTAGCGCCCCCTGGCACTTTGAAATAGGAAAGGATTTTGTGTGTGTGTGTGTGTGTGTGTGTGTGTGTGTGTGTGTGTGTGTGTGTGCGCGTGTGTGTGTTTGTCCACATTCCCTGCAAAGCTGTTTGATTGAGGAAGGAGGAGGAGGAGGTTTCGTCTGACGGCGAACGCCACTCGGCGTCGCCGGAAAATGAGAGGAATTCAAGCGAAGAGTTCAAATCCATTCTGAGGTCTCTTTTTAAATGCAGGTCAAACACGTGACCGTTTTTCTCGGCCTCCGTCTCACTCTGCTTACCCTGGTGAAAAATGAATGCTTCTGATGTGCATTAAAAGGCAACCACTATGGCGGCACTTGACCCACCGTGTGTGTGTGTGTGTGTGTGTGAGTATGTGTGTGTATGGATTAAGAGAACTCCTACAGAAAGAGGCCCCCCTGTTGGGGGTGGAGTGTCGGGGGGGGGGGGTTATGGGGTGAGGCTACAGGCAGTTAAACCTGTTCATTAGTCTCATGAGATGTACACTGAACCTTTGGCAGTTACTGTCAGTTCTTGTCAAACTCTCGGGACGATGGAGGACGTTGTGGGATTCGCTATCATTCTTAAAATATTAAATGAGGACAGTTGTTTTATTATGGCTTAATTGAGAATTTCCGATGAGGAAATAGCGGGACATCTTGAATCATGAACTGATGCGACAGCTGACGCCCCTCACCTAAGCCGTGTCGGTTAAGGGAATCACGTCGGGTTTAATTTGTTCCTCGAAAAGGTCGAACTGCCGCTTAAGTAAGTTACTTGTAATGATTAATTAAGTAAACTACATGTCGATTGAGGCGCTTCCTGATTTGGTCCATCCAACAAAGCAAATCAAGTCTTGACAGGGACTTAGGGGACACTGGTCTCAGGGGACCAGACATTCATCTGACATCTTTGTCCAAGGTAACGTGCTCCTGTGTGGTTCGAACGCAACGCTGCTTGCGATGATTTACCCACGTATACAGCATTTTTACTGTGCCGGTTCAGGTTAAGTACCTTAATCAAGGGAAACAGAGCAATATGTGGGATTCAGACCTGGGTCCTTTGAGTGAGAGGCAAAATCTCTAGCCACTGCGCCACCTGCTGGTCGTCTGTTTCAGGGAGTGAATAGAAGCCCTTTAATGCCAGAAATCTGGACCTGATCACGTATGAGTTGTTGAAAATCAGCTTTACCTGAGCACTGAAAGAAATCATTTCCCTAAACCCGTTACAGGTTGCTTTCTCGAGTCTGTTTCTATCAGATTTGACCACATTTTACTTGGAAAATATTTGTAGATCCATTTATAATAACTGCTTGTCTTGGGTAGGGTCCTAGGGATCCGGAGCCTGTCCTTGAATCACTTTACCTCAAGTTACTTCAAGTTATTCATATTACTTGGGCACAAGTCCTTCATGCATAAATGCATTACAAATACAGTTAAAATATAAACATAGTTATTATTTTATTATTTACAAATATAAAAATTATTTATAATTTATATTAAACATTTTATTTAAAGCATCAAACAAAATAATGTTTTAAAATATTTAAAATAATAATAATAATTGTAAAAAAAATTATATCTACATAATTTTTTTTGGAAAACCAGCTTGTCCTCATTTGCACTTTAAAAGGCACCAAACTAACATTTATTCCTTTTCATGTGTCCAGAATAATGTTTGTAAGAGCATTTGGGAATTTTTTTTTTTATCTTGGAAGAGTTTTTTTCTGAGGCTCTTTCACGGAGCAGCGGTTAAAGATCCTTTTAGCCCTTTGGGATGAGCAATGCTGGACAATGTGGATGTGAATGTCAATGTCCCAAACCGTAGTGTCGCTGCTAATCCGACTGTCCTTGTCAAGCTCGGTGCCCCAGGGCGAAGCCGGCTAATTGTGAGTCGCCGTTACGAGGCCGTGTAAATAACCGGCAGCGTTGCCCTCAGGTCCGTTTCAGGCTGTGCGTCTTTACGGGCTCCGTTGGGCGGCGGCTGCGAGGGCAGAGTAATAAGCATAAAATGCAACTGCTCGACAGGAGGAAATTCCATTAGTAATAAAGCGAAGAAACGGAAATGGGACAAACACTCAATTTCCACATTGAATTTGTTTTGGATGAACCTGCGTAGTTTGCTGGACTTTAATTCAATTACTGGGATGTTTTATAGCAGCTGTGATTTCATCCTCAGGTGTCTATAGCTGGTAACTGGGTCCTGAGTTTTGTGCTTCTTTTGCTGTGTCTTACAATGTCCGCTGTAACAACAACCCCCCCCCCAAACCCTCGCATTTAACGATGCTCTTCATGTGAAATGAAAGTGTTTTTTGGCGTTTTGCTTATGGAAACGACTCGTCGACAAGCACCTGCGAAAGAAGTGGTCCGGAGCGAGATTCGTCACAGTAAGTATAATCTGTGCCAAAACGCCGAACAAGTCGGCTGGGGAAGGAGGCCTGGAATGGAGGTTCCCTTATTCTTCAACAGGATCATAAAGCCTTTATTCAAAATATAAAAGCATGTCCGACTTTTTGCGAACGTGTTAAAACGAACAGATGAAATTTTAGCCAGTGTACGCTGCTCTGTGGAGGATTTTTGCGGCTGCGGGCCCGAAAACAGACACGTGAGGAATAGTGGACCGGAGCTCTGCCGCGGGGGGGGCGAGATGGGGTTCAACCCCCAAGTATACCAGCTTCACTATGTTCAAAACCTTGTGTAGAAACAGATGTTTGTTTTCAGATCAACTGGAAGTGGTTCAAGCAAAGTGTCCCATGCAATGCCCCCATCATTATAATAAAGTTTCCTTGGGTGCTCTGTAAGTAATGGGTAGTTGGTAGTGTAGTGGTTAGAGCTGCTGTCTGTGGATCTGAAGGTCACAGGTTTAATCCCTACTGCTAGCTGTTGTACCCTTAAGGAAGGTACTTACCCTGAATTGCTCCCCTTAAATTACCCAGCTATGTAAATAATTGTCAGTAGCTGAATCCTATAAGTTACTTTGCAGAAAAGTGTCAGCTATATTAATAAATATGGCTAAATTGACACTGCATCCTAGCTTGTTTGGGTGTGAATACATATTTGGGCCACAAGATGTCACAAAATCATCAGAAAAGCTGCAGCACACAGGCCCTCAGTGGGGGGAGTGTGTAACGGAGGGGCGGCGAACAAAAGGGATGCGAGTGAATTGTCAGTAACTGCGACTGATTGGGGTTTGTGGATGAAATGTGACCACAGCTCATTTACCCCTCCCTGGGTGTGCGGTCCCATTGCTGTGGCTCTAATTGATTTGCAAAATTTGAGGGTGGCCTTTTGGAGGAAGGCAACACGACCTCCTGGCAAGAAGCACGGGAAAGTGTGACGTGTCCTGTAATTTGCACTGGGTCGGTAGGTCGTCGTCCTGCGGATGAATGTGAGCTCTGACCTGAGTTGCTCGCATCAAGGTGACAGTGACTCCACTTTGAACGTACAGACAGTTTCCATATCCCAAGAATAAAGTGAACAGGGGCCCTTCATTGGACACCTGGATCACGCCTAGATAAACAGGCGCACTTGGGTTCGAGGGAGCCCGTCGCAGCTCTTGGGTGAAGAATAAGTGTAAAGGCCTCATCTGATGTACGATCTTACTTTACATCCGAAATATACCAAGTATGGAGAGGTACACAAGTCATTTGCTCAAGAGTTACTGCTGTCTACTAAGCATTATTGTCCTCCAGAAGAAATGCTTCAAATAAGGGGAGTTGTTTTATCCGCAGTAAAAGGTACCACAGTGACCATTGAATAAACTGCACATAAACCAGCCTCGGTCGTATAAAATAAGGGTGCAAATAATGTGCTTTTTTATCGATCAATCAGTCAATCAAGCCAATACAGACATGCGTCGCTTAATGATGGGGATCCTTTCTGAGAAATGCGTCGTTCAGCGATTTCGTCATTGTGCGAACATCATAGAGTGTACTTATACACACCCAGATGGTATAGCCTCGATCATAGAGTGTTCTTATACAAACCTAGATGGTATAGCCTCTATCATAGACTGTACTTATGCAAACCTAGATGGTATAGCCTCGATCATAGAGTGTACTGAACCAAACCTAGATGGTATAGCTTCAGTTCACTCAAGAGACGCAGTAAACACGAGATTTATGACATTGCTGCCGGCGTCACACAGCATACTGTTTTACAGTAAACTTTTTAATAAGTAGAAAGAGCACGCTGTAAAATAACGATAAAAAGTACAGGATAGTAAATACTGTACGTAAAGCAGCAACAGAGGTGTTTATTATCATTATCAAGTATTATGGACTGTACATAACTGTATGTGCTGTACTTTCATACGGCTGGCAGCACAGTAGGTTTGTTTACAGCACGAATAACACGAAAACGTGAGTAACACGTTGAGCTACGATGCCGCACGTCAAATTTCATCTCCATTATAATATTATGGGACCACCATCGTATACGCGGTTGGTCATTAAGCAAAACGTCGTTAAGCAGTGCATGACTGTATTAGTAAATGCCAACAAGGTTATGGAGATTCAGCATCTATGATGGAAGCATAGGGTGTCAGGCAGGGTACATCATAGAGGAGTTACCAATCCATCACAGGGCAATCACACACTCCTTCATTCACTGACTCTCTCTCACACACACACAAATGCGGTGAGGGCAGTTTAGAGTCACAAGTTCACCAGATACATATCTTTGGACCATGAGACGAAACCCATATGAACACAGGGAGAACAAAGAAACTCCATACAGACTGAGCCACATTATATTTAAACACAAACATTCATAATATGTATGAAAACACAGTGGATTTAGTCGATATTAACTTGATGACTGCTACACTGACGTCAACGGAGCAATCGGAGTGTAATGGCACATTATCCTGACGTCTGCTCCACAGGGTTGACCTACTGCTGAGCATCTCGGCCGCGTGTCAGCGAGGTGTGTCTGTGTGCTACACCCCCCCCGACCCCCTCCAAACTGCTGATGATACCTGCGTTTCTCAGCCCATTCTTCAGCTCTACATGGGGCTCGGGGAACAAAATACGCTTTTAACTATTAATAGGGGTTAATGGCTTTGGTGTAAAATGAGTCATTTCTCACTATGAGACTCCAGGGAGCCAAAAATTCAGCCGTTTCCAGGGGCAACCAAAATTTTACATATATATATATATATATATATATATATGTATGTATATGCTTTTACTTTTATTTGTTAATAATTTTTTCTTATTTTTTCTTTTATGTTTTCTTTTAAATTTTCCCATTCACTCTTGGCCAATTTCATTCCAGGCTGGAGCTGGAGGGATTTTTCTTTTTTTATTCTTAGGTCGTGACTTTAACTCGACAGAAATTAGCTGTTGCCCATTGAATTCCTCATTGCAGGTGGATTGCTGCGTTCAGCGCTGACTGTGTCCTTTTTCGCCCACACTAAGCTTTTTCATTTTGCCACGGTGGTGCCACAAGGAATCAACAAGTGCTATTTTTTATGATTGCGCTTACATAAATAAATAAAAAAGAAACTGTGATTGTTTGGGTGGAAAATGTTGTGTAAGAAGCGGAAAGGTGACGACACCTTAAACTGCAGCTTTCGCCGGTATCATTATGGCCAACTGCCCCGCAGGGGGTTCGATTATCCTCATGCCGGCCCTCCGCTCAGCGAATGGCAATCTCTTATTTCCTCTTATTCGTACGTTTGTCTGTTCGGCGCAAACAGGCCAACAAAAGAAGGAATTAAGGAATCAGTCTGACCTGCTGAATTAAAGACAATATTTACCTTTAATTTACACTGAAGCAGCTACACCTGTCCAGGGCTCCTTTTCCTCTCAACTTGTATGTAAACAGATAAAACTGAGATCCATCAGCACCCGATTATGCTCATTCATGCAATATTACAACACAGAGCTGCCTGCATTTGACTGAATATGTTAATAACTGGGTTCTTTTGCAGTTTCGTAATTCGACGTTTTCTCAAAGACGCTGATGGGTATTCGACTTCAGGCCTCATATCAGAGCACAAGACCAGGACCCAATCTTCCCACTGAACCGCACGACCGCACCTGAGATCGGATGGACGTTAAGCGCTTGGTTGATCGGAACACGTACCCAGCGTGATGTGGGTTGTGCCGAAACGGAGTCCTGTTACAGACACCCGTCGACTTACGCGAATAGACCGTTCTTCAACCCCTTACGTAAGTCAAAAGTTACGTATGTCACATTCCCCCTCCATTTAACATAATCACATTAATAATTTTTCCTTCTCAGTTATTGCACCTTAACATATCTTCGTTATTATTGTTATTTTCACGCTAGCTGTTCCTTTCACTGCTCCTTTATACGTGCAGCATCTCTCACTATCGTATTTATAGTCGATATGGCTAACCCCGGTTCCTATAGACGATAATCTTTGTCCACCTTCATACTTCCTTATTATTTTCTATTTCATCTTCAAATCGATTGCTGTACGCTTGCGAGACGGTTCTCGTTTTCCTTCAAGGGCATGTTTACCACCAGGCATTGCGAATAATGAAATGGGTAAAAAATATATGAGTAAAGCACTATACTAACGAGAGGAGATGCGTTCACGCCACTCCGACCTGGAAGGGACCTCTCCGGCCAATCAGAACGAGCCCTAGGGTTCGAGGTGCAACCACCTTAACCTAGATGTCTGAGAATATCACCTCCTAGAGACAGGGCAGGAGTCAGCAGGAAGCAACTGTTATTTGTTATCTGTTACTTCATTTGGCTGATGCTTTTCTCCAGAATATACAGTCTTAAGATTCTTAATTTATTCATTTAAACAAGTGGGTAATTTTTAGCAGAGAAATTTAGGGCAAGTACCTTGATGAAAGGTACTGCAGCAAGAGGGGGGATCCAAACCTGCAACCTTCACATCCAAAGACAGTGACTTTGACCACCATACAACTTGGTGCCCAAGTCCGATTCAAAAGCTTTTGATTGAAGGACCTGGCTGAGCTCTGCCGACACCCTCATGAACATCATAACTGGCCCAGGAACAATATCAAAGTGCGTAAAATCATTCAGATTGGAAAGAATGGTTTTCTTAGCAATGAAATAATGCAGAGATTGTCAAAGCAGCATGGGTTTGGTTCACTGCCCTGAGAAGCTGGTTACATCAGGCAACTGATATTAGTGGGTAACTTCGCTTAATGTTGTCTCCACACATACTGGAATTAAATTCAGGAGAAATTTTATAATTCTGGGTAGAGTGGAATATTCGGAGCAGCAGAGAGGTCTGGTTGCTGTTGACAGTGGTTCTGCTTCATGCTTCATCTACTTCATCAGCGTGCGAGTTGTACTTCAATAAAACATGGTGAAGACCTACAAGACGGAGTGGGGGGGTAGAAAGCTGCTAAAAGCTGAGGAGGAAGCACAGAAGAACCCTTTTTGTTTGGTAGCGTATGGACGTAAACTTCTCTCTGTAGAATTTAAATTTTGGACCATCTCAGAAACAGACAATAAGCTCCTAAAGTCTAAATGTCATATCTTAAAATAAACATAGAAAATTAATGAATTACTATGATATAGCAAGTAGCGCTGCTGTCTCCCAGCGTCTGGGTAGTGCGAGAGGACATGGGTTAGATTCCCACTCAATCTATGTGGAGTTTACACGTTCTCTTTGTGTCTGCGTGGGTTTCTTCCAGGTGCTCTGGTTTCCTCCCATAGTCCGAAGACATGCTGTTCAGGTTCACCCGTAGTGTGTGAGTGACAGAGAGAGTGTGTATGTTCCACTGATGTATGGATGAGTGACCAGTTCGCTGGAAGTTGCTTTGGAGAAAAGCGTCTGCTAGATAAATAAATGTAATGTAAAATTTACACCCCCGATTCTACTTACCTACTTGGTGTAACCAGTGCAACTTGGGCTTTACTTATTTTTGCACCTGCACTAATCGTGTGTTTCCACTACAAACGTTTTCCTCTAAAGCAACATATGGAATTGGTCATTACACACCTATTATGTCAAATGAGAAACACTGTACCTCATTAAATACCCATTTTGTGGTAAAACTAAGGGACACAAAGAGTTCACATGTTTTCAAGCAGCACAGTATGAATAGATCATGCATCATCCTTTCAGCTCTATAAACAGAAAACTGTCCAAAGTCACCAGTCTGACCGGTGGAAATGGCTTGTTGCCCAGGTATCCCTGCACTAGAGGAGTCCAAACCTGTCTACGTGCTCAACTGCGCTACTCAGGGTTTGTCACTGTTGAACACGCGGAGGGAAAATCTTGATCGTCTCACAAATCTTTGATCACTGTCAAGCCGTGACGGATGTGCTTTTATCCCACAACTATATTCGTTGAGCATCCACTTCTTTGTGTTTTCCGCCGAGTGCGCGCTCCGCTTTAATTAAGGTAACAGTCGAGAAAATTGGAGGGATTTAAACCTTTTTTGATGCGGCTCGACTCCATGGATTGTTTTTTTGCCTCATTTAATGTGTAAAATTAAGTTAAAGGCATCGAGGAAGGAAGCGGAGGCGGGAAGTGAGACGTCTGGCTTCATTGTTAAGAGCGGGCATAGCCTGGACTGTTACGGTTCGGGTGCTAATGATGGTTCGAGCCGTTTGGTTTGCATAGGGCTGGTCTGAAACTCTGAAAAATGAAATAAATAAAAAGTATGAGCAGGCATAAAAAAATGACAATACATGTGTGCACAAAGAGCACGTGCCTTTTCTTTTTGCTACGATGTGATGTGTCCTTAAAGAGCAAATGAAAGTGTGGCCACCATGAGCTAATTGATAAGGTGGATACGAATTACACCAACAGTCACAATTGTTCCACTCGTCCACAAGGTGACAAAAGGCAGCTGGACTTCCCTACAAGAGACTTTCGCTCTCCGCTCCACCAGATCCCCACTATTTTCAGCAAAAATAGGGGCAGGTGACTGTTAGGTAGTCTGCCTTTGAATTTCATCCAGCGATCTCTACGTGAGTGTGAATTATCATAAGTTAAGGTATCCTACACCAGGAGGTCGTAGGTTTTAATCCCGGCCTTCTGACTTAAACCACTAAACTGTGGCGGCATGAAACCTCATGTGATGTGAAAGCTGCGGATCGAAGTCACGCTTTATCAACCATTTATCTGCATCCACCAGTTGCTTTTCCTCAAACCAGCATAGAGAGGGGTTAAACTTGCAGATTTATTCATGTCTATTCAGATAAACATTTTAACAAAGGGAATTCGAGCTGCACACTTTGCTGAAGGGCACTCTCCAGGTCTAGAGTGTAAAAACTGCCTGCTATCACTTGGGTATTAACGCCCTTCAGAGAGCATGCATTCATGGGAGATAAAGGGCATTAAAAGCAATGCTGGTAATCTGCAAACACTGGCCAGCAGAGAGGAGCACAATAAATGCGATTGTGGAACCAGTGACTCACAAAAAAGGACACTTTGTCTGATGAACAATGAAACCTGGCAGGCAAATTGTAGTTATTCACTCCTTTCGTAGGGGGCAGCAGAGAGTTTCCTTGTTTCTGGCCACGGCATGGAGTTTGAAAAAATCAGCTGTACGAACTTGCCAATTCTTTGCTGAGCACAGTGAAGCTGGGGGTGGGGGTTGGGGGGGGCTACTATTGAACTACAAAGCTGTTTCATAAGAACTGCCCGTGAACCTTAAACTCAGTCCACAACATGATCGCTCATCTGTCATGGTGAAGGTGGTTTCTGTGTAACTTCTCTTCTAATCGTGGAAATATTTTGTATCTGTCCAAAGTCAGCGAGCCTTTATGTAAATGAAAGTTATTGGAGCATGGATACACGAGCAAGTACGTGCGTGATCGCACGTGTGTGTGTGTGTGTGTGTGTGTGTGTGTGTGTGTGTGTGTGTGTGTGTGTGTGTGTGTTAGTGGTGTCCCTCTCAGCTACGTAACGACTCATCCCACAGGACTAAATGGTTCCTGTATGTTGGCCTAAAATCTGGGTGTGGGACATGTCGCTAGTATTGCGTATTCAATTATTTACATGTACATTTGTTCACTTGGCAGACACTTTTCTCCAAAGTGACTTACAACTCAGAGTAAACGAAAGGACATTTCAGACAAAGAGCTTTCGATGCAGACATGTTATTCCCAAAGGCCAGACATGCAGTCCAATGCCATCTTTTTTGCCCATTCACATCACCCAATTAGCTACTTATATTTGATAGGGAGTCAAATGATTGTTGTAATAATAATAATAATAATAATAACAATAATAATAAAAATGTTATTATTGTTATTATTATTATTATTATTATTATTATTATTAACTCAGATAATCTAGTGCAAGCTTATGTAGATCCCAGGAGATCAAGAGAGAAGTGGGTCTGAAAGAGATGTGTTTTGAGACCTTTCTGGAATGTAGAGAAGGATTCAGCTACTCTGAGGGATGGAGGAAGATCATCCCACCACACTGGAGCAAGAACTAAATTCATTAATTTTTAACAATCCCTTATCCTAAACTAGGGGTCTAGCTGGTAATTCTGGGCCCCCCTTTAATAAATTTGAATACATTATATTAATTGCTACTGGGATTTTGTGGGCCCTCTCCAGGTACGGGCCCCTGAAATCTTCACCACCATTCACCCGACTGGCAACAGTCCTGGTCCTAATGCAGGGTCAAGGTGGTCCAGAACCTATCCTGGGCCTATAGGGCATGAGGTAGGGTACCCCTGGATACCAGTCCATTTCAGCGTAAAAATGCTGAAAATCTTGTTTAAAGATAAAACATCAACACTACCGTACAGCGAACAATATTTAAACGCAACGGCAATGCGATTCGTCTCTTTATCACCATCTGCTCGCGTTCAAAGGTTCGAGATCAGAGTAGCAGGAAGCTTCAGTCGGACCACTGAGCTATGGGTGTGAGTCGGTGCCCGCGTCAGCCGGAGCTGTGCGCCCCGGGGGATGCGGCGGCCCCTGCAGCGTGGCAGCGCCCTGAAATTGTGTTTACACCTTGTTCCGCAACCCCTGCGGCAGGTGGGATTTTTGGGGTCCTCCGTTCGCCGTCCTCGGAGGCCTTCGAGGACAAAACTCCACACGAGCGCTCCGGCCGTGACGAAAGGTGGGCGAAAGGAAATTCTCGGGAGCGAATTTAATTTCGCTCTCCTAATCCCGAAAGGAGGTGCGCCGTCGATGTCCCGGCGACGTCCGGGCGGAACGCTTTCGGCTGCGGAAGCCTCCGCTCGGCGAGCGACGCGCCGCTTCTTGTCACGCTTAATCGCAACCTCCCGAGGGGCCGTGGATCTTTTCTTCGTTCCTCTGCAAACCCAAATCGCAGCGAATCAACACACATTTCTGCAGCTCCCTAGCAGCAGGACGTCCCCCTCCCTCCCTGCTACATTTGATGGGAAATCGGCCCCCCTCCGACCACGAGTCACCTGGCGGTGCTCCCCACCCGTGGACTGTGAATTGTGAACTCACATAACTCCTACACAGAGACAGAGCCGCATTCTATCGAAGGGGTCGAATATGTACTTCCTTCGATTCGTTCAGACGACAAGCTGCTCACAATTTTTCACCCAGCTTAATTTTACTGGGACAATTCAAGGTAAACACCTTGCTTAAGGGTACTACAGCTGAAGGGAGGATTCAACCCTGTAGCCTTCAGGTCCAGAGATAACAGTTCTAACCACTATTCCACCACCTGCTCCAGCAGCACTCTTTCTGTTGGTATACATGTTTCAATTAGCTGAATACACATTTGATAAGGAACACTGAAGTTTTTATTTCAATGTAGTTCTTGACAGGTAATGCAGTGAAAATTTATCGAGCTGCTGGGAGAGAAGTGGGTCTGAAGGAGCTGTGCTTTGAGACCCTTCCTGAGTGCCGACGGGGGATTCAGCAGCTCTGAGGGATGGAGGGAGATCATTCCACCGCATCAGAAGACAAACCCGAGAACGTACGCACCTTTGATTTTGGACCTCCTGTGAGTGGGACCGCCGAGGGAATGGAGGGGGAGGAGTGAAATGGTCTGCTTGAAGCGTAACAAGCGATCGGGTCCTGTAGGTATCAGGGACCTGATGCTGATGCTTTCATAATTCCGTACACCGTAACCAGGGTGTTCAGCTCGATACGGGCAGCCACAGCAAGCCAATATGTACAAGTTCTGTATTTAGTATAAACCACGTGCACTGCATGCGACACACAGGAGGTAACTTCACAAACTGGACACTCGCTGAGTGGCGCAATGGTCCACAAACCAATATGCTCATGTTCAAGCTGTTGGATGACTTGCACTGTTGTACTTTTGACATCGGAGCGGATCTGGATTTATATATTGACTTCTCCTTTTCGCTACTTACAGTTACGACGTTGCCAGTGTATTAAAACGTAACCTTTGCTCCGCGGGACACTATTCACGTATTGATTTTCAAAGGCACCCAGCGATCAATACTATCTCCCAGGGATGGGATGGTGGAGGCCGGTGAAACTCTCCTCCACCTTCTTGCTGTTTGTTGTCTAGTTGATGAAGTTCTGCTTTTAGAAAGAACAAAATGTCAATAGGCACATCATTCATTTGCTATTGTTTTGCTTTCAGTGAACTAGAACTTCAGCTCGCTGGGTCCCGCTAGATTAATTACACGTTATTTATAGTTTTGGGAGTTCGACCGAACAGAAACGCACAAAATAAAAAATGATACAATCTCTCCTTTCAAAGGTCATTTGGGTTTGTTCCCCAGCTGGAGAAGACTGCATCCAGGCAGGGGTCTGAACCACTGAGTCACACTGTTACCCGTGACCTTAGAATAATGTCTTTGCCCCTTTTCCATTAAGTTAAATGCTTTAACAGGATCAAGGGGTAGCCAAACAAAATATGAAATATGTTGCTTTTAGTCAAGGTGATTCGTGTGGACGCCTCTTTAGCATCTATTCTTTTTAGTGGGTTTGCAGAAAAAATAAAAATCACGAGAGGAATAAGAAGTGCTTTAAATTGAAATAGCGGAACTTTGCTGTAACTAATAGCTACTGAGAGGCGCCCTCTGCTGGTTGGTGTATAATGTCTATCAAAAGTGATCGTCCCACCAAAAATAGGTATCCTCCTTTCATCTTAGCATCTTTTGGTGTAGTGCTTAGCGTTGCTGACGTTGAACCGAAAGGTCGCAAGTTTAAATCCCACCTCCAGCTGTAGTACTCTTGAGAAAGGTACTTACCCTAAATTGTTCCAGTAAAATTACCCAGCTGTATAAATTGGGAAAATAATTCTAAGGAGAAAAGTATCAGCTAAATGAATAAGTATAAATGTACCAGCTCAGTTTTGACTCCTAACAGTCCTTTTTTTTTACTGGTTTCACCAACAACACAGGGTCACAACTGCTTACAGATAGAAAGTGCACAGAGAAAAAGCAAGTATGTCCACATCCATGGTGCGAGGGCTCAGGCTCAAAAGGTTACAATTTATCTCACATGTATGATCGTGTAGCACTTTGTAATGACCAGACATTCCAGGATTCACTGGAGTTGTCATACAAATCGATTGTCAGTTTTTCGAGTGGGAGACATTTAAACACTTTTGCCATCTACATCTTTACAGAAGGAACTTCAGAATTAAAATACAGTTTATTGCCAAATTTGTAAGATAGTCTATGTACCATAATATCATAAAGAAAGGAGTCTTGGCTGTGATTTAATAAGAGAATAGTTGGAGAGAAATCAAACTTTTGTGAAAGGTTTTTTGTATGGTTCTGTGTACTCCGTTCTAGTAAGTTTGGATCTTATCACATCCCCAGAATTGATGTATCAAGGTGCCCGGAGAGGCTTTGCATATAAAACAAAGCTGAGATTTTCCTGGGAACATCCTATAAAGATGCGCTGAGGTGAGGTCTGTTCTGTGAACGAGCCTGAAGTTTCGCTCCTATATTGTGAGGGAGCTGCAGGCAGGGAAGACTTGAGCACCTATAGAGGATCATTCCAAGAGTCATTTCTGAAATTCACGTTGCGTCCCGAACTACAATTATACCAATTCCCTCTCCCCACCGCACCCCGTCCAATTAACTGCATTGACTAACCTTTGAATATTGTAATCATCACCCCCGCACCTCAGTTAAGCTGTCGCATTTTGTTACCATGGCAGCAATTTAAGGGGATAATTGTCTGACCGGGCTGCACTTGGAACTCGTGACATCTGCCTTTACCGGCCCTCGCAGAGATGTCGGAGCAGTTAATCCTGGCGGCGGGGAAGGAGGTGGTATTCAACTGATCCCGAACCCCGACACGAAGCATCCGGGCGCACATTACCGTCAACCTCGAAGCATCGATCGTCATAACTCGCTCGGCCGGTTCCGAGAACCCGTTGCAGTGATTTCTGCAGGATCAATTCGCCATTGCAAACTAATTCAGGTGTCCTAATTTATTTGACCCTCAAGGCATTTTCTGACTATCTGTCATGATCGGCAATGGAACTAAGAATTCTAGGAATGCAATTATCTGCATGAGCTGCCTGTCAAGCACAAGCTGGAACTGAATTAGTCTCACGGCGCTCTGTTGTTGGCTGCTTTACTAAGCAGTGCGTGTAAGTCCAGGAGCTACAGCAGGGCTTGATCTGCAGCCCCCAGTGCCCTGAGATTCCCATAGATTCATATTTCATATTCCTGGGAGCGGGGTAACTAACGTAATCACAAGTCGGGCCTAGCGCCAATCAAACCGCAGAGCGATGCGTAATTCATCAACAGGAGGGTGATGCGATGCCTCGAATATGGATTTATGTGCCTGTTCATCAATCATCGGTTGGATAACGGGCTGCATGATGAGCCTGTTATTTTAGGACTACGTTCATTTTGGCTCCTTGTTAATTTTATCTCGTACGTTCATCCAATAAATCCGAATGAGAGATCGCGGAGGATGTCTCCCACGGCGTCTTCCGGCTGCAAGCCGATCCTTTCGCAAATAACAGCGGCGCTATACGAAGTAATGTGGATCATTGCAACGTGTGTGGGAGAAGCCAAAGTGTGTGTGTGTGTTGCATGTGCATTGGAAAGTGCAAATATGCAAATTGTGCAGGAGATGTGTCATTCACCTACCCCTCCACCGCCCCTCCGCCCACCGTCCACACCCACCACCCACAGCAACTGCCCAGTTCACTGTCCATGCCCACCTCCCTACCCAGTGTCCACACCCACTGTTAACTCCCACCATCCACAGGCAGCATTTCACAAAGGCTGGATTCTTTTTTCCACCAGAACCCACACCCATTGGATTCTGGGTAGAGGGCGCTCACCATCACATAAGCACGGGGACGGATCCCGGGCCGACCCCGGTTCGGACCGGCGGCGAGGGAAAACAAACACAACAAGGCGCTCATTAGGACGGAGGCCTGCTTTGTGTACAGGGATTCCAGAGCGATCACCCTGGACTCGCTCCGAGCTCAAAGACAGCCTGTATATTTTGTTCTTCTGGAATCAGGTAAAAAAATGACGCTGCGGTTCAAGACAACTTCAGGGGACCATCAGACCCTACCGTGAGCAAGGCCTCCTGTTTCACTCTCTCCGTTAGCAGTACCTCAGTGGAAGGTTCAAGCACCGGTTGAGGTGCTGGATCTCAAAATTCAAATTCCACGCAGGGACCTGATGAAACCTTAAGAAAATTTGGTAGAAAGAAGTTATACACAAAATCCCCAGCTGTACACATTGATGACATGGTAAGCTGTGGAAATAACACAGGCTGAAGGCTCCTTATAAGCCAATATGTGGGATAATAAATAATATTTTGACAGGCATTGTGGATATAAAGAAAAATACTCAAAACACAACTGTCCATTTATGACACAGCTCCATGGTGTCTGAAATTGCAAATGACAGGGAATTCTTACCCCCCAAGTCATAATCAATAAAAGCATGATAATACAGACATTGCTCTATTCATTCGTGGATTAGTTTCTGTCAAAATCAAAGATGCCGCTATAACAAACAAAATGTCACACGAAACATAGGGGCCTGGGACGGCCGGACCCGAGCGTAGCGTCGTTCGTCCGGAGACGAAGGATAAAGTTCTCGGTGTCGGGGACAGGCGAAGGGTCGGTCTATCGGCGGTCACGGTCGGAGCGAAGATCCATGGGTGAGGTCAGGGGACTTAGCGAATGGTCGGTCGAACGGCGAACAGGACAGGAACGAGGATCCGTGGACGTGGTCGGGAAACGAAGCGAAGAGTCAGAAACCGGAGGACGTGAACGAAGAGCTAGCGATGCTTGTGAACGAAGAGTCACGAGAAAGGGCGGTTGTCCCTGACGAGATTCCGCAAAGGTCTGGGAGTCGATTGAGTTGTGGGCGTGGACATGACACAAAAATACTTTAGGAGACTTTGGAAGTTTTTAATACTTTTATTAACTTTCAGCTTCGTTAAAATTAAGGCTAACTTTAAATGATTGAAAATAAAAATTTTGTTTCCAGAAAATTCTATTCCGTGGAGATTGTTGTTGATCACCAACGCTGAAGAATAAGGTGTAAACACTCTGGAAGTGAGGTGAATTAATGTGGTCCCACATTTCTGTTCTTTTTGGACGCTCTTTGCTGCCATCTACATTTATATTTTTTCATTTATTCATTTAGCAGACACTCTTCTCCAAAGCGATGAACATCCCAGAGAAAACACAAGTTATCAGCTCAGAGGGTAAATACACGTTGCATCTGTTGTGTGCAAACAAAAACTTCAGAAAAATGTTAGAAAACTGGTAAATGAGGAAAACACACACACACACACATTTTCAGAACCGCTTGTCCCTTACGGGGTCACGGGGAACCGGAGCCTACCCGGCAACACAGGGCGTAAGGCCGGAGGGGGAGGGGACACACCCAGGACGGGACGCCAGTCCGTCGCAAGGCACCCCAAGTGGGACTCGAACCCCAGACCCACCGGACAGCAGGACTGCGGTCCAACCCACTGCGCCACCGCACCCATGAGGAAAACATACAGTTGAAAATTTATTAAAAAGTGGGAAAATGTTTCATAACTTGACCGTTCGTAACACGAGAAGCCGGTGCAATCTTACATTACGCAGCTGCTGGAACACACACACACACACACACACACACACACACACACACACACACACACACACACCAGGCACACAATCAGCGTCAATTATCTGAGAGCCACAATTTTGTTTTACTCAAAATTAATTATCCCTTTGATCCGACTGGATTTTCCTTTAAAAGGAGGAATGTAATTGTCTGAGCAGTAATTAAATGTTCCCACGATATTTGGACCCTTTGGGAAACTATAAGTCCACCTAATCATAAACATGCACATGATTTGAATAGCGTCATGTGCTGTTAATTGACAGTGCAACTTACATAAAGTTTTTAAGGCATAAATCATCGACAAATCTGCAGTTTGTTATCAAACACATGCTGTTCTTCTGCGGCGGTATTTAATCACTTCATTGACAGAACTCCAAAAAAAAAAAAAAAGAAAAAAAAGGCAAACAAACCCGAAGCGAAAAGGGAGCCACTGTGGCACCTGACCTGCACGGCGAATAAATTATTTCCCTGCATTTGAAATAGCGCCTTAATTGAAAGGAATGAATTTGCCTCCTTTATGATGGATGGCGTTTGGTCTGGGAGAGACGTCTGGAAGAGCGAAGCCGGCGCTGCGCCTCCTCGCATGATGGTCTGGTGAACGTAGCTGTGTATTTTAGTTTGGGCCGCGACCGCTCGGGGGCTCGTGGAAGGAGAAGAATCGAGAGCGGGGGGCGGCGCGGGAGCCCCCGGCGGGAGCGTGGCCTCATCGGAGAGCGAGGAGTCCCGTTGTTGTTCCGGGGTGCCGTCATGACAGGAGGGCCCCGCGCAAAATCGCGATCGCAACAACGAGAGACTCTGTAATGTCGCACGAGCCCCCTCCCCTTCGCCTTGTAATCTGTGGAGAAAGCGACGGTCCCGCTTAGACTGACTCGCCGTTCCTGTTACGCTGCGGGGCGCCAATCGCAGGTTTTCATTTCCCTGCCAAGCAGGCTTCAGCAGAACAGAAGCACACTGCTCCTCCGCATTAACACACAAGAGAGTTACCGCAAACACGCATTACTGTCTGCGAAGGGCCCCCCCGTAGTTCGTCGCACCCGGTCACTCCGTTGTCCCGGGGCTCGTCGCCCCCCATCCAGCTGTGCCGATCGTACGACGCATCCCCGTCAGCTTGCCGTGGACCACAGGCGTGCCTTTTCCACCGGGGTTTCAACCCTACTTCCACTAGCGTATCCGAACCACAGGTGAGCCCTTCCACCTCCGTAAAGTGCGTCGGTTCTACGGGTGCGTCGGTTCCGTATTTGTCAGTTCCGTGTTTTCCACAGGTGTCCTAAGAAATGTACGTTTTTCCTCCCATGACAATAATAATGAGAATAATAACAATAATAAAGAGAATAATAGTGACAACAGCAATAGTGGAACAGCAAGAGAACATTCTGCAGTTCCCTTCGGGATCAAGAAGGCTTCTATCTATCTATCTATCTATCAGAGAAAGCAGGGAGCATGTGGACAGTGGGCCCATCTAATGGGATTGCCTTTACCATGTTTTTCATGTGCTCACTTAAGAAATGAATAGAAAAGTTAATGTTTCACACACAGTTACAGGGACACAGGGCTCTCGGCCCAGGAATGATCACAATAACCGTTACAATGTGGCCTCTCCATCTCACCAAAGGGGTCCCTGGGGGGGCCACAAGGGTCCCAGAGTCGAGGGGGTGGGGGGAGGCCAGGTTTCTCATCTCATCAGGAAGGGACAGATCTCTGTTTAACCTCTCCGGTGGTCTTTGGTGTTCCAACTGTGAGCAACGAAGGGGAATAATTCTCACCTCATTGCATCCTATACACCGGGTGGGGTTAAAAACACAGGAATAATACGAAAATGAAAAATTCCATCTGGGAGAGTCAAAAATCCTGCGCCAAGTGCAAAAGTGCCCATTATGTGCTGCGGACGGCAGTTTGACACATTAGGTGCAAAGGACTAGGAGTCTAATTGCAGAAGTTGTTTTTCTGAGTGCCT
Organism: Scleropages formosus; assembly: GCF_900964775.1. NCBI lineage: Eukaryota > Metazoa > Chordata > Actinopteri > Osteoglossiformes > Osteoglossidae > Scleropages > Scleropages formosus. The sequence continues at coordinate 4,612,349 of NC_041821.1, forward strand.
CTAAAAGTCCGGATTTACCAAGGCGGGGGTTCACTCATCCGGAAAATTCCCTCAGCTGCACTCCCAGCAGAAGCACACACGCAGGTACCCACACACACGCACGCACGCTCACGGAAACAGTGTTTTGCTAACATATTGTACAATATGTGAAATTCTACATCCAGTATTTCATATTACGGCAAATAAATAAAGAAATCAGTGCTGAGATTTGTTCAACATAATATGGGTGCAGAAATGGGCTTCTACATATGCACACTTGAGGCTGTCTGTAGGAGCTGTTCCTCACAGTCAGATCTGCAAAATATTTTGCCTGCTGCCATGTTTCACAATTTTATTCAAAGCATTTTAGTATTTAATATAGAACCTAAGCATTTTTTTTTGTCCGTGACAGCCCAGATTTAATAGCCTGGAATATGTTTGAGTTACTTTGATCTTTCATAAGCGATAAATTGAGTGGCAGTAAAACGAGAGTAAAATGAGGTACCTGCCACACTCCAGCTCCCGTGTTTTCCAACAGGCAGACATATCAGATCTAAAGCCTGAAGGGGCACTAAATTACATCTGTAGATAAAACATCCTGAAAAATCACAGCTCTGCTTTATTTGTTAATGTCTGATGCCAAACGATTAGCAAGAGCGATTCATTTTCGGTCACTACTCATCCGATCAGGGTCGCTGTGGTGCGAACCCAGGGCCTGGAAGCGTAGGTGTAAGAGAGGGTATAACCCTGTGTGGGACACAACTCCATCACAGAGCTACTGGAATATGTCACTCAACACATCAGTTAGCAGAACACATCATATATACTGTTTACATATTCATAGTTCTACATAAGCTGTGGACCCAACAGACCGATTTTATGCATTATAAAATTTTAGTCACCCTCATGAACTCAGTTGCCCTCCCTCTGGTGGTCAGGAGTGAAGGCGTAGCCATGTTACACCTCATACACCTTTATAAAATCCTGTTCTAATATATGCTGACGATAAGGATGTTTTTGATCACGGTCGAATTTTTACCAAGGCCATATGGAAGAATCATTTGTTGATAAAATGGACTTGCACCCGAAATCCTAAATTCCATCATATTACAGATGAAATTGAAAGCCATCAGTCTTTCCTTCAAAGATATGTCTGCTGAGAAAATGTGTGTTGTACTGCAATGTGTGTATCACTGGGGTTCTTTTTTTAAGCTTGTATAACATTTATTATTCCAGAAAAATAAACGGTGTGGCTTTCATGTCATTTCTATAGTGAGGAATAATAATGGCTCTTTCTCTCGAAAAGAAAAATCCTCATGACTACATAGTAAGGAGAAAAGCTTTGCACCTATATGGAATGTAAATTCCTGGCTGATATTTTTAGAACATAAGCTATGAAACTACTCTGAGTACAGACAAAAAAAAAAAAAAAAAAAAAGGAAAAAAGAGAAATGCCACAAAGGTAGCTGCTGACAACCTAGAACCTGAGTCTTTCAGCTGGAATTGTTACAGCATCGAGGCCGTGACGTGTCGAATGCAACGGTGTGTTGTACAGTGCTGTGAAAAAGTATTTGCCCCTTTCCGGATTTTTTAGCATATTTGTCACAGTTAAGTGATTGAGATCATCAAACAAATTTTAATATTACACAAAGATGTAATGTGAAAAAGCAATTGCCCCCTAAACCTAATAACCGGTTGTGCCACCCTTGGTGGCAACAACTACAATCAAGCGTTTGCGATAACTGGCACTGAGTCTTTCACATCACTGTGAAGGAATTTTGGCCCACTCTTTTTTGCAGAATTGTTTTAATTCAGCCACATTGGAGGCTTTTTGAGCATGAACGGCCTGTTTAAGGTCATGCCACAGCATCTCAATCGGATTTAAGGCCGTGCTTTGACTAGGCCACTCCAAAACCTTAATTTTGATCTTTTGAGCCATTGAGAGGTGGACTTGCTGGTGTGTTTCGGATCATTGTCCTGCTGCATAACCCAAGTGCACTTGAGCTTAAGGTCACGAACTGATGGCCGGATATTCTCAATCAGGATTTTCTGGTAGAGCGCAGAATTCATGGTTCCATCAATTATGGCAAGTCGTCCAGGTCCTGAAGCTGGAAAGCAGCCCCAGACCATCACACTACCACCACCACGTTTGACTGTTGGTATAATGTTCTTTTTATGAAATGCTGTGCTAGTTTTACGCCAGATGTAACGGGACGCACACCTTCAAAAAAGTTCAGCTTTTGTCTCATCAGTCCACAGAATATTTCCCCAAAAGTCTTGGGGATAATCAAGATGTTTTTTGGGAAATGTGAGACGAGCCTTTGTGTTCTTTTTGGTCAGCAATGGCTTTCGCCTTGGAACTCTCCCATGGATGCCATTTTTGCCCAGTCTCTTTCTTATTGCTGAATCATGAACACTGACCTTAACAGAGGCAAGTGAGGCCCGCAGTTCTTTAGATGTTGTTCTGGGTTCTTTTCTGAGCTCCCTGGATGAGTCGTCGTTGCGCTCTTGGAGTGATTTTGGTAGGCCAGCCACTTCTGGGAAGGTTCACCACTGTTCCAAGTTTTCTCCATTTGTGGATAATGGCTCTCACCGTGGTTCGCTGGAGTCCTAAAGCCTTAGAAATGGCTTTGTAACCCTTTCCAGACTGATACATGTCAATTGCTTTTTTTCTCATCTGTTCTTGAATTTCTTTAGATTGCGGCATGATGTGTTGCTTTTGAGATCTTTTAGCGTGCTTCACTTTGTCAGACAGGTTCTGTTTAAGTGATTTCTTGATTCAACAGGTCTGGCAGTAATCAGACCTGGGTGTGGCAAATGAAATTTAACTCAGCTTTCTAAAAAATGCAGTTAATCACAGTTCATTCATGAGTTAAGAAGGGGGGGGCAATTACTTTTTCACATAGGGCCAGGTAGGTTTGGACAGCTTTTTTCCCCTTAATAAATGAAATCATCATTTAAAAACTGCATTTTGTATTTACTCGGGTTATCTTTGTGTAATATTAAAATTTGTCTGATAAAAAAAATCAGGGAGGGGGCAAATACTTTTTCACAGCACTGTATGTGCTGTGTGGTCATGGGAAGGTGCGCCTTGCTGATATTGCGCTGCCTCCGAAAGCGATGGCTTCATTTGCCGCTGTGATGACTCATGGCAGCTTTTGTCTCCAGGGCAGCGAGGGGGTTGGATTGGGAATCTGGCTAAGGTGAAGCCCATCCTAAAATAACCCCACAGGCCACTGTCAGGGGCGGTGAAGGTCAGGTCAGCAGGCAACGGTGAGGTTGTCGAGCTGCTGAGCTTGGGACCAAAAGGTCAGCAGGTTCAGATCCTCGCAGGGGCGGCATTTTTAATAACGCACTTTTCGTAACCTTTCCTGACCACCACAGCGACGGAAGTGGGAACTGCTAAGCTGTATACTGCAAGCCCCTCTTGAGAAGAGCAACTGCTAAGCTGCTGTGCAGGGAAAAGCTGATGAAAGGTAATGGAAAACTAATGGAAAATGAGATGAAAGGAGGAGAGAGCCTGTTGCTCCACAAACACGTTTTTAATACAGCCTTGTTGATGGAAAAGCATTCGACAAGGGACGTGTTGATCAGTGTTCTGTCTCCTCTGTAACGGCAGAGCCCAGGATCTTAATTACAGTTGGGACAAGAATGGCTGGACAGCCAGACATGAAACTGGCTGTGTGGGACAGGAACCAAATCACTGTTTTGGAAAAGAAGCGGTGGGATTAAATACCCTTCACCCTCACAGCTGTGCCTCAATGGACAGAGAAGGGCATGATGAGTAGTTTTCTAAATGAAACAGCTGATGTTTTGTTTTTATGATCTAACATGGTTCTGTGGAATGACAAACCTTCAGCTGATTTCCTGGAAAGAAACTGGTATAACGTTCAGGTAAATGGCCCTATGCTTAGAAATACAGCCCCGGACAACAGCAAAACAGCGTGCCAAACCCTTTCGACTAAACACACATTTATTCATCCAGGTCTATTTCGGGTGGAAATGGGCTGCGATGCCCTGATGAAGATTTCCTTTAAATTAAAGTGCCAGTGTTCCTGGAACAAATAAAAGTTTAGCTACTTTGGGAGCAGAGGAGTGGAGCGCAGACAATTTTTCAGTCTATATTTATTCCATTCGGTCTTGCTGCAGCTCCCACAGCTGTAATTACACCTGCGCATCACGCTCGACATCACAGATCACCCTTCCGCCTGGTGTTGCCAGCATGCTGTATGCCTTGGTTACTGCAGCGTGGTCACTTGAAAGCAACACGACTCACTTGAAGCGGCAGCGATGCAGTTGAAGAACCACCTGAAAAAACGAACATTTACATTTATGAATTTAGCTGACACTTTTCTCCAAAGGTGACTTACAATGTTAAAATGCTAGATCATCGGGGTGGCACGGTGGCACAGCGAGTAGCGCTGCTGTCTCACAGCACCTGGGTAGTGCAAGAGAACGTGGGTTTGATCTCCGTTCAGTCTGTGTGGAGTTTGTATGTTCTCGCTGTGTCTGTGTGGGTTTCCTCCGGGTGCTCTGGTTTCCTCCCACAGTCCAAAGACATGCTGTTCAGGTTCCCCCATAGAGTGTGAGTGTCACGGAGTGAGTATGTTTCACCGATGCATGGATGAGTAATCCCTTTTAAGTAGTGTATGTAGTAGTGTAAGTCACCGCGGTGAATAAGGTGTGCGGGCTAGTAACACTACATAGTATACGTTGTAAGTCGCTTTGGACAAAAGTGTCTGCTAAGTGAATAAATGTAATGTAGATCAGCTAAAGTGTACAACCTACAGTCATGCACCCATTTATGCAACAGAGCAGAGCAGTGTCATTACCCCACAGCTCCGCACACTATGGGCAATTAGGTGTCAACACTTCGTTTGCAACACATGTTGGAACTGAAGTCAGAGCGTTTGGATTAACCTCTCACGAACACAGAAAGAACATGGAAACTCTTCAGAGACTGAGTGGGGATTGAACCCACATCCAATTGCATAGCCTGCATGCTGTGAGACACCAGCGCTATCTGCTGGACCACTTATGCTACCCATGTTAACTGATAATACATATTACTGTAGCTGTACAGCTTAACCTTTAACTGTACAATAAATATTTTTATTAATTTCAGTACAGAAACAGAACTATTTTCACCTTTCCAGTGGTGGTAAGAACTATAGAGATCCAATGTGCACTGAAGGCAGATTAAAGGGGACTTTTATTTGTTTAATTAACACCGTCTTGACAGAGATAATTACGATGCCTCTATGATAAGTAGGCAAAATGTAAGTGAGATATATGTATGTTCAAACTAAAGGTCCAAACTAAAAAAAAAAACTGAATAACAGATGAATTCCAGCTAAGATTTAATTGAGGATGGATGGGGCTGAGCTATATGTAGAAGATGGATGGATGGATGGAGTGCTTATAGGAAGAAATGTAGTTCAAGTGAATACATAGAACTCTTCCTCACCTACACCATACAGTTGATGTCTGTAAGCAGTGGATCCTCCACACTTTTGAGTAACTCATGAAACTTTTATATTTTTACCGCACAGATACACAATTACAGATACATGGCATCTTTAACCATGTGTCAGCCTTTACCTCTGACAGTGATCCAGCAGCCCAAGGTCAATAACCATCCCAAGATGGTCATCGCCTCAAACCTCAACGTCAAACTTGAAGATGAGCAACAAGCTTCTGCTTTATGGTTTTGGGGCAATAATCATGGATTAGAGATCTGTCTGTTTGTTTTTGTCCCATCCAATCCAATTTTTTCTTATTGTCACTTCAAGGATAATAAGATCAAAATCAATTACTTTTGTAGACGTATGGAGTCTTTGCTGCTTCTTGTATTTAGAGTCTGGTATTTATTTTGATTTAGGTTTTAGGGTAATAATGGCGTGGGGTGGAAACGGGAGCGGTCTCTTGTCATAGTTATAGTTTCCAAGTGTCCTCATATTGGAGACACAGGAAAATAAAGTCAATCCAGGATACAGGAGGGGGTGCTAATGTGGAACTGCTACAACAACCTTAACCTTCAATTCTCATTTTGGACTTTCTGCATGCTGGTCTTCTGGCACACAGAGACAAACTGCCATGTGGTGTGTGTTTGCAATAATGATCCCATCCGTTCTCATGCTTCCGCAGTCGTCCCTGAGCGGGACAGTACTAGGACGGCATGGACTTGTAGTCTAGATGCCGGTTCCGGAAGTGGGGAAAACCCACCTACCAAAACGGAGACCAGGCGGACCATGAGGTTATAGGTTCAGATCTGCAGAGAGTGGCTGCTAAATAAGGTACACAACTGTGTTACGGATTTTGCTTTGGGGAAAAACCACTAATTAGAAGACATGTAAACCCACAACCGTGTTCGTAAGGATCCAAGTAAATTCAGCAGAAATCACGAAAAAACTGCGGCTGCACTAAAAAGCTATAATTTTTTGTTTGCCAAACACAACAAGGAAGAAAGACCTTACAGTACATGGAGCTCCTAAATCATGTTCCCACCAGTCCATAAGGAGAAGGTCACACCAAATGAGAGACTGTCGCGGCTCCGCATTGTGCCTGGCCTTTAAATCACTGCCGTGATTGAACCGACATGAGGCTTATGTTGCTGCGCAAACTTAGCAAGGAACTCTCGGATGAGGACAGTGGGATGACGGTGGGCAGGAGACAAAGGGATTGGTCACGCATGACAAACATACTCACTGAAGGCAGCATGGACCATAGAACCACTGTTGTCACTGGAAGCAGAACATCAAACAGTAGCACTTGGAAGAAGAGACATATTGCTAATGTGATTATCATTGTCTATTATGAAGCTTATTTTCATAATACAGTTCATCCACACATGACCAGACTGCAGGTGGCCGGATATTGAAATACCAGACAATAGTAGTTTTCATATATTTTCCATACTTAAAAAAAATGTTAAAATCGTGGAGCTCAATTTTGGATAAAAAACAAATTATCGTAAAGAAGTGATTTACGATATTCCGGATTAGGCTCAGGACCGCAACACATTGAGAAGGACAAGCGGATTTAGAAAGTGAGTGTGTAGTGATTTACCTGAGCAAAACTTATAATAGTAACATGAAAATATTTTGTTTTAAATGCAGATTTGGTAAGAAAGTGCTATAAATGTGGTGCTGTTTTCTGGAATGGGATTGTGATCATAAGTAAATTTTCTCTTCAGCAGTTTGTTAAAGAAATGAAACTCAAATTGTTATTGAAATAGAAAAACTCAGTATATGGCATGATACATTGGAATGACAGGTCCCCCCCCCCCCCCCCAATCAGCGCACTCATGTGAGGATTAATTATATAATTCAATTTATTGTCTTTGTTTTTATGGAGCATCCTTATCAACAACCAGCAGCTCCCTGCTGTTGGCAACCACGCATGGTGCAGTGGAGGTGGTCAAGGAAGAAGTGAGTCATGGGTCTAGAAGTTCAGCTGCAGGAGATGAAGACTTTATTCACGTTCCCAGCCCTTGATCACACGGTTACTTCAACAAGGATGTGTTGGAGATCAGGTCTCAGGATTCTTTCCCTCTTCTGAAATGCAAAATGCTGACCAGGTGACACAGACCTCTGGTTAAAGACTTTGCTATGTGCCCACAGGGATGTCCGTTTTGTTTCCTTTTTGATTTCCCCTCCCCGTCTAGTATTTTGAGTGACACCTGTCCATCAGCATCAGTCCAGGAGTGATGGATGCAATTTGCTGGACCACAAAAGCGGGACTTCCCATAAGTTCAAAAGCAACTTCCTGGAAGCCATTTGAAAGCTGCATGCCTAGATAACTTTGTAGTCGTAACATGTTTTTTAAGACATTCCTAAAACAGTGTTTGAAATAGATACTCAAACATTTTAGTCTTAAGGCTTTATGTAGCAGGTCCAAAATAAAAAGCCTGAAGGCCCTTGGTTCTGGCTCTAATGTAGTGGAATGAAATCCCTCTATTACTCAGAGCTGCTGAATCTCCTCCAACATTCAAGAAGGGTCTCGAAACAGAATTCTTTCAGGCCCATTTTCACCTATCGGCTCTATAAACTTTTGCTGCGTTATGTTTTAAAAACATATATTTCATTCATTTCTATATACAGCACAGTGCCACAGTGAGTAGCGCTGCTGTCTCACAGCACCTGGGTGGTGTGAGAGGACATAGGTTCAATCCCTGCTCAGTCTGTGTGGAGTTTGCATGTTCTCCTCATGTCTGTGTGGGTTTCCTCTGGGCGCTCTGGTTTCCTCCCACAGTCCAAAGACATGCTGTTCAGGTTCCCCCATAGCGAGTGAGTAACAGAGAGTGTGTTCCATTGATGTATTGATGAGTGACCCATTGTAAATAATGTATGTAGCAGTGTAAGTCACCATGGTGAATAAGGTGTGCGGGCTGATAACACTGCATAGAGTTCACTGGAAGTCGCTTTGGAGAAAAGTGTCTGCTAAATATAGAAATGTATGTACAGCTATTCATAATTTAATGTATGCTAGTTAAGTGGTGGTATTGGACGAATTGATAAATTCTCTTTGACTACCGTGTCTGCATCGGAAGAATCACAGGTAGATTCAGAGTTGAGGCCAGTTAGCTGGGGGCTGGAGGATCACATATGCTGCATGTGCTCCGTGTGGGAGACGATGGATGTGGAGGATGGTCGTTCTGAACGGTCCACATGAGTGCGATCGCTGGCTCTGCAGCCTAATGAGAGGTAAAATCAATGTGGAAACGTCACACACCTCAGGCACCTGGCTGCACTGAATGTTTAATACTCAGGCTGCTATTTCTGGACAAATTCGCCGAGTGACAAAAGACGCGAGACGCATTAAAATGAGACCGAGCGAACCCTCCGTCTGCTCGTCTGCCGTGGACAGCGCAGTTCACGAAACCGAGGCTCTAAGAGACACTTAAGGCCATAAATCAAGATGGGACAAGGAAAGAAGGGTTTTTAATTTTTAAAATTTTCATAAACTCATTTTCTTTCCACTAAACACACTGTTGGGCTGAACTGGCTTTGTTACGGACAGACTGAGAAATGGGTCCACGTCTATTTTGTCTCACAGCAGTATCCCCTGGAAGGCGCCGCGAAAGTGACGGGTTTTAAAACATTTTACAGGCGGACAATGTGGGCTAATGAAGCGAAGGGGATGCCAGCGGAGACACTCGAGTTGGACCCAGAGGCACGTTTTTCAGGCAGAACCTCGCAGGTGTCCAGATCCGTGTGAGGCTAAATCCCCGTTACCCCACACACTCCCCCGTCTGCTTTGTGGCTTTCCAAAAATTCCATGCAAATTGTTTAGCTGCGAAGGTGCCAAAACGTACCGTTTTGGGCAAAAAATCACTCACAGATGAATTTTTCCATTATACTGGCAAAACTCCTTTTGTTCATTTTTTCTTTTTTTATTTGGCAGCAGAAGTTGTTATCCAGGATGTCCAGGACATGCAGATGACGGGGAAAAAAGCTGGAGCATCAGACATATTAATTCATAAATGTATTATATCTATATTAAATATAAACATAAATGTATATTTGTAGTAAATGTCAATATATTCAAATATGAATAAAATATATTGTAAATAAGATCGAGGGGTTCAGTGCGAGCACAACGTAGGATTTGTACAGCACAGCTCCAATAATATAATCTCGTACAAAGGGTTTTAATTTTTATTGAAATAACATGGATGGAGCAGCTGGTTGTGAGAGCCATCACCCCGCAATCTGAAGGACTCAGGTTTGAATCCCCACTCCTGCCCCTGTACCCTTGATCAAGGTACTTACCGTGAGCTGATACAATAAAAATTATTCGGCCGCACAAATGGGGAACGCTGATTATTTAGCATTTTAAACCACCTTGGACAAATGAGTCACGAGTCAGTTAAGTAAATATCCACCCAATTTCAGTAAGTGCTTCTCCTGAGCAGGGTCACGGTGATCTGGAGCTTATCCCAAAAGTATTGAGTGCAAGGCTGGAGGGTACACTATGGATGAGATGCCAGCTAAGTAAATGCAAATAACAAAAATATAATGAGGCTCAATATATATATATATATTTACGAAGCAGGGGTGCGGTGGTGCAGTGGGTTGGACCGCAGTCCTGCTCTCCGGTGGGTCTGGGGTTTGAGTCCCGCTTGGGGTGCCTTGCGACGGACTGGCGTCCCATCCTGGGTGTGTCCCCTCCCCCTCCGGCCTTACGCCCTGTGTTGCCGGGTAGGCTCCGGTTCCCCGCAACCCCGTATGGGACAAGTGGTTCTGAAAATGTGTGTGTGTGTATTTATGAAGCAGTTATACTTTTCCATAAAGTAAACTCCAGAGTTAAACTCACATACACATTGGCTGAAGCTGCTTGTCTCAAGCAGGGGCGCGGCGAACCGGAGCCTAACCTGGCAGCACAGGGCGCAGGGCTGGAAGGGGCACACCCCAGATGGGATGCCAATCCACCACAAGGCACCTCACGCAGGACTTGAACCACAGACCTACCATATAGCAGGCCCTGACCAAACCCGCAACACCGCTCCATCCCCCTCCAGTGTTAAGCTGCAAAATATAATTTTTGAAATGTAACATTTTTTTTTAACAAGGGGGTGCGGCGGCACGGCAGCTTCAGCCGGTGCCTGCTGTGCGGTGGGTCTGGGGTTTTAACCCTGCTTGGGGTGCCTTGCAATGGAATGACATCCCATCCTGGGTGCAACCCTCAACTCTATATTGCCAGGTGTGGCTTTGGCTTGCTGCAGCCCCACTTGGGATAATCGGTTGTTGACAACGGGCAGAGTTTTTTTTCCATTTCCTTACAATTCATACAGCAGGGTAATTTTTACTGCATCAATTCAAGGTAAGTACCTTGATCAAAGGCACTCCAGCAGGAAGTGGAATTCAAACCTGCAACCTCCAAGTTCAAAGGCAGCGGTTATTCCACTGTGTCACCTGGTGCCGTGTATAATAAAAGAGTCCCACATATAATAAAGGAGCAAAAGAAAATACATAATTCAGTGGTCACACAGCTATGGTCTGATCTATGGTCACTGGCTTCTCCAGCACAGAACCCCAGCTTATCGCACAAAACATCCACACCGAAAAGTTGAACCACAGGAGCTGCAGTTCTCATACGCTCCGGCTTGACCTTTAAACCCCCGGCGTCCCATAAGGCCTGTGGTCCCACCATGATCCGATCCTTTAGAACACAGTGTGAAGATGGGGGGGAGTTGCGGAGACGTTCTGGAGAAAATAATCAATAAAAACAAACAAGGGCCTCTCAGTTGTTTGTGGACATAGTCATGAAAGGACTCGAACAGTGCGAGGGACCTTTCGGTGGCCTCCAGGGAGTTCTCGAACCAAGGGCCACGTGAAAAGGCGTTTTGATCTCCCTCGGTGAGAGAAAGCAAAGTCAAATCGTTGAGAGGTGGGATCCGTGAATCGCATTTATTTGTGAGAGTAGATAAAACAGGACCGGGTCTCGGTGGGGGGCGAGGTACATAAATGTCCAAAAGAGCTGATAAGAACCAACTCCTGAGAGAATGAATTTTTGGCGTTTGGCGCTGGACATTTACCGAGCCATCGCCATTCCTCTAACTCGCGGTATAAAGAATGGTGCCGATATCAGAAGCTGGCTACCTGACCACTTTTGGGCCACTGGGGTCAACTGTCAAACGTGTGGTCAGACTAAAGTGAATTTCTTTCCAGTAAATCCTCCCTGCAACACACACACACTTTTGAAATATTAAATTCTGCAAGTAGATTAGATGCAGGCATAGGCCAGACGTGGCTTTCGACGCACCTGTCTTGTTGTTTACACTGCTGTACCGTGAAGCCGGCGGTCTTTGGCACTCAGTAATTCTACAGACTCCCTTTCAGAAAAACAGCCCGGGGGCATTGCAGTCCTGCCGTTTATTATGAAATTCATTATAAAAGGCGGCACCTCATTTACCTCTCGTACATCTCATTGAGCCATTCTGTAGGAAGACGCCTGTTGGTATTTCAGTCTTTTTTGTCCTTATTAACAATTTTCTGTCTGATCTGAACGTTTTGTCCGAGTCTGTTCGAAATGTGCAGAATAAAACACAGCTCTGTTCCAGTCTATAAGTCCTTTCAGACCCGGAAATGCTCCAGAAAGTTCCCTTACCTAGCTGTAATGGCATTCAGCATTCCAGTGTGGCTGTTCATTTCCTTGGTGTCCCCATCGAGGGGACGTCCTCATGAGGTACGGTTCCTAGATCCCTTCTTGAAGGTCGTACAGACCTTCTGTGTGTTTGTCCTCTTCCATTCAACCCACGTGTTGTTCACCTAATGAAGGTCCTGGTGGTGGGAAGGAGACAAGCAGTGGTTTGAGATCCACAGCTCTGTTGGCATTAGGTGAGTCAACAGGAGGATGAAAGCTATGATCTCAATTATGCTTAAGCTGCTTACAGAGATTTACTCATTTACACAGCTGGGTAATTTTCACTGGAGCAATTTTAAGGTAAGTACCTTGATCAAGGGTACTACAGCAGGAGGTGGGATTCAAGTCTACTACCTCTGCACTGAGAGATGGTGGTTCTAACCATTATACCATATGCAACCTTATCTAGCAACTTTCTCCTTCAAACATAATGACATATTACACATAAAAAGCAGAAAACACACAAACACACACACATTTTCTGAACCGCTCGTCCCCTACGGGGTTTCAGGGAACTGGAGCCTAACCCGGCAACTCAGGGCGTAAGGCCAGAGGGGGAGGGGACACACCCAGGACAGGACGCCAGTCTGCCGCAAGGCATCCCAAGGGGGACTCGAACCCCAGACCCACCGGAGAGGGGGACCCGGTCTAACCCACTGCACCACCACATCCTCAGCATGCAAACAATAAATGTCAAATGGAAAATTTAAAAAAAAAGTTTTAAAAATAAAATTATTTTTTTCTCCCATTATTAGTAGTAACAGGAGTTTTTTTTTTTTTTTTTTTCAAATAGTTGTGAACAGAAGAGGCTCGGAAGTCATTACAAAAACCCACCCACAAGCTAGGTAAGTGTTAGTTGCTTGATTGTCTATCACATATTTACCAACACTCCATAAATCTTAACCCACAAACAAACATAACGTACTCCTTTAATAGCACAAACTTTGCATAATCAATTCAGTATCTCCAAAAGGACAGTACTCTCTCACTGGCTCTATGCGGTCTCTAACTTTTAGAATCCCTTTTTTTGCCAAATTGGCCAAATTTGGTACGCATTCTTTCTTAAAGTTTCCATCCCTTTGTGGCCCTCAGGTTCAACACTAAAAAACTGAGCACTTGCAGTGATGAGTGATGGAACGAAACAAAGAGAGAAAGACAACAGTTTGCCATCAGTAGATAAGAAAGCCAACTGGCAACTGAGGAGAGGAAAACAAAAATTTCAAAACCAAAGAAATGAACAACAAAACTCCCTGGTGGTCCAACCACCAGTGGTCTCATATGTGGTTGGGGTATTCTATTGCGTTATAGGAAGCATGTGTTGGGAGAACCAAGATCAGTTCATTGATCCAATGTATAAAAAAGCATAATAAAGGTAGAAGTCATAAACCAGTTGCCAGTCTACTGGTCTGTTGAATATCAGTGTTTTCACGGTGTTTGTTTTATTTTTTTGAGGAGCATGGGTTCATTTGTATTTTATGCCTGGAGCTTCTTGGCCATCCAGGGAACAAGGCCCCAGTTTATGTCAGAACTCTGAACGCAGTGTTTCTTAGAAAGGTTGTCCAAACAGGGTCGGCCAGGGAGCCCTGGATCAGAATTCTAACCAGCTCTGCAGCTCAGTAGGACCAAGCTGATCGGACACGGTAAGGCTAAATCGAACACAATCCCACTCGGCTTGCACCTCAGCACTACCAGATCCTTTATTACAGCCACATTCCTAACCCAACACAGGAGATGTGGAAGAGTCGTGTTATACCATAAAAGTTCAGCAGCGGCAAACCACTCTATGTACGAAAAGTAACGTGAAGTCGGGGTGTGAAATGCCCTGTAAAGTGATTTTCAATTAAATACAAAGACAGTTAATGCTCAGCATTTATGCATTTCATACTTTTTATGCATTTAAACAGGAAATTAAAGAGCCTGTTAGAGGAGCCTGAATCTGTGCCTAATGCTGGTTGTGTTCTGGTCCATTATAAAACATGTGGCTCATCACATGGCAGGAACAGGGCCGGTCATTAACATGCAGACTGGAACCCTTTATTTTAATCATGCATTTCAAGTGCACATATAAGTGTCAGGAGTGGAACCGTTTTACCTTGAGCGCTCCACATACGAGCGCCCGAGCCGAGGGCATCGCATATAGAAAGAGCGACAGCTGAAGGGTGGGGGTGTTGGCCGCAGAGGGTTTGGATTGTGATCAGTTCAGACTAATCTCAACCCCTCCATCACATGTATGTTGTTTAAGAAAATATGCATCGTGGATCAAAACTTCACATGTTTTTCGTCTTAGGTGGACATATCAGGTGGCATTTAGCGTGGAGGCCTTCTGGGCTGGGAGTCAAGGTGCACACACACACACACACACACACACACACACACACACACACACACACACACACACACACACACAGAGGTGCTGGCACTGGAGTGCTTCCCAGCTCCTGATGCAGCATCCAGCAGTTTCTCCACTTGAGTTCACCAGCAAAGCATCCCAGAATTCCTTCTATGTGGCAAGTTCAACGGCAGCATCCCACACACTGAATAACTCCGCACAACAATATGGAAAAGGCTGGAAGCATCACCATAAATAATTTTTTTTTTTTTTAAGAATGTGATGCTGGGGAAGTGAACCGAACACTCGGGGCCAAGGGAAATACACATTTGTACCATATGAATAAAGAGCAGAAAAACACAGTCACATAACAAAGGAGAAAAGAATATGTATTCCACCTTAAGAATATTTTAGAATATTTTTCTTATTACATTTTTTGGTCTGATAAAGCGGTGGATTAAAGGAACACACTGGAAACGCATAACAGCCATTCAGTCTGCATTTGCCAAAGACCCTAAAAATTATTATCTTAGATAAGATGTGTGCTTTTGGTGCACCTTAACCTCCACCTGGATATTATATATAAAGACCAAAATACATTTATCAGCAGTCATCTGAAATCAGGGATTTCCAGTACCTGAACCAATTTGTTTTGTCCTCAGTGATGACAGATATGGAAAAACAGAAGTTAAGGTCCTTTTTTGGCTATGTCGGTCTGCTTTCTTGGCCTAGTCAAAAAATAAACAAATAATCTGAGCATCATGCTGAAAGTATTATATTTACTCACATTGCTGACACTTGTCTCCAAAGTAACTTAAGGTTGTTTACACAGCTGGAAAACATTACGTTCAATTAATTTCAGGTAAGTATGTTGCATCAGAGCTCCGCAGAATAAGGGGGATTCAAACCTACAAGTCTAAAGGTAGCAGTAATAACCACTACACTACTACCTGACTCCTTCGTATGCTTTAATAATATAATGAGAATAATAGAAATATCTTCCGAAGACTTTTGAGGTGCGCCCAAGCAAAATGAACTGCTGAGTAATTAATTTCAAAAAAGGCCACTTTTCTATAAATATAATTTCGCAATGACCTCTTCGTTGTGTCAAAAAATGATGCCGTTTTGGAAATTTGCGTAACATTTAATATCCTAACAAAGACAAAGAGACCATTTGTCTGACTCTTCCATAAATACCCTCAAACTACTCGTTCCGGCTATTTTTAGAAGCACTCTTTCAGTTTCTCGGTCAAAACCCTGACTGCAACTCCTTAATCCTCATTATGACCAGAAAATTAATTGATTTTTTTTCATTTCTGGAACTGGCTCTAAAATTTGAAGTAGGTGAAATTGGGGCCAAAATAAACGTGTTTCACCATAACACTGAGGTTCTAGTTGGTGTGACACCACCATAATATCAAAATGGACAACTGTTGCCATGCAAAACAGCTGAAAGTATAGTGGTTAGAGCTCCTACTGTGGGACCCACAGGTTGTTGGTTCAAATCTCGTCTCCAGCAGTAATACCTGTAAACAAGGTGTTTACCTTAAGTTGCTCCAGTAAAAATTTCTCAGGTGTCTAAACGGGTAAATAACTGTAAGTAGCCTAACATTGCAAATTGCTTTGGAGAAAAGTGTCAGCTGAACAAATGGGTGTTAAATGCACAATATACAGAAACTTTCTGAGCAATCTGTTCATTACATGTATTCATTCAAGACTAAAATCTGACCTTTTCAATCAAAACTTTAATTCCCTGTATACTTACCAACAGAACAGAGTTTAACCACAGTGATCATCATGGGACAGAATCACTAAACCAAGAAATTGCAAATATATACAGATACATAATACAATATAAGGGCAAAAAAACACCGCATCTATCACGGCCAGCACTTTCTAAGAAGTTCCAAAATGGTAACCAGATGTTCCAGGAATCGCTATAATTATCATGCATAAAACACAGCAGCGACGTCCTCGAGAGTGTCCTATGAAGACGTGATGGAGTAAAGTAAATTCCATCTTAAGTTTGTTCCCGGGCGCTTAGGGAGGTGCAGACAAAGGAGGGTTTGACACCTATCATGATTTTTCAATTAAAACAGCCCAGTGTTCAATGTCAGCTGATAGCTGGAATCATGCATGGCTAGATTTGTATGTTGTCTAGTCTGCGTCACTGCAGAGGGGGCAACTCTTCATTATTCCCACCCTGTTGATTGAGGGGGATGGTAGCGTAGCAGTTAAAGGTTCATACTTTAAGCCCGAAAGTTGTAGGTTCAACTCCGACCTTCTGCTGTAGTGCCCTTGAGCAGTGTACTCAATCTAAACTGCTCCCATGAAAGTACCTGGCTGAATAAATAGGTGAAATAGCTTAACAGTCTCCATCACTCTAAACAAAAGCTAAATGACAAAACGTTCCTATTGGTCACCAGCCTGTTTCCTGTCCATTCTGACCGAAAAGCTTGAAATCTAGAGAGCTGCTCTTTATCATAATAGCGTTGCTTTGCTGGACCAATCCAAAAAAATATTTTGGACATATTTTAAAGATCAGCTCCCACCCCTCATGTGTCACTCTGTGCTTCATTGAAAGAGACAGATATGATGTTAAAACAAAATAAGACAAATTCGCAAGGGACCCTCCCCTAAGAATACATCCTTCATTTAATCTCTTCTTGGAAGAAACGGTTTTGGGAAGGTGCTGCCAAAAGCTAATGCCGTCTCAGATTCGGGTTTGATTTTTCCACCGTTTCGTTGCTCCGAGGCGAGGCGTCAGCAGTTTAGAGGCGTGCAGAAAACATTTGAGCACTTTGTGCAGGAACGCAAAGGCCACAGTTCAGTTCGAACCCGTGCGACAGATCTCTTGCAGGAAGAGCACAATCGCCTAAGCGCTGCATCCTGTCACTTCTGGAAGTAGTTCAAGACACTGGAGAAGTGCTACATGATTTATAAATATACAAAATCGGAAGGAAGACTTGTCATTGGTTACAAACATAGTCAGACGGGCAGACGGAAGTTATGCAATAACTGTGTGCAATAACACTTAGGACAGGTGGTGCATGTCTAGCGATTGCAGTCTAGATCTCCATCTTCTACTGTCTTGTTACTTCCAGTTCAGAGCTTAGAAAAGTATGATGAAGAACACCACTCCCTCCCCATTAACCCTTGTCTCTCTTTGACTGTGTGAAGCCAAACCCTCAGATATCTTTACCACAGGTTGGTTGGTTGTCACTCAGGTGGGACTCATAGGTAGAGTCTGAGACTCCGTTATGGCGCACATCAACGCTTCATCTCCCTGAACAACCGAAGGAGGTCAAGAAAATAAGTGGGAGGCAGCAATTAGTGACAGATAATAAAAGTCCTTGATGACTCTGATATCTCTTGGGTTGGAAACTTCTGTTATTGTTCCTGTTACTGAGGTCAACTTTATTTCCAGGCTAGAATTTATTGGCTCAGTTATTGGATGTATTTGACTTTGAATATTGGCACACTCACTTTTTGACAGATAGCCTCTGGCTTCCGCTAGTGCCGTTACTGCCGCGTCGGGCAATTTGCAATGTCATGATGGCGTAATTTGATAATGGCATCATGATGATGTCACTCTGTTTGGTGGCTACAACTTTGTGATGATGTCATTCTGTTGGTGGTGATCACTTCGTGATGACGCAATAATGTAGGTGGTGAGGACATCATGATGATGATAATGATGATGATGATCTACAGCACACATGTGAGACAGGCTGGTCTCTTGTGACCAGGAGAGTCTATGCAAGAGATTAATTATGTTGTCTTTGGAAAACCACATTATTACATACACTGTACAACATGTTTGTGCATAATGTCCTGTGGTCTGCGCCGAATCAAGTTATTATTTAAAACAGGGGATTTTGTTGTACAAAAACCACAAGGACAGAAATTTTTCCGCTAGCCTCCTTCAAAGATGAGATCCTCAAAGAAAAAAAAGAAAGAAAGAAAAAAAAAACACCTTTGGCACCAGGCCGTACAGGATTTTCAAAGGATATTAATTTGCTTCATTTTTACTTATCTGCCAATGTTAATATCACAGTACGGTGAGCACTAATGCGCTGATTGAAGAGTACGTGGAGTTCTCCTCTGCAAAGCTTAAAAAATATGAAATATGAAATAGATTCACCGTGTAATGTGAATGGAGCCAAGGAATCACTGAGGGCACGGCAGCCCTGTGGCACGAAGAGGGGCCGACCTTGGGACTGAATGAGCTACGAATGATGGTGAAAAATGTCACTGGGGTTAACGCTGGATGGTCCAGTCTGGAACTCTGCTGGTCAAACTGCATTTAAAATACCAGACCAGATGTCCATTCATTCAAATCCCACAGTAGTGCAACAATTAAGGGATGGCTGAAGCTTGCATTGTGCCTTTGAGGGACGTAACGAACCTTTATTACTCCATTTCAATACACTGTAAAATGGAACTAAATCAAGTTGCTGAATACAAAAGTGTCTGCTTAACCATGATCTTACCTTGCAAGATCCTGAGTTTGAATCCCACTTCCTGCAGAAAAAGCCTGAAACAAGTTACTTACCCTAAATTGATGCAGTAAAGGTTACCCAGCTGTATAAATTGGTAAATTGGAAAATCACTGCAAAGTTGACTATCTAATATTGCAAGTCTCCTTAGAGAAAGGTGCATCATAAATAGAAGTTAATCAGGTTCTAAGAAAATTTTTAACCATAGTTATGCAAGCAATCCCCATTATTGAAATTTTTAAACTGCATTAATTAGAAAATACATTGTGTAACTTCATGCATGTATTAAATATACTCCTTCTGGGACAAGATAAATATGTCATAAACATCCATAGTACTGCATGGTCTTCACATAAGTGGTATAATAAGACAGGACAATGTAAATCCTTTCACATTTGGAGATAAACACTTGAGGAACATTATGACACAGTAAATTGGATTAAAGATTACTTCCCATCTGTGAATCTCACACCTCAGAATTTTAATCAGATTTTAATTCTCTTACATAATTGAGAATAATTTACATCTGAGTTTTGCACCAGTTTTGCACCAGTTTGTCTTCGGCGATCGTTGTTAATTGACCCGTTTCCAGCATGATTTAGATTGCATGGGGTATTCAGATTTTGTTGTTAGGTCTCCATGGAAATGCAATATTAAGTAATTAAGTAATATTTCAAGGATGAAGTAATATACAACTTGAATTATTTGTTTGTGTTTCGAACTGAGTTTAAAGTGAATTTTAGATAACTAATAAATGATCACATATCTGCAGCTCATTTGTCATTACAAGAAAATGGAATATGACTAAAAAAACAGTTAAAGCAAATTCAAAGCCGTTTCATTTCTAGTCTGAGAAGGATAACGCCGCCGTTCATGTTCATATTTGGTAGTTTGCAATGCGTTTTTTTTTTTTTTTTTGGAAAAATCACCGTAGTTGCAGTATGAGATTACAGTGTCAAAACTCTGAGAGCCCAAAATAGCCAATCCCCAGTTGTGCCACTGAATAAATGATGATGAATGTGCAGCGAGGCAGAGCCAAGAGCAGCCTAATGCGCGTGTCAGCATCGCTGTCCGCCGTCCCGGCGCAGTCCGCGGCAGCTGGTTCGCATCAGCCCTGCAGCAGCACCACCGCAGCATCGGCGTTCCGGGGTGGCCTCTCCGCCGCTGGACCACATGCACGGCTCTGTAGGAAAAACCGAGAGGTCCATGTAGAAGCGCGGAGGTTCTAGACTGAGGTCCGTGCTGAGTCCGTTCGCAGTCGCTTGGCAGGTGCCCTTCCGAGGACTCTCAAAGTGGGGGGGAAATCGATTTCGAAAACTGTTGCCATCTTGATTGGGAGACTTAAAATCAGTATAACTCATAAATGCATAGGTGTGCTATGATACAGATATAATGATCTAGAGCAGAGGTGTTTAACCTTGAGTCCATGGTCCCCTCTACTGTCTGTAGGTTTCTTTAAGGAGGTCTGCGAGTCACACTCTTACTTTCAGAAGAACACAGTCAGACTAAAAGTTATAAACAAAACAACATTTCTATGCTAGTACTGTCTAGGGCATAACTTTATGGGAAGGTAATCATTTTCTCACCTGTAACCTCAGTGCAGTGTTTACTCTGAAATTACTTATTGGCTATTTCTAGGAGTCCTTCGCTTTCGTCGCATTCAAAAGGTGTCTTGAAGGGTCTGTGGGCAGGAAAAGGTTAAGAAAAACAAGTCACAGACATCGGTGGCTATTATGTGGTATGAGTATGAAACAATGGGGCTTGGATTGTTTCAAGCGGAACCCTTATTGGAGCTGGTTTTCAGTTTGTGCCACACAGCACATCATCCCCACATCCAGAGGAGCTGTGTCTGGAGGCAACCGATAACACCTTCGCAACACTTACGAACCGTCCAGCAGTTTACCCAAACTCCCCGAATTTCCTTTTCGTGATTCCTCGCTCAGTGGTTGCGTTTCTTCACTGTTCCCATGTCACAGTGACTGAAAAACCCTCCGAAAATGGACTGCAGATTCATTTTGGTGAGTGTAATGAGACCACACGGGCGCCGAGATGATGGGCCGCTGGGAAGCTGCCTATTTTCGGTGGAAATTTCGGTACGGAACAACACCCCGTCAATCCGTGCTATTTTTACACTCTGAACTCTGACCCCTTCCATCTACCGGTGTGAAAATGCTTCGATGAGTGGAGAAGCCGTCTTTGGAAAGGCCTCCCCGACGCTCCCGCAGCAGACAGCCTCACAGCTATCCAATAAAGCATTGATTCCAAGCATTGGGTCAAATTATGGTCATTTACTGTAAAAGGGGGTACTCGCTACAATCAGGCGTCATTACACGAGTCAGGACTCCGTCGGAGTAATTGTAGGCGGGCTTGACAATTAATCACAGCAAACGTCCAGCACAGCGACCGCAGAACTACGCTGCCATGTGTCATTACGCAATCGCTAATATCCAACCGCGGTTACCGCAGCAGGCCTGCGGACACGGGACTCCTTTCTCACTTTGTTCGCATTTCCAAGAAAATAATTAGCATTGCATCATACACAAACTCCATAATTCATCTTGGGGATTATGATGGCTGGAGAATTTAACTATTTGCAGTGATTCCTTTAGCCATGTGCGCTAAGGAAGCGTGCTCCCAAAAAGTCCGAAATGAGACAGACGAAAATCAATTAACGACGTAAAAATACCGTGTACTTCGATCTGATTTGAGTTTAGTGCAGCAAATATTTTGATAGATTTAACATTACAATGTGCAATATTATGATGGGGGACAATTGTATTTCAAACATTAAACTGGACATGATATCTGCAGAATCATTTTATCGCACGCCCTTTCATGCAATCACTGTTTAAACAAATATGCAAATTGGCCATCTGCTTTTTAGACAATTATTCCCCCACAATACCCTTGTAAACAAGAACGCCTGTGTGTTGGGCTTGGGTTCGAGCCTGTTTGCCTTCGATTCTGATTATCGAGGGCAAAGCCAGATTGCATTTGTTTTGGTTTTTCGGATTGTACCGTCAGATGGTATTTTCATTTCGTCTAATTCTTCTGAGGATCTCGGCGAGAACAAGTTCCGTCATAGTAAAAATACTTTCTTTGTTTATTAGTAAAAATGAGTGAAACCAGGCCCTTGTCTGTCCGAGTCGGCGGGCACGTTAACAATGCGATGATATTGCCAGCCATTTGAAAGGTTTATATCTGTACGTTGTATAATATTTATTTGTAGAATCTTGGGTGAATCATGAGGACTTCTTTCTTGGATGAATTTCACAGCAGCCAGAATTTAATCTGCCACTGCAACTTTGAAAAGTAAACGCAAGCCATACATGTAACAAAGTGATGCTATGAATGGTTTATGTCAACATCAATACTGCTGTGTGATTTACTCTGCTGGTACATCTAATACGATGCCTTGTGTGACAATGGACATATAATTCACTCGAGGTAAAAGCTTTGAGTAAATGAACGAAAGGTAATAGGAATGTCAGTAAATTTCTGCTATGTGCAGGAATTGATTGGGTTAAATTCTGAACCTATCTAAGATGTGATCTGGAACTTGGCATATTTCTCACGTCCCAAATAAATCAGTTAGATGAGCCAAAGAACCAAATTTCAGGCCAGTAATATTGTTTCATAAACACATAACCAGAAGCTTTTGAAGTCTTTTTCTCGTTTTTTTTTTACTGTTTTTAAATGAATTTTTCCGCAGTCTAGGAGGAATTGCGTTTAAAAAAAAGATTCTGCTTCCCATATTCATTTTGCGAGCAGAAATAAATTAAACAAACGGCATATTCTCTATTTGTTCTAACCCCAGACTAATGGAACAAAATCAAGAAAGGAGAGATATTGAAATTAGTGGGGCGATCATTAACGGAGAGCATTTCCCGAAAATGGCCTGCGCTGTAAATCAGTTTACTCTGAAAGCCTCCCGCTGCCGCATTCATGTCAACCCTTTCATCGGGGTAAAAACCAACAAACAAAGGAAAGTTCATCAATAACATGTCATTATGAGTTATTAATAAGGGGCCTGAATCTGGCTTGCAGCTTCTGATGCTCTTCATTTCTCTGCTAAAACTCTGAAACACTGAAAAGAGTTAAATATAATGTGCAACATCACTATTTTAAAGCACAATTCATTCATTTATTATTAAAAGAGTATTAAAACAGCCTTTTCCCAGTTTCAAGGAATCCCTTATCCACTGCAGGGTCATGGTGGTACAGAGTCTATCCTGGAAGCATAAGGTGTGAGGCAGGGTACGCCCTGGATAGGCCAGTCCATAACTTTGAAATATTTATATTTTTAGTTGCACAATTTATGGAATGACATCTTTTTAAAACATTAATATGGTGACATGCAATTCGTTCAGATTCCCCAGTTGGTGAAATTTCTGATCTTTCATTTTTTTGAGGGGTCAGATCATTTTCATCAGGTCGTACACTCGCTTATATCTTCCTGTGAGCATCCCATTCGTCCGCAACGAAGTGAATGGACACACACACACACACACACACACAGTCCCAGCAGATCCTCAAAGCCCTGACTCCATCGGCTTCTTGTCAAGGCCCCTCTCCTGACTCCCACATCAGTGACTAATGGATACCTGACAGCCAGGTCCTGTCATCTGTCACCATGGCAACGCAGCTTGTATTTTTCTATTGGCAAAACAGCTTCATTGAAGCTAACTCTGTGTGTCCATGTAGGGACAGTGTCACCTCAGAGAGTCATGTCTCGCACACACACACACCCACACACACACACAGACACACACACACACAACTGCGTTCTGGAACTCCTCTGTGTGCTTATTGGACAACGTGGCAGCACCTATAGGCTCCAGGGGATCCACCGGCTAGCGGTTTGAGGACATTTGAACTGATGAAACCATAATGACATTTGACAAGCTGTTCAGGTTCGCATGGCAACAATCTCAAACTGCTCATTTGCGCAGCAGTGTTGCAATATAATTCGATATTCCACTCAAGATATTCCACAGTGCCAGCAGAGCCCCAAATAATGTGCACAAAAGAGTCAAGTGAGGTTACGCTGAGCACTCAAGATACCAGCGATCATTCTCAGCTTCACCCCTTGTCTTCTGACGGTACGAGGTTATTATTATTGTTATTATTGTAAAAATTAGTGGAGCAGCAGGTGGCGTAGTTATGATCTGAATATCCACTCCTACTATAGTACCCTTGATCAAGGGTACATTTTTATCTCATCACCCTGATGCAAATAGGTAAATAATTAATAATCAACATTCATTTATACACTGGAGTAATTTTTGTACTGTAAATTCAGGGTTAGTGTTCTCATGAAGAGTACTGCAGGAGGAGTGGGATCTGAACCAGCAGTCAAGATCTGTGATGGGTAACATATTTTACTCTTTTGTATTTTTTTCAGTTACTTGGATTAATTTTCACATG
This sequence comes from Scleropages formosus, assembly GCF_900964775.1. Taxonomy (NCBI): domain Eukaryota; kingdom Metazoa; phylum Chordata; class Actinopteri; order Osteoglossiformes; family Osteoglossidae; genus Scleropages; species Scleropages formosus. The sequence goes on from NC_041821.1 coordinate 4,636,730, forward strand.
GTTTTTCACTTGACTGAATTGTTTGTTGAGACCAGAAAAGGCAGCAAAGTGGTTAAGGGACAGAACTTGAAGCATAACAATATTAGTATTGAGTCCTGTGTGGTGCCCTGCAGTTGAACCCTAGAGAAAAGTGCTGAACCCCCCCCCACCTTTATTGCATCAATAAAAATGCAGCACTTAATAATCAAAATAAGTGAGCCCCTTTCAGTAAAACTATCCATTATACAACAAAATAATACTGATATGCAGAAAATATAGCAGAACACAATACTATGGTCCATCTAGTGTCTAATGAAATAAAAGCTGGTTTGAATAGACCAATTTATGTCATATTATTTCACTTACACCATTTAATTTCTAGGAGGCAGAGAGAATTTAGAGGCATCTGTGTTGATAACCATCTTTATTCATAGATTTCTGTGCTGTCCTATTTCTCTACTCACCCCATACATGATTACCATGCTGTAATCCAGATTTGTCAAATATCATTAAATATATTGCTGTTTGCTTTGAATCTCTGGGTTTTTACCAGGCTGGCACTGTTTTTCATGCTATGTTATTTGATCATCCCATTGTTTAGGTCACAGAGATAGTCGCTTTATCTGTGTATTCAGATAAAATGGATTTTAAAGGTCTCATCCTTCTATAGGGAAGTAAAAAAATCAATGGCAAAGTGACAACTTTCCTGTTTATTTAGTTTCAGAAGTCTTTATATTGATTTAATTTGTTCTTTTCTTAGGGGGGTGCAGTGGTGCAGTGGGTTGGACCACGGTCCTGCTCTCTGGTGGGTCTGGGGTTCGAGTCCTGCTTGCGGTGCCTTGCGACAGACTGGCGTCCCGTCCTGGGTGTGTCCCCTCCCCCTCTGTCCTTATGCCCTGTGTTGCTGGGTTGGCTCCGGTTCCCCGCGACCCCGTATGGGACAAGCGGTTCTGAAAGTGTGTGTGTGTGTGTGTGTGTGTGTGTGTGTGTGTGTGTGTGTGTGTGTTCTTTTCTTACTGGAAATTGAAATTGAAGTGACCAGAACAGGTAAAAAGAAAGAGATCAGACTTAAAGTTTAAACTATAATCTTCTCTTCTGTCTGTGAGAAAGTTCTTCTGAAAGAAAAAGAAAAAAAAAAAAAAAAATGTTTCCTTAGCTGAGTTATTGCAATAAGATAAATCTATGTACTAACATTGATGGTGAGAATGTGATATTTTGATTACACTCTGGCTGTGTCTGAGTCCAGCTCCAGCAAGTTTCATGTGTAGACCAGGGTGCTCTGGTTTCCTTCCACAATCCAAAGATATATTTCAGGTGAACGTTTGACTCTACATTGCCTGTAATGAGTGTGTCAGTGAATGAGTGTGTGTGATTGCTGGCATCCCGTTCTGAGTGTACCCTGCTTCAAACCCTGTGCTTCCAGGATAGACTTTGGACCATCGTGACACCGCATTACGACCAATTACCGATATCGCTAATGAATGAATGGACAAAACCTGCTCACATTAATACATTCAGCAGAAACCCATTTTTATTCAGCAAATTACATTTTTGGAATTAGTTTTTAAAAATTAACAGCTTTTTTCCCGGATAACAGCAGTGCTTCAGGATGCAGTGGCAGGAGCCTTTGACTTTGACCCCAAAAACCAAGGTCTAAACTATTCCAGTTTACCGGTAATTGAGTTTTAAAGGTATGCGTTGTAATTAGAGTTCTGGAGGGAAACCCAAGCTGCAATTTAATAGTACAATCATTGTGGGTGGGGTGGGGGGGGGGTTCTTGGTGTCAGGAATTAAGGTTTAAAAGAGGAGAGTTTGCCTGGTTATGAAATTCTTAGCAGACCTTATTAATGGAGCCATATGTTACAGTAAGCACCGTGTCTCACACACACACACACAGACACACACACACACACACACACACACACACACACACACACACACACTCAAATCATTGCAATAATGAAACTTGTGGACACAAGTACAGTTTTGTTTTTTTCATTCTTTACCATTCCGAAATGTGTTTTTGCACAATGCCGGTAAATGATGCAACACCGCAAAGGGGAGGAAGGGAGGCTTTGGGAATTGTAATTATTCACCAAATTCTGAATCATTATGCAAATTAGTCCATTTGCAGGACTTAATCAGCTCCATACACGCAGGCGATCCGCAGCCGTGCGCTCGCTTCTCTGCTCGACTCGTTGGGACCGGGCACTGCAATTTCAGGCCTTACACTTAATGTAGTAGAACTCGTATGTTTCTCCATAAAGTATCATCATCATATTCAAGCTCCATCCTGGGCTGGCGGCTCCAGCAAATGCATATTTCATTGGGCTTATACAGCTGGAAAACCCCAGGGGCTCGATTGTAAGTCCCACTAATGACGGACCCAGCTGATCCTATTCCTCTCGAAATAAGTTTAAGCCCTTCCAGTCCTTTTCCATCATTTGTTCAGCTGAGCGTGAGGCCCAAGCCTCCCTCCATTTCTGTCTCACTTATTTATTACTGTCCCCTCCTCTCTTTCCGTGAATCTGTGTTTTAGAGTTCAGATCTCTCCTCTGGATTTGGCTATTTGGTCCGTCGCATCAAGCTCAGTGATCCAGACCCATGCCTTGCTTTCCCCCGTCCTCCTTCCTGCCCTTAGGTGTCACATCATTACAAATGATCATTAATAATGTCCATTGCTGTACGTTCATTAACGTCAAATCCCTTCGGATGTGACAAGGTCTCGGTAATTTGTGTGCGCCATCTCATCACTCGGGCTGATGTTCAGCATCCCAGCGGGTGAGAGACAGCTGACCTGCTACCTTTGAGAGGTTGTTGAGATGGACGGAGAGGACCACTTTGAGCCTGACTGATGGGATTGGTTTGTAGGCAGGACACGTGGACACAGGTCTGGTCAGTAAAGGAGTGGGATATCACTCAGCAACAATGTGTTTGGTTGATTGAAGCACTCATGGATTTTTTTGAAGACCCTCCATGTGAAAATCCATCAGATACTCCGATTTCCCACAGCCCTTCCGAAATCAGGTATGTCAGGAAGGATTTGGCAAGAAGGACTTTTTTTCTTTCACTTCAGCAGCTTCCTTGGCACCATTTACACAAAACTGCATCTCGGTTACATATTAAACCGTTGCGTACAAGCCAGCTGGACAAGAAAAGTTACCTGGCCCCTTTTGAAAAAGGAGGCAAAAGGCCACTATGCATAATAGGAAATTTAGTTTTGGTCTTTCTTTTTGTTTATTATTAATTTTAATTTATCTTCCTTCCATGTCCAAGGTGACTTGAAACGGTTGATAATCAACATTACAATAATTTACCCTTTTATACCACAGGGTATTTTTACTGTATAAACTGGAGGTAAGTGTGTGGATCACTCATGGGCCAAGTCAGGGACCAAGCGTCCAAAAGGCAGGATTAATCTCTTTCAAGTTTGTGCACCAGTTCATCCTACATCTTGAAAAGTGTGTCATTCTGGCTGGGTTAATATTAGATATTTTCCACTCACACATACATCATGAGGTAAGTACAACATACAAGGTGAAAAACCGGTAAAAGACGATAAAAATGGGGCCGCTCTGCTCAGAGCTCGTCTGTAAGGATAGTATTACATGAAGCCAAGTGAAGGAACCACTGAAGGTTTAATACAGAAATAAACATCTGCCCTTTGTTTATCAAGGCATAATCAACAGATAAAAACTACTTTGTGGTCTTGCCTTTAATCGCCATTACCAGTAAAATGCCCGTTATAGAGCGCACTCTAAACCGAGCACCAATTAAGCATAGTTTTGACCAAAAAAGGTACGTTTTTTAGCATATCGCTTTGCTTAGTCAATACCCTTAACTGTGGACGTGAACTGAAGTTACAATTTGTCCTGTTAGCTGCTCTGGATATTTGCAGGAGCTATTTGTGTTAAGAGGTGCCTCTTCCACTTGGGAACTAAGCCTGGAATGTTCTGGCCACAGGTCCGGTTTTCCAGACCCTTCTTAAGAGCACCTTCTTTGCCACACACCTGTCTTCTGTGGGCAGACGGGCGGACAGGCAGACAGACAATTGTATATTGTGACTGGTGTCTGCTGAGCCCTTGAGCGACAAAAAATAAATATATAAATATATTCAATCAATATATCAAATATGCTTGGAGCCCTTTGAGAGTCCCCCTTGAGCTCAAAAATCATGTTTTGGCAGTTGTGAATATTTGCAGAACTAGACCCAAAGTAAAATCGTAGATGTGAGAATACTGGAAATTTGGACGACTCGTGTTAACGAGTTCCTGGGATTTCCCTCCAAAATTCAGTCTTTATCAACGCCACTGAATGTTCAGTTACCGTGTTGTTCTGAAGAGTCCATCAACTCTCCCCCTGACCTTCACCACTTAGCACTCTGGCACCGTTAGTGTGACATTCCAGAAATGACAGCTCCTTCCTACAATGTCTTTGGCCTCGAGGCTCCGAAGGTCAAAAAAGGTGTGTTTGTTTTGTCTCGTTTCTGGAAAACTGGATTGCAGCTGTGTAATATAACCGTGAATATAACCAGAAAAGTGTGGCTCTTGCTCAAATAAACACTTCAGCTTTCTGCTTGAAACTCCTGATTTAACCATTTATGTAGTATGGTAATTATCCAGTAGGGCGTATCATTTTAGGGTAAGTACCTTGATCAACGGTACTAAAGTAGGAGAGAAGATCAAAACTGAGTCCTTCGTGGAAGGTGATGCCTCTAACCTACTGCCTCAAGAAAATAATAATTCTTATGATTATTTTTATTTATTTTATTAGTTTATTTTATAAACAGCAAGTCACAGTAACAAAGGGAGAAACAGTAAATACAGAAGCTACAAATATTAGGGTTAAGAATTAGGGTTAGGTCCTCTGTATGATTTTTATATTGATTAATGCTATGAAGAGCAGGTCACAGTAACACAGAGGGAGAAACAGTAAAGAGAGAATCTACAAATACACTGAAATATGTAAAAAAAGGCAAAAAGGTTACAGCGATAATTATGATTATTAATAAAGAAACTCCTGGATAAGTCTGTTCGGGAAATTTGCCTTTGCAGGCCTATATTTCCAGTTGGACCTCCTCTGCAAGTTTAACGCAGGTCTGCTGCACTGTGTAATTTCTCAGTTTTAAGGGTGTCAGTTGTCAGCGTTGCGTCTAACATCGAGTTGGCGGGATTTTGGCATCTCCATGGCAACACGTCCCGATCAAGGCTCCTGTCGTGGACTGGGCTTCCGGTGAGACCTCCGCAAATGTCACAGAAGCAGAGAGGGAGCAGGAGGGATGGGGGAGGACTCAGGAAACTGGCCTGATGCGGTTATGCAACAGAATGAAAAAAATTAAATAACTTCAAAGTTCGGGGGGGTGAAAATTAAACGTTGAAAAGGAATCGAGCAAAAAATGCAGGTCTGTAACTTCCACAACTGCAAGTCTGCACCATAAAAAAGCGATGTCGTGACGGACGTGAAACTCGGGCCGTCTGACGCAAGAGGCATCTTGAACGTGTAGTTCATTTTTCCGCCCTCCCTCTTTCTGCCTAATGAAACTCGATTTTTTCGCCTTATCGTGATGCCGCGCACTGAAAGGACACGGTCGACATGCGGCAGAGCAAATACCCTCCAAAAAAGCGAAGCGCTAGCGTTTTCCCCTCTACTGTCACAGTATTTGTTCTAACATTAATGACAGTTGTACCAGCATATGGTCATCAGAAGGTCTGTGCCTCGTGGCACAAGTACGATTTTTGATGACAAATCTCTTCCGTATGTCTGTCTCACAGAAGTTTTTATTCTCTGTCTTCACTGTTTCCTCCCTCCCGAGAGGCAGAGGAGGGCGAGCACTGGTACTGTGAGGTAATTCTTAAAAGGATACTGTATAAATGCACCAAGTGCCATTTCTGTGCGGGCTAAACCTCCACTACTGCCCTTATGGATAATGGTTATTGATGCCAGATCCTTTTTTCATTTTTTCCTCTAAGGCATTCCATTATGTTTCAGGTCATGCTTTCAGACATGACCTGAAAAGCACACGTGATCAGCAGTTCTGCAATAGCCAAGATGGTTAACTGCAACCTGCCAAGAGAGTCTCCCTCCTTCACAAAGCTACCTCTTCGGGTCTCAGCAGGATAGCAGGTGATGTAGTGGTCGCAGCTTTTTGCTTGCAACAGTAAGACCTTGGGTTTGAATCCTGTATTACCTTTAATCAAGGTAATGGAATTAGTTAATACAATAAAAATTGCCTAAATAAATTGGTACCCATATAAGGAGCCAATATAAAAGGATAATTCATTGCCAGTAGTTTTGTAAACAACCCTATCATCACATAGACCTGCCTTAATGTTCTCATTTGTTTTCTGAAAATAACCATGTACACACAGGGGCCCTGTCACCACGTTAGAATGCCCAGGAGGGGTGGGAAATTGCTGGTACTTGGGCACCCAGAGGTTTATTTTACTTCCCTTCACTGCAGTTCCGAGTTTTTTTTGTTTTCCTCTCCTCAGCTGCCCGATGATTATTGTAACAGTTCACTATAACTGCTGCATTTCTGTATTGTATCATTCTTTGGAACTTTGTTCAACACTCTGTGCCAAAATAAACATAAATAAAAAGTTTAAATATTTCATTCTTTTGAAAGAACCAACTCAGTAAATGTTGATATAAATACACACACACACACACACACACACACACACACACACATACATTTTCAGAACCACTTGTCCCATACAGGGTCACGGGGAACCGGAGCCTACCCGGTAACACAGAGCGTAAGGCAGGAAGGAGAGGGGACACACCCAGAACCAGTCTGCCACAAGGCACCCCAAGTGGGACTCGAACCCCAGACCCACCAGAGAGCAGGACCTGGTCCAACCCACTGCGCCACCGCGCCCCCAATTTTCACATAAATATATAAATATATTTATAGGTATGTATATTAGGGTGTGGTGGTGCAGTGGGTTGGACCACAGTCCTCCTCTCCGATGGGTCTGGGGTTCGAGTCTTGCTTGGGGTGCCTTGCGACGGACTGGCATCCCGTCCTGGGTGTGTCCCCTCCGGCTTAACTCCCTGTGTTACGGGTAGGCTTTGGTTCCCTGCGACCCCATTTGGGACAAGTGGCACTGAAAGTGTATATGTAATTTATATATAAATAAACATTTACTGAGCTGGTTCTTTTGAAAGAATGAAATATTTTCATTTTAGGGTTGTTTACATTTATATGATGCCAGCACAGATGATTTTGCATGTGTACATGGTATCCTTATACAGTACAGTCTGCCTATGTAAAATTTACCAATAGGTTCAACATGTCAGCCACAGTAGCTCCATGCTAAAAGTGGAAGTTAGAAGTGTTTGGTCTATGTACACTGGGTAATTTTACACACCAATTATCTGTTGGACCTCTTAATGCTCATAATGTATCATTGCAAGTTGTTGAACTTTAACACATTGGTGGTGACTATAATAAAGCAGAGTTCCTCTCCATGTCTAAAATATACACTCCCAATGCGTGTGAACCCTGTCTGCATTATTCCCACATTACTGCATTTGGCCTCATTTACCATAATATCTTCCCAAAGTCAGGGCCAAGACAAACATTTTTAATAGACACCCACTTTACTCATGGTACAGCTCTATGTTTGTTTAATGCGCTGCTCTGAGAGTCTGACATTTATTAAAATATTGTAAATGAATGCAAATCATATGAGAACATCAAATCGTTATGGAATAGGACTGAGCGAGGGAGAACAGCAGGGTACAAAAGGAATGACACTGATGTTTTGTTCAGTGAAACCCGGTAAAAAGTAGGTACGGTACATTAACCGTTCCTGGAGGAAACTTTGCCCCGCTTTGTGACCGAAACAACAAGACACATCAATAAACTTTAGTCTCCGTAATGAAAGTTTCCCATAAATTAGAAAGTTTTTCCTAATTTATTCACAATTCAGTATAATTAAGTTGCAGGTGGCGTAGTGGTTAGAGACCTCACCTTGCAATCGAAGGGCCTGGGTTTAAACCCCCTTTCATGCTGTAGTATTATTGATCAAGATATTTACCCTGAACTGTTGCAGTAGAAACCTAAAAATTACACTGCTGTATGAATAGATAAATCAGAGTAAATAACTTGAGTGCACATAGCCAACAAACCCCTAATAATAATAATAATCTTTGCTGCAGCAATTTCACCATCCTCTCCAATTTACTCTATAAATATTTTTACCAGAATTCTTTTTATGTAGTATAGTATGATACAATTGTAAATATTTAGGTCTTAACCCAAATAATAGGTAAGTAACATGTTCACACATATTGACATATCAAACTCTCTGTAGTGTTATCAGCCAAGATGGAAACACACACATTTTCAGAATCGCTTGCCCCAGACAGGGTCACGGGGAACCGGAGCCCACCCAGTAACACAGGATGCAAGGCCGGAGGGGGAGGGGACACACCCAGGACAGGACAGGACACCAGTCCATCACAAGGCACCCCAAGCAAGACTCAAACCCCAGACCCACTGGAGAGCAGGACTGTGGTCCAACCCACTGCGCCACCACACCCCACTAAGATGGAAATAATTGAATTGAATTGTTAGTAACTCTAACCAGCTTCATCTACATCAGGAATAAAGTTGCAGAAATAAATATGTATTTTTAAATAAGTCAAACTAAATTAATTTACATTTTCTCATCACCCAAATGGTGGGCAAGTCCATCCTTCCAGGTACCGGTGCCCTGACCTTTGATCCGGCAAAAGGGCCTTCAGAGGCTCCCTCACAGCTGCGGTTTGGGTTCACCCTGATGCAGCTTTGAACTTCAGAGCTCGGACGTTCGGTACCTGCCGGACCCCACTGACCAACGCTGCTCCCTGCTTCCTCCTGTAGACCCTATCATTCTGTTTGTGTGGTGGTCCTCCTCTCTTCCTTGTGTTGCCTTTACAGTATTTCTGCCACTTGCAGTGAAATATTTGCCCTCCCCACACAGCCTCCCTCTACCTGGACCGTTTAACATGATCCCAACCTCAATAGTGGGCCTGTAAAGGAGTATTACCGCTGTAATTTAATGAAATGAGAAGCATATGTCGTGACTTTTATATCACTTCACCCTACGATCCTATCGCTGCCTAAGGAGAATTGCCTTCATACTAAAGTATTACCAGATTTTACCGTTCTGAATGGTTCGCATTATGCAAAAAATAATTTAATATATCGGACCGAATACTCAGACCATGGATTGAATTTCATTACCTTATTGGAGCCGGTAAACGGTTTTCCTTTTGGTGGGATGCAAAACAAATAGAGCGCTGCAACCCGGATTCTGGACAGGTTCAAGGAAAGCAGGACGTGTTTCTTTTGGCCTGCACGTTCTCGCTTACCTTCAACTTAGAGACAGGAAGTAAATGTGGGCCAGACCGCCCCCTCGTGGTTAGGAAAGCAGGGTAAGGGGATGTAATCTGACTGTTAGTCACGTGGGATCGCAGCAGGATTATTTGCCGACGAGGACATGACTGTTTTTGATGGAACAGGCAGGGTGAGGGTCAAGCATCCTCGCCAGCTTCCGCTTCCACCGCAGGTCGACCATGGACCAGCTCACTGCCGCGGCACGCATGTCGTCTCCTGGCCGTTTGGAGCCGTGACTTCCCCGCTATATTCCCCAGGGCTCGTCCATCTCGAGTCGATCTTCAACCTGGAGTCCGGAGGCAGAGGATGTTTATTATCTCTACAGACACTTTCTCTGGATGGCTGGTGGGGGAGGGGGGTAGGGAACGGAGGGTCTGCGCCCCGGTGACATTTCAAAGTATTTTCCCACAGCCGAGCAGGCCTTCGCAGCACTATCCCCAGATCCTTCTGTCCCCAAAACTCGTCCCAACCACCAGTGCTCATGCCCCACCAGTGTATGACCAGTGGAATCTGTCGCCACCTTCTAGGTTCCCTCTGATGGCGGAATGTAGAAAACTTCTGTATGGGCAAGAAGGGCCACTGTCTGTTTGGAGTATGGGGGTTGTTTATCACTGCAGCTCAGCTTATTTAATGTCTCATAGCTGCTTACCAGAGGGAGTAATCACAGTAAATTTTTTAGTTACTGTTGGGAATAAGTGTGTGGAACATGCGTTCAGTGTCCGCTGGAGGACAGGATCTGCCTGTGTTGGGCTGCAAACTGCAGATTTGTACATGGCCAGTGGTCATTACATGTGGTGTGGTGGTGCAGCACGTAGTGTTGTAGTAGTAGCAAGTAGTGTCTCACGGTGCCTGGGTGGTGCAAGAGGATGTGGTTTCGATGCCTGCTCAGGCTAAGTGGAGTTTGCATAGTTTCCGTGTCTGTGTAGGTTTCCACTGGGTGCACCGGTTTCCTCCCACATGCTGGTCAGGTGGATTGGTGACCCTGAAATCACCCATAGATCGTGTATGTGTGTGTGAGTGGCAGAGAGAGAGTGTGTTTTGCTGGTATGTGGGTGAGTGGCCCCTTCTAAGTAGTATATCTAGCAGTGTAAGTCACCTTTGCTGTATAAGGTGTGGTCATTGTTGGAAGTCGCTTTTGAGAAAAGCATCTGCTACATGAGTTAATGTTAAATGTCATCACATCTGCTTGGGGGGAGTGTCACGAAGCTGCAGGCTTACCATTCCCAGCAGAAACACTCTTCCCCCATGTGATTTATATCACACTCACGTCCCCAGTCTTGCGAGAAGGTGGACAGTCCCTGTAGGGCTCAAGAACCCCCCCCCCCCACCACCACCCCTTCAACAATTTGATAGAATGAATAAATATTTATCCAGAAATTTGCGTCGCTTTTCTCCAAGGCTGTGGAGTGATGAAAAAAGTGAGAAACACAACAAGCGAGGAAACGGTGGGAAAAAAGCTCAGTGTCTTGTGAACAGCAATTGCTCTGAGTTCAAGTCAAATAAACAACTCAGTCGTAGGGTAAACTCCCTAATAACATTGATACTATGCTGTTGTAGGACGACAACAAGTCGAAGTGGAGTTGGCTTTGGCTGGATCTGCACGTTAACAGCCGCTGTGTTTGTTTCTTTGTTTGTCACGCCTCTTGGTTGCTGAGTTCATGGTTGGGGCCGCGGACCAGCTCGGTGACATGTTTGTGTCTTGCTAACAGGTTCCTTGCCTTTTGAATCGCTGCTAGATTTCCTCTACTTCTACGGACTCAATTTGCTTACAATATTTTCTTTCAACCCAAGCAACATTTGAAAGCTCAGTTTAATAAATGCATCAAAAAGCATACAGTGCCAGTCAGTGTGAAACAAAATAAACGCAATCGTACTGTAGAAAACTTTCACATGCTTAACCTCACGTCTCGTTTTTTCTTTTCCGGGTACCAGCCAAGTTCAGTCAACTTTGTGCCGATAAATATGTTGAAATAAAATGGAAAGCTGGTCGAGAGTCCTTGACAGATGGCATGGGCAGCCCTGTCCATCGTGAACTTACCCAAGGAGAGGAGACAAGAAGGTATCACATCTGTCTCAGAGCCTCAAACTGTCCTTTCTGTAGATAGGGCCAATGTGTCCACTGGTATTTCTCCACATTGTCGGCATTTCAGACTCACTAGCATTGTCTATTTGCAGCAAGCACAAGCTAGGTTTAAGGGGATTGGAGCCTGACTGAGTCCTTCTTGTTCTTCTTTGAAACCAAGTTGCTGGGGGACTTTGGGAGTCAAGCTTACAGTGAAAGTGGTTGATCTACAGCAACCAGTGCGAAAATACCCACCATACCAGTGATCGGGGCCTCAAGTGACAAGTTCAGGGAAGGTGCGCAAACACACCGTGCCTGTTGTTACACTGGAAAAATCGTGAAGAAACCCCTGGGAAGGGAGCAAGGGGATGGTCGCTCCACTGATGCCCTGTGAAGACCATTGCTCTTAAAATAACAGCAAAAGTTCAAGGTCAATCCAAAGACTCATCTGTTCATGCTCCAGAATGATTGGGGTCCATCTCCAAATAGGTAAGAGAAGCCTGTTGATGCTCCAGTGTGCCACAGGTCAAGCCCTGACTAGCTCAGCTGCTGCTCTCATTGGCACAAGTTGATCCCCAAAGAGGTCTGTTGATACTGTAGAAGATTATGATTAATCAGATTATTCAGAAAGGAATTTACTGCATTTCATTTGGCTGAGCACTTCCGCTGGCAAGCACCAAAAAAGCCGAGTACCGTTTTACATTTCCACTCTGTATCTTTTTTTGCTCTTATTTATAAAACATCTAAATAACATGTTTGATGCTGCTGATAGCCAGCTGTGTTCTAAAGCGAATACCTTTCATGCGGCCTCATGAAAGGAGGAATGTTGGGCTCCTGTCAAAACGGTATGAGGCATAGGGTGCAAGGTCTTTCTCGTCACGTCTTCGCCATGATTCTCAGCTGATGTACGGCCGAGCGAAGGACAGCCATGCGCTGTGGCAGCAGTGGAATGTCTCTCCCCATAAAACATAAAACACAGACTCCCTCGTATGTGGAGAGGAGCCCTGTCCAAAGTCAAAGGCGGCATCGATGCCTCCGCTCCTGTCATGACTCACCGAGGCCCTGAAACCAGAAACCCTGAAAAGGTATTTGTCCTGTCTAAACCCCCCTAAAGATTCTTTTTTCAAGATCATAAACTTAAATTTGATCATAATTTCATAAATTTGTTTTCTTCTACTTGACTGATCTTGGAAGCTTAGAAGTTTTATGTACATAAAAGTAATGAGATGTACGTTGCTTTGGTGAAAAGCGTCTGCTAAATGAATAAATGTGAATGTAAATGTAAATGTTATGTTAGTAATGCCGATCTATACAGGTCTCTTCATAAAGTTCAAGTCATACGTGCTTTCAGAATTTTAAATAATGACCCTGATAAAGCATATGCATAATGAAAATCCATAATCATACAAATCTTTATATCTATCTAACGACAGACTGTATCTGCCTATAATAATATCATAAATGTTAGAATTTCTCTGAATTCTGAACAAAATACAAACCAGGAAGAGCAGTAGGTATTGGGTGCAATTTGTCCTTATAAGAGCAAAAAGTCATGCAAGTTGCTTTGGACAAAATAATTTGCAATTAGAAATGTAAGTATTCCGAGAAAAACCACACTGTTGTTTTTATGCCCCGCTATCATATGTTGCAAACTCCTCTGTTCACGCCAAATAATGATCTTGCAGCCGATGTTCTGTATCAGCGATGATATTCCGAGAAATGTGCAATGCAGCTAATTGGAGTATAAAGGGGTCATCCGTCAGATGCCTCGTTATTGCAGAAACTACGCAATTATGTAATTGACATTGCATCTGGTCCTTGAAAATGCTTCCAGTGGGCTCGTTTGCATACGAATTTTTATTTAAATAAGTAAAAAAGGAATGAACTCTTGTTCTTCATGCGGTTTTTTTGTAATTGACTATGGGGAGGTGTTTGAAAATGTGGAGAAAAAGATCAACGAGGCCGGCGAATTCCCCAACTCCCGTCCAGTGCGAAAGGGGACTGAACTCTGTAACACGTGTGCGCAAACAGGAAACGTAGCGCTTGGGGAAGACTCCTGCGAGACTGAGGTCGCCATGCGGCTGTATCTTGACAACAACCAAAACAATAAATAAACAAACAATTGCCCCAAACAGACCAAGAATTGGCAGTGAAGAGTCTACTCATCCCAAGTCTTCTCATCCCAGGGCTCAGAGCGATTCCTTCAGGAAGAGACATTTTTACAACTGAAAGAGGAATAACAACCGCTGGTGTCCCCATATAATGCATCTCGCATGATTTATTCAGCATTCACCTGGCCAGGGTGTCCCTACCTCTTGGCGAAATCAATCCATCAAATACCAGGAGAGAAAAAACACCTGGAAGAATCCCAAACTGGACCCAAGAAGTCCTTTCAGTGCAGCCTCTTTGTATTGTGGCGCGCAGCACTGTGGGTTTGGATGGGGCGAAGGAGGACGTGGAGGCAGCATTCATAACGAACAGTTTGTTTGAACACCAGCACAAAGAAAATAATACTCTGGGTTCGAGGACCCCTTTTCCTCCAGGACCTGCGCTTACAGCCAGCCTGCCTTAGCACTCCTAAGCTCTCCCAACACAGTGGCAGACACAGGCAAGCCACCATTTCCCCCCGAAGTGGCCCCAGCGGTTACACACCATTTAACATTATTTCCCATAATGCAACTATCTACATTTAAACAGTAACGCGGGTCGTTACAGTATTATATTGTCTGTGCAATGTGGACATGTGCACTTACATAGCACAAATTGGGGAAATAAATGTCTAAAAGAAGAAATTAATCTGCTCCTTTTCTTAACTAATTTAGCTGGTACTTTTCTCCAGAACAACTTATACAGTGAAGCTCCTTACAATTATTTACTAATTTATGCAGGTGGGTAATTTTTATTTGAACCATGACCCTTCAAATTCGAAACAGCAGTGACAACCACTTTGACACCTGCTGCCACTTATGTATCAGTACACATAAAATAACGTTTTTCCATTACCTGATTAAATTATTTGAACTGTACCTTTGCTTTATTATTTATCTAATGCCTTTAAGGCAACTAACAAATGTTTGTACGGTAAGTCAGTGACAATGACTCGCCTATTCATACAGCCAGGTTATTTTTAAGATTTCAGTCATACTGGTAAAATTTTGCATAGACATCATGTATTCTGACACCATAATCATATGTAAAATTACCTATGTGGGATCAAATCAAAACCAAAGTATATAAATTATTAATATTTATTTCGCCGACACCTTTCTCCAAGGCATCTCATCATGTTAGATTTCTAAATTATCTAATAATACAGCAGGCTTACTTTTACCGTAACCATCCAGGGTAAGTACCTTGATCAAAGGTACTGCAACAAGAAGTGGGATTCAAACCCAGGACCTTCCGATTTCAAAGCAATAGCTCCAAGCGCTTCCCCACCTATTACTCTTTAAAGTGCTCCAGTTAATTCTTGCTTGCGTTACTTATTTTCCAGACCAGTTACATGACGGTCAACGATGAACTTGAGTGATCGGATCGCCATCGATGAGTGAACCTTAAACGGCAGAGCTTGAACTGATTGAGTCGGCAACGTGAGCCTAAAGAGCTGTGACCAACTGAGCTGAATAAACGGCCGCCAGCCCGGGGGCAGACACTTAAATAGAAGCTCGGCGTGACGTGGGAACACCTGAATGTCGGCAGCCGTCACTCAGCGAAGAGGACCTTGCCGCTTTAATTGACAGTGTTGCCAGCGGGGGGCCGGTGGATGTTTCACCAGATTACGAGACAGGAGACATTAGCCCACGGCGGGCGTTCCGGCTCATTTGGCATGCAAGGCTTAGAGGGAGCTGGCGGCGTGGACGGCCCTGCGCTACGCTGATAAAACCCACAATCTGTTTTCCTTCACACAGAGGGTTCCCTGCATGTTCCTCCCCCCGCCCCTGGTTCGAGAAGTCCAACTTTCTGTCTTTCTAAGCCCACACATCCCTCCTGTTGACAGCTTTATCGCCTTCTGAACAGCCACCGATGATGTAAGACTTTGAATTTACGGCCGACGAGTGTGAAGTCTTGATCGGTCCGTGGTTATAGCCAGCTGATTCCAGAGTTTTCAAGAGATCTCGATGGGGAAGTACTTTACATCCTCATAAAAACATATTTTAATCGCTTGCTTGCTAAGGGCTACGCCTCTGTTCTCTATGTACCAAGTTATAGTCCTCAGAATAACATCCACTTATGTAATTTTGCCAAAGACAGTTTGGCGTTTTAATGAATAGGGGTAGGAATATAAGGACATTTTGCCATCAGATTTTTTTTTTGTCCAACGGTACTTCAGGACACTTCACTGACAGTACGGAAAATATCATTAATAAAACAGCCGACTGATAGAAAAATTTTTAAATAGCCTATTGTGCCTTGCCGTAGGTTGAAATATGTGCCTAGACAACCTGTATTTTAATGTGACATGCCATTCTCTGGCTTTTGGAAGAGATCAATTCAAACAATCTGTGTTTTGATGCTATCAAAACTAAATATGAATTATATGTTTTCAAAGCAATTAAAAGGGGCTTGAAGCCGTGGCAGGGAAACAGAAGCCATTTGTAATACATTCCACATGCAGTCCTCGTGTTTGCTTTGCATGCTTTGAGGGAAAAGCCAAACATACCCAAAAAAGTTTGTATGTTGCTAACAAGTCATGCAAACATAGAATCTTTTATTAATTAATCTAACCCAGGAGCAGGTTTCTAAGACTTCCCAGCTGTTCAGAAAACCGAACTTTTCTGGTTGTTTGGCATGTCTGTGAGAGATTCAAACTCGTACAACATAAAAACACCTTTTGCAATATAAATAAACAGTTCATTACAGTTAGGCAACACCCTTAGGAAGGGAGAGCTGGGGTGTAATTCAGTGGAAGGCCATGGGATGAGCCTTAAATTTCGTGTGACAAATTTACGTTAGCATTAGCGTTCCTCATATTTTTGCTTTTGGCAGCCATCGCGATCTTGATAATGATTTGAGTTTTGTTACTAAGCCTTGTTTTAAAAAACTGAATTCCATCACTTAATATGTGCATTATATAACATGAACCATTTGTTCTGAACAAAATCTCATACAACGGACCGAGGGATTAGCATCGTCAGATAGCGCTCTCATGCTAATGTTGCCAAAGGCCAGCTGAAGTAGGAACGGGTACCAACTTATAATTTTCACCGTGTTTGAGTGGAATCTCCCCGCGATCCTTGGAATCACACTCATCATCGACTGAATGTTCCCTTTTTACCCTGAGGATTGCTTCAAATATTAACATGAATTGCATATCCATGATAATGGCATCGTACCTTATATATAATTGGGTAATAAGCTAATTATCCGCCTAGTGGTGTGATAATAAACGGCATTTACATCTGAGATGTTGCCTTTATACTAAACTAATTTGAAAGCAGGGTGTAATATGTGGAATGTAGCGTTAAGCATCAATGATTCATAAATAATATTTACAGTCATTCATACCTTGCATTCAAATATGCATGTGATGAAAATCTAAGCTTAACTTTAATTCTCAATGGGTAGGGGAAAAATACAAGGAAATGAAAATAAAAGTTTGAAATATGTCTAGAAAAAACAATAGGCTTACTAATTATTTTGACACCCCCGCCCTCCCAACACAAACAAATGATAAATTGGCTTTAAAAATCAAACTGATACTGCAGTTGTGTAAACATTCGTGCACTGTACAATTTTTAGACATCCATCATTTCCATTTTTCCCCCCATTTTTTTCTGCTTTGCAATGGGAGGATTTCCTTTTCAAATTGCCAGCGGGTAACAGGTTGCTTTCTTGCCTTCACTTTGAACTTCACTGTTCGCATAATCAGCGTGATTCTCTAATTGCTGCTGAAGCCTTTCCCCACGCAAAGCAAACTAGAATAACAAAGACAAAAAATCTGAGGAAAATAAACAGTAAAGGCAGGAGAGAAGCAGCCCAAATAAATCTTTGACTCTGCCAAGCATCTGCGCTGTCAGCTGGCGTTGGTTCCACATTGAAGGAGAAAACAGCCTTCTGAACCAGGATGCTGAGGGTCAGAACCATGTGCAGCCTCAATTACAGCAGGTGCCTCCAGGTGCGCAGGTCCTCAGAAGACCCCGGCCATCTTGACGGTCGCCTGTCAAAAACCTAATTTGACATTTTATTTATATATTTCTTTTTTCCCATACCAGCAAGGAAGTTCACAGCATGCCAGTCACATGTTGAACCAGAGGATGAAATTAATTGAATCAGCCCAAAAAATATAGCCAAATTATTGCATAGAGCCTAGTAGTCCATAATAAAGTACAACAAACACTAATTATTAATAATATTGATTTCACTCCATTCCCTAAGGCAATGTATAGTAATCAATAGCTTTATGTTGACTTGCTCATGTACACAGCAGGGTATTTTTGACTGTACCACTTCAGAATGCCCATTTGATCCAGTGTAAAATACTAAAAGTGGGCTTTGAACTCAGAACTCTCCTACTGCAAGAAGACAGCCCTATGCCAAAGGGTATCTCAGTAATGGCTGTGATTTAGTTTGTTTATGGTGTATTTGTGTGCCAATCTGTAATATGGTTTACTGTATTTCCTGAAATCTTGACTTCCTCAGTGTTTATTCCGTATGTAAATTATTAATACATTGCAGCTCATAAAGCCACATATTGTTAATTTAATCTTTATTTACTGCCTTGCACCTAAGTGGAATTAAACTAGTAAATGACTTTTAGGTCATCTGAAGGCTCAAGGAAAGACCTGATCCCTGTAGACCTTCAAGCAAGGTAAATTATGACATGTATACAGAAGTGATAAATTATTTCCAGCAATGAAAAGTTCCCTTTCGTGTCATAATATTTCATATTTGCTAATTAGACTTCAAAACAAACCAAGAGAGCTGAACCCCAAGGCCACTTAGTTTTCTCATTCATTCTTGCTTATTTGTTTGTGTTCATCCACAGTGGACATTGGAAGGGAGTATGAACCTTATTCTGTTTTATAATGCAAAATTTAGAAAAAAAAATTAATTCTGTGTCATATATTATTATTTTTATTATTATTATTAATAATAATAGCTGCATACATTAAGTATTTACATTTTTGTGGTTTTAAAAATAGTATGAAAAAATTAAGACATGCGCCCTCAGTCTCTCCAGTAGATTGAGTAAACCACAGCTCAGGTTATTTTATTATTCTCATACTCTACATATCTTTTAGAAATTGCATGCAAATTGAAATGGATAACTCAGCATCCACATGCAATACAACCTGTTAAAATATTTCCTGAGCATTGCGATGAAGTGCGTTCATCGTTTCCTCAAGTTTTCTCCTTTGCCGCTTAGAGGATTAAATCTTTCACAGAGGAACCACTTTCTTCCTGGGTGAAAATTGGATTGTTGCTTTGAACTGGTTTGGATTCCGTGTCTGGCCTCCTCTTCTGCTGATGTGCAGCTCGGAGAAGAAGATGGATGGGTACCTGCACACTTTCGTCTCTTCAGCCCCAGCAATCATGCCCTAGAGCGTTGCCTCGCCAGTGGCGGTTACTCCATGTTCTCAACCCACTTCCGACGGAGAAGTTCTTCAGAGAGTCCTAGAGACACCTTCTATCACTCTGCCCCTGCCAGGAATTTGCTTCTGAGTTCATATTCTCCTCACGTGGGACACAGACAAACCAACTGACCCCCGGCAGCTGAAGAAATTGTGATCGGCGACATCAGCTGGGGGGCAATTTGCTAGGGGGTTAAATCGCAAGAATTTTAAGGCCCCTGTGAAAGATGATTCCTCCACCGAAGTGTCAGCATTTCGTCACTTATAATACGAGTGGCATTTCCGGCGCATTTAACGGTGATATTTCATTTCCCTTGTACATGATTCCGAGACAAGTGCTGTCCTTTTGTCCACTTACATGCGGCGTAGGCAACAGTGATCATCTCCAACACGGAAACCAGACAACTGCTAGACCTCTCTAAGGTTTTGAGAGATCCCAGCTGTTTTCTAAGGGATTAACATGAGATATTCATAGTGAACTCTTCCATTTGACCCTTACTTTATAAAAACAAAGTGAATATATGAGTATTGTCAGTATAGTATTTCCTCCCTCCACAGACATATTTCCCATATCTGAATGGGAAATTTTCTAAATGAAATAAGCACAAAGGGCACATAATATTTTAATTAAAAGATATTTTTATGAACAAAATCCAGCTGTAGCCTCTGTAAGTTGATGTTCAGCATTTCATGTTATTTTAGCAGATCGTACACACCAGTGCTTCACTCTCCTCTGACAGACTAAGCTGTCCCAGTATGACCACTTACAGACACTTGTAGAAACAACTATTCTCACCACAGAATGGATCCAGGTGCACAATCACACCAACAGGATGGGACACATGACAAATCCAGGTAGGCAGGTGATCAGTCAGGAGAAGGAAGACATGAAATGAGTAGAATGACATGAGCTCTGGTCAGGGACTGGAAGGAGGTTCATTGACTGAGGAGGCACAAAGAGTCGCTGTGAAATTTCATAACCTGAGACATCCAAGGACCATAAATGCAAACACGCTTATGGCTTATATGAAACTCTGAAGAAGCCATGCCTGCTAATTACCTGCCTTTCCTGTTTCTCTTGCTCCTGGACATCTATCATGGCAACGCTGTATTTGTGACATCACTGCTGCCCCCTTCTACCTGGGCATGTACATCACAATGTTATCAACCGACCAACCAATGTCAACAACTGCTTGTCCCGAGTGGGGTCGCGGCGAGCCGGAGCCTTACCCAGCAACACAGGCCGAAGGGGGAGGGGACACACCCAGGACGGGACGCCAGTCCATTGCAAGGCAGCCCAAGCAGGACTTGAACCCCAGACAATGTTATCATTGAAACCTTATTCATTTATTCCCTGGCAGTAGGTTCTGGTCCATTAAAGAAGTGTGGTGGTTCAGAACCTGTGCCAGAATCCAGGTTAAACCCTGGATAAGATGCTAGCCCATCACAAGGCTTCAAACCTTATGTTTTATCGTATTTCCTTCATTATTAGAATGTGGGGTACAATTTTAACAAATTATTCACCACATCTTTGATGTACTAACAGTAAAAAAAAAAAAAAAAAAAAAATCTGAATTTGGTTGTTATGAGGAATCCATGACAAAAAAGCAAGAGTGAATGTCTCCAAGAAAACTATCGGTTTGTCCTTGATGGAGACGGGGATTTGCGGAAATACACAGATTCAGTGATATCCATGGAAAGCAAAGGCTAATTTAGAGATTGTTTCTGGTGATTTTACTGGGAGGAGGGTGTATAAAAAGATAACATCCCACTGACACAACTTTTTAACTGATCTTGAGCAACTGTAAAGTTACTAAAGAGACAAAACAAAAAAATGACCCGCACGTAAAAAGTCGAGCTCCGTGTAGATCTCCCTAGTATTAAAGTTTGCGAATACATTATGACACTTGTGATTCGTCAGGATCAGAATCAGGTTCGGGATCAGGGCTGTTCTGGAGATTATGTGATTTTGCCCAGACCAAATGACAGCACTGTAAGTAATCGCTTCCTGTTATGGCAAAACGGCCACATGCAGTAAGCAGGAAAACCTCATTAGAAGCAGTATAAGAGCATAGCGTAATAGCGGGCTTGTAAGCAACATACTGTGTTTTCCATGAAAGTAAATCGAAACCTCTTGCCCTTTTATTTTTAGGTTTGCGTTTCAGTTTCTGCATCATTATCAGATCAATCCACAGTTTAAAATCGTACACACAAAAGCTGTGAATAACACCACGAGTCCAGAATCCTTTGGCTGCTAAAAATACACACACACACACACACACACACACACACACACACAATGTCTACAATTGCTTCTCCTAAACCAGGGCCTAACCCGGCAACACAGGGCACAAGAGTGGAGGGGGAGGGGACACACCCAGGAGAGGACGCCAGTACACTGCAAGGCACCCCAAGCAGGACTCAAGCCCAAGACCTACCTGAGAGCAGGCCCTGGCCAAATCCGATGTGCCACCGCGGCCCCTCTGCTAAAAACATAGGTTAGAGAAACTGAAGAGGTAAGGCATGGACCATCAAGACTTGTTGAGAACAACACACACACACACACTCCTAAATCACTTGTCCCAGCAAACCAGAGCCTAACCCAGCAACACAGGGTGCTGGGGACAAAGCCTGCATGGGGCGCCAGGGCTTGAACTCCAGACCCATCAGAGAGGGGCATGGCCAAAGCTGCTATGCCACCGCGTCCCCCTTTGAGACCAACAGATAAGGCCAACAGATAAGGCCAAAAAAAGAGCAAAAATTGGAATATGTACAGAGAGAAAAGGAAATCTCCGAGCTATTTAAAAAAAGGTCACACACTTCCAAACTTTCAAGAGCTTTCTGTGCCGCCTTTTCCTCCATGACTTTCAGTTCTCGTGTGGGGACTGCAAAGAACTCCATTAGCATTCATCTGAATTACACTGTAGGAACTGCAGACCCTGGTGAAAAATGATATTATAAATATTTTGATTTCTGCTTTCAGTCAGATGAATAAAATCAGGCTAGTTGAAACTTTCTAAAAAACAGTAATAATCCAGATATTTTTAACTGCTTCCACATGAGCTGCAATGAAAGAAAAACTCAAATTTGACCTCAGACTTGGTGTTCAATTGACAAACATCTTGACTTTGATATGACTAACATGAGAATCCACAGACAAACTTCTCAATCTGGGTGTCACACTGCAGTGTTTGTGTTATATGTGCTTTATATGTATATATAGACACACATTTCCTGAAACCACTTGTCCCAGGTGGAGTCATAGGGAGCTGGAGCTGGAGCCGGAGCCGGAGCCTAACCTGACAACACAGGGCATAAGGCTGGAGAGGGAGGGGACACACCCAGGATGGGACGCCAGTCCATCGCAAGGCACCCCAAGTGGGACTCGAACCACAGACCCACCGGGGAGCAGGAGCCGGTCAAACCCACTGCACTACTGCACCCCCTGCTGTAGCTGTATGCTTTGTATATTTTTTTTGTTTGGCTTGAAGGCTTTCAGGAGAATCACTGGACAGAGTATGGAATGTAACTTTTACTTTCAACAGTTTCCTAGGGGCGGCACGCAATAGACTCTCGGCCTTTGTGCCCCTTTGGTCATCACGCACCTGCGAGAAAGAAGGAGGACCGTATTGCCTTCGTTGAAATGCACAGCTTGGAAAGGGTGTAGGTTATCCACAAGCAGACCTCCAGCTCCACATGTCTTTTAATGAGCCATATTATTGCGGTAAAATGACTGTAATTATAATCACATCTCAGTGAAAAAGGGGAATTTCTGCTTTATCATTCTCACCAACTCCCCCCTTCCCCAAGTCCCCGCCTTATAATTAGACTCTTCATTATATCCCAGAAGAGATGAGTCAGGTGTGAGGTGTAAGCTTCAATCCACTTGCAGTGACTCATGTCTGGGTACATGGATTCCAACACCGGAAGAATACGCTTCAAAAGGGGAAAGCTGATAGCCTGCAAATGACTTATGATGACATAGGATTAATAGCCCCCATCTTTACCGTACCAAAAATGGTACCTTTTATCCAGAGCTACCCATCAGGACACAGGCGTCACAGACGGAGGCTGTATTCTTGGAAGACGAGAATATTTCAACCACATAACAAATGCGTGTTCAAAATGACTCGGCCACATAGAGGGGGATGGAGAAGAAGTCTTCAACGGGAGGCGTTGCGGTTCTGGAGGCCCAACACGGGGCCGTTCTGAAACGACACGTGATTAATATCGATTGAGTGGAGCTGACAGCGAACTTGTGGTGACGAATGACCTGGAAGAGACAGAAAGCCGACAAGTAGAGAGGCAGGTAATCACAGGTGTACAAAGGGGGAGGGAAAAGGTCTGAATGCTGCAGTTTTCGAAACACTCGAATGTCGCTCAGCTAAGGATGGAGCCTTCAGGCTGAGGTTTCCACTCCAGTTAGCATAGCCTGTCCAACCTCGACTGTGCAGCTTCTAATCGAGTTGGACAAGTCAAACAACAGTGCAGTAAGACACACTCGACACACCCAAACACCCAGGTATGGTCATCAGAGCGTTCATCCGAGTGGTGGAAATCACACACATTTCAGAACCGCTTGTCCCATACGGGGTCGCGGGGAACCGGAGCCTACCCGGTGACACAGGGCGGAAGGCCAGAGGGGGAGGGGACATACCCAGGACGGGACGCCAGTCCATCGCAAGGCACCCCAAGCAGGACTCGAACCCCAGACCCACCGGAAAGCAGGACTGTGGTCCAACCCACTGCGCCACTGCACCCCCTTAGTGGAAATCAATGGAGCACAAAATCAAGTGCCAGACGGGATGGTTCACTTCTGGAAGGACTCGCAGATCTTCAGTCCTATTCATTTCAAGCCTTCAGATGTCTGTCCGCAAGACCGTTCTCTTGAAGATGCTTGCATGTCATACAGGTGCTGGAACCCTTCATGTGATGCCATCTTTTATTGCATGTAACAGAATTAAACTATTGATGGAGCAGCAAGTGGCATATTGGAGCTCTTACCGCATAACCTCATTAGGTTGAATCCCATTCTCATTGTAACAGTTGGGTGGTATGGTGGTACAGTGAGTAGAACTGCTGTCTTACAGTGCCCGGGTGGTGTGAGAGGATGGGGGTTCGAAACCTGCTTAGACTGTGTCGAGTTTGCAGGTTCTCCCTGTGTCTGTGTGGACTCCCCCCAGTCCAAGGACATTCTGTTCAGGTTCACTTGTAGTCTGTGAGTGACTAAGAGAGTGTATTCTACTGATGTGTGGATGAATTACCCAGTGTAAGTTATCATGGTGAATAAGGTGTGTGGGGTGATAACACTACATAGAGTTCATTGGAAGTTGCTTTGGGTAAAAGTGTCTGCTAAATATGTGAATATAATACTCTTGAATAAATTAGGTACCATATACTTCACCAGTATAAATAGATAAATTAATGTAAAGCTAATTAATACTATAAGTTGCTTTGAACACAGGAGTCAAATAAACAGACTGAGTAATAGTTTCCATTAAAGCACATTTTCTGTTAAAGAGATGCCTTTAATATGTTCAGATAAATTGAAAGCTGAGTTTTTTTTTTTTTTTCTTTCATTTCAGAATTTATATTTGGAGATTTATTGACAAGATCGTTATTCTCTTCTACAAATTTCTCATTTCTGAGTCTCAGAATATAATAATAATATATATAGTCTGTACGTTTTTTTTGTTTGCTTTTTGTTTCATCTGTAAAGAAAACAGAGCAGAACCACCCTTAGAAACATGAAAGCTTTATAGATCATTCAGTGTATAAACACAAAATGTTTCACTTCTACAGCTTGGCCGTTTCTCTTCTGTTCAGGCCTCATTTATAGCTCTCAGTTGACCGTGCTTGTGTATAATACTTGTGATTTTTATTATACAAACTCCTGTTGTTTTAACCCAGTCCTACGCTGTTATTATGCCTTATCTTACCAAACATAAGTGACATTTGCTTATTGAAGCAAAATGAATTTTAATATGCTATATCGTACTCTCTAAATTCATAGTGTTCCACTATGTGTTTGTTCGGGCTACATGTGCTAAATGCTTTAATGACAATAATAACAATTGTTCAATTTTTATTTTGCACCAAAATCTGCACAAATGTTAATTGCGTGTTTGTGCGTGAGATTAAAATCAAAGAAAAACAGAGGTAATTCCAGAACATTCTACAAAATGTGTTACTGAGAAACGAAAAATAGAGCCAAAACCAGCATTTCAAGGGTTGGCAATGAAACGTCAAATATCATTATCCGAAAGAATCAATAAAGCACTTTTTCGGAACAGGCTGAGTGTGGTTTCATTAGAGTGCGTGCTGCTAATTTCTGAGATAACTGTCAGAGTTTCTCTTCATTGCCACAAAATAAAGAGGCGAGTCAGGGCCCCTGCCCTCTAATTCCACACTTCCTGCAGCACAGGTAGTTAACGCTCAGACCCATAACGTGTTCGCTGGGTGTTTGAGGCCAGCGGTCAATTAAAAAGGGTGGCATTCCCCTTGCTGGCTGGACCCCTTTCTTCGGGACCACCGCGGCAGCTCCGCAGGTTCAGCTCCACGTTCATTCGTGAACCACAGCTGTGGACAAATGAGTTAAATGGGTTTAGATGGATGGATTGTTATCCAGCCCAAATCAAACGTACATTGAGAACAATCCATCTAAAGCCACTATGCTGATATATCGTGGTACTTGGCAGACTTTGGCCTCGCCGGATCTCGACGTCACACAAAGCCGAGCCGAAAAGCTAATTGACTGCAGAGAGTTGGGCCCATTACGCGACTTATGTTGGATCAAACGGAGAAAGTTCAAGGTTTAGTCAGTAAGTACCCGCTTCGATTTGCTTTTGGCCATGCCTTTAATTCTGCGTGTGCTTCTTGACGTCCCCTCAAGATTAACCCACCCGAGGGACACGGTGCAACAGCGGGTAAAAGCCTGGCCGCATAGTTCCTGAGTTGCTCTATGGGTATAGGCTTGAGCCCAGATCAAGGCGTAAGGATTCTGCATATTTCTCCCTCTGTTTTCCCCCCTCAGCAGATATGCACCGCCAATAGAATTTGGATAAGATACTTAATTGTCCCTGTAGGCAGTAAAACGAGATTCCGTGTGGCAACCTCCAGACGAGCAGCAGCACAAAGAACACTTGCGACAAGCAATCAATAAATAAATAAGTAAGAATTAGATTGAACTTTGGAATCCTCAGTTCTTAGCATCCATCGACGGTGGATGTGGGGGAGGAGTGGAGGCAGCTTTGGGCAGGGAGGGTGTGATGGAGGCCACAGCTCTGAGAAAGAAGCTGTTCCTAAGTCTAGAATTCTGTTCCTCCTTTGCCTAGAAAACTACGAGTTGTTGCTCTAAGATGAATGCAACTCATCGGCACTTTCACACACCTACAGTATTAACCTGTCCCTTTACCATTGCTGAGCTATGGTACAAGGGGTGCTGCCCGCACTTTCAGCATTCCTTAAGTAGCATCCACATTCCGGTGGCACGGTGTTACTAAGAGTTATGTCTGCCCACCTTCTGTCCATCGGACGTGTTTGAGTCTTCGGGAGAAAGGCAGAAACTATCCGGAGCACAAGGGTTTAGACACTATCTCACATTTTCCCATACGGGATTGGGGTAGGGAATGTGCTATTTGTTATTATGTTGCTTTTTTTTGCCGCTGAAAAAGCTGTTGTCTCCATTTTCATTTTATTGAATTTCTCTACAAACCCTGGGGCATTTTGAGCTGAAAGACATAGTTGGACAGTAAATGAAAAGGACCAAAAACATCTGAAAACTCACAGTGCGGAAGCAGCAACCAGAGCAACAATTATGAAACCTCAACCTCTCAGAGTGTAATAAAGAGGCAAACAAACTAATAACCTGCATATCAGTCATTATTAAACTGGTCAGCGCATCATTTTAATGTGCATCTATAATTATTACATTTTTTATCATTAGTATTATCAGACTTTCTTATTATCTTATTCTTTTAACCTTTAATAACAGCTGTATTTCTCAGATGTATCTGACAATAAAACTTGAACCTTATCCTCAAAGGTACAACTAGCATCTTCCTGGTAACTGACCCAACGACCATGAGGTTATGTTCTTGATCTCCATGTAACAGTCCATCAGAAGAATGCTAAAGGTATTTATTTATGTAAAATGCTTCTGCAGTATGTGGGGGTGCGGTGGTGCAGTGGATTGGACCAGGTCCTGCTCTCCCGTGGGTCTGGGGTTTGAGTCCCGCTTGGGGTGCCTTGCGACGGACTGGCGTCCCGTCCTCGGTGTGTCCCCTCCAGCCTTACGCCCTGTGTTGCCGGGTAGGCTCCGGTTCCCCGCGACCCCGTATGGGACAAGCGGTTCAGAAAATGTGTGCTTCTTCAGTATGACTTCGAACATTCAATTATTTATACAGCAGGGTAATTTTTACTGTATCAGTTCAGGAAAAGTGCCTTGATCAAGGCTCCCGCAGCAGGACTAAGATTCAAACCCGAGAACTTCAAGGGCAAGGTGGCAGCTGTAACCACTACGCCACCTGCTGGTCCGGTCCCCTATCCCCCACATTGAAGTGATGCGGGACAGATGGTACAGAGCAGACATCAAAAATTGTATGTTCTTCATGGGGGCACATATTTTATGTTATTACAAGCACTGCACATATGCTAAAGGTGTTCAGAAATAGCGATCGGAACTGAGGGTGCGTAATAGATGCGGGGGGCATGCAATATTATGTATTATTTATTATTTATTATATTAATTTGAGCTGTATCAATGTCAAATACTGTTCTCTAACAAGTACAAGCATAAGGGGTAACAGTAAGATGGTGAGGGCCTCATGGGTGCGTTTCGACATGAAGGCGACTCAACGCAGTAGATCACGTTCCCTTCCTTCACATCCATGTAAAAGTCATAACTATCCATGCAAATAACATTACATGGTCTTCACATTAGTTTCCTTCTGCCCTGCCAGGTCACCTGCCATACGTGCCGATTTAACCTTCTCACATACGCATGCGTGGGGAGCGAGAGGGTGGAAAGTGATGCTCCTCCGCCTCGTCGACGCTCTTTACCCCCCCTGCCACCCTTCCAGAGGTCGTTGAGGCGAAGTGCCTCTCGTTGCTGCATAGCATGAACCATCAAAATGCTGATGCCGTTTCCGAAGTGTTGCAGCTCCCCCCAAACTTTCCTCAAGAGCACTAGGCCCCAAACCCCTTCTGAACCGGATCGTATGTAACAATCGCCATCTTTGCACGTTAATTATAGTTTGTCGCAGAAGTAGATCCTTCCCAACGCGGCCCTGCATCTTAAGACCCCTTCAGCTGGACAGCTAGGATTTCAAAGCGGCACCGATGCCCAGGAATATATCCACTTTTTTCACTGTACAATGCATAGAGGTCAAAGGCGCTGCCTTGGCACTTAGTGGATGTAGGGTCAAATCCCACCTCGCACTGTAGTGGCCTCAATTAAAGAACTTACCCTGAATTGATTCAGTAGAAATGACCCAGCAGTACAAGTAGGTAAATCATTGTTCATATTCAAATCATCTTGAGGAATGATACCAGTTAGAGGGGTTATAGGGGCTTTTCATTTGAAAGACAGAGATTCACATCCAGCCTCCCGCTGTAGTACCCTTGATCAATGCTGTTACCCTGAATTAATGCGGTAAAGATCCCTAGCTGTACAAATGAGTACACAGTGCAAGTAATTTAAAATGCTGAGCTGGTTAAAAGAAAATCTTTTGAAAAATAAATTAAATGTCAGTGTTTATTATTATTATTATTATTATTATTATATAAAGTGGGAGGCTCCCTAATGCAGTGAACAAGACAGCCTGTTCCCGCTCCTTCCGCTGCAAGGACAGCAGGGCGACCCTGCGATGAACCGCTGTACTCGGACCACGTCCACCAAGCGCTGGAGAGCCACCCCGAGTGCAGCGGAAATGATTAAAAGCTCAGCGGGGTTATTTTCTGCTCAGCACAGCCCTCGGGGGGTACTTGCTTTGTGGGGGGGCACAGGCGCGATCTTCCTGAAACACTCACATGGGGCCCTCGTGCTTGCAATTCCGTCACGTCCAGCGTGAGAAAGGCCCCTCGGCAACATCCAACCCTGTGGGGAGGAGGGAGTGAGTGATCGGAGGACGTCCATCCCAAACACTCACACTCAACACGCACACTCACACACGCACACGCACACTAGCCCTGTAAACTCCCACAGTAGTCCCTGTTCTGCCATCATACAGGATTCACACTAAGTGGTCAGCTAGGGGTCAAGAAGCTCTCAAAGGTGTCTCTGCGCTCCATGAACATGGACAAACTGCTGCACGCTCCACGGTGGGAACTGGGTTTGAATCCCCATTCATCCAGCGCATGCAGTCATCCAGGGAGCACAAAAAGCCTGGAACCTGCAGAGCTCAATGTGGATGCGAAATTGAGAGCAAAGTGGAAAGTTCAAATCCCAGGGTGGCAGTTGCGTTGAAATGCTCTTCAGCCGAAAGTATAAGCTCTTGTTGGTGTGAATTTAAATTAAATTGCTATGTGTAAATATTAATAAATGTGTATAAAATTAATTTTAAAATTTAAAAATACAATGGCGGCAGCATGGTGGCACAGCAAGTAGCACTGCTGTCGCACAGAGCCTGGGTGGTGCGAGAGGATGTTGGTTTGATCCCCCCTTTGTCTATGTGGAGTTTGCATGTTCTTGCTGTGGGTTTCCTCTGAGTGTTCTGGTTTCACACACACATCAAAGACATGCTGTTCAGGTTCACCCATAGTGTGTGATTATTATTATTATTATTATTATTATTATTATTATTATTATTATTATTATTATTATTATCTATGAATGACCATTATTTAGAGCATATATTCCTCCAGGGCATCTGAAAATGTTAATTTGTTGACAGATATATAGGGCTCCTGCTGTTGAATCTTGATCAAGATACTTACCCTGATTTGATATGGTAAAAATTTACCCGTTGTACAGTTTTGTGCTGGAAATGAGGTCCCAACCTGACAACACAAGGAAGCCATTAGAATGGTGTACCTGGAAGTGCACTGAGTCTGACAAACCTACTTACAGCTTTTGCACAGCTGGTATCTTCATTGGAGCAAGTTTCTTAGTCAAGGGTGCTGTAGCAGTCCATGAGATTCAAATCTGCAACCTTTGGATGCAAACCCAATGATTCTAACCACGATGACGCCAGTTGAGCGTTCCCGGTGTGTGGACTTGTGCGAAGACGACTGAGAAGACCTTCCCTGTGGTCACATTATGATAACATTGTAATATTGCCATGTTGATGCGATGTTGTCATTTCCAGGCTGTCACCTGCCAAACCCTGAGACCGATCTATCACTCTGACATGCGCAGTCAGCTGTAAAGACAGCATCTCCAAGGAGCCAAGTCACACCGGTAGGACTTCAGCTCAACTTAATGACAGATAGGTTTCACATTAACACCCAGGGCTCATTGCATTCACTTTATTCCAGTTGTTTTCACATGACAAGCAAAGCACTTTAATGGACAGGGGGACGAGCTGCTTTAACATTTTACAGAGATACAGCAAGGCCTTCTGCATGTATAGTCTTGGGGAAAAAACATTACATAAGCCGGAACAAACCTTAGTATGGATTTCAAACGGTGATATTTGGATGAAAGTATTGGAAAAAAATTGCTGACAATACACTTACATTTATTTAGCAGATGCTTTTGTCCATAGTGACTTCCAATGAACTCTATGTAGTGTTATGAGCCCACACACCTTATTCACCGCGGTGACTTACACTGCTAGATACACTACTTACACTGGGTCACTCATCCATACATCAGTGGAACACACACTCTCTCTGTCACTTCATACACTATGGGTGAACCTGAACAGCATCTCTTTGGAATGTGGGAGGAAACCAGAGCACCTCAAAGAAATCCACACAGACACAGGGAAAACATGTAAACACCCCATAGACTGAGTGAAGATCAAACCAACACCCTTCCACACCACCCAGGCACTCTTAGACAGCAGCACAACTTGTTGTGCCAGCCAGTTGAAGAATTAACGGTGCTTCCAAAACTGCCCTTAATAAAACAGGGGGATGTTTAACGGAGGAAAAGCAACGCGTGCTTTTTATATGAGAAACACAAACAAACAGGCTTTTTGTTGCAGTACCTTGGCACCATCGCAACCGCAATCCCATCTGGAGCACGTTCCAGTGGCGTCATCCCATCGACTATAAGCGTGTCCGTAATTGCCAGCAATTTACCGGCACGGCTGAGTCAGGTGGAAGGCTCGGCATCTGTTTTTTTTTTTTTTAAATTCCCCATACATTACTGTGCGTGTTTTTATTTTCCATCTCATCCATTTGCATCTCCAGGCTCACGGTGTATAAATTAAAATGCCAAATTATTGTTTGGAGAAAGTGGAGAAGCTGGGAAGGGGCACAAGACCTGCTGGGAAATAGGCCTCCCTGAACAGCTCTGCCCCCACCAGCCAAAAAGGAAACAGAGTATGTTTTTAGAAATAATAACTGGAAGAGAAGTATAACATTAAAGAAAAAAAATACAAACAGTGCAGGAAGCTCCTGAATGAAAAAGAAAATTGAATTCATGGTGGGGCTCTGGGTACTTCAGGAAAATTTTTTAGACCTTTTCAAATGGATATTATTTTTAAAAAGCCAGCCAGGATTATGGAATTTGTATTATTACATATGGAGCTTACTGGAAAAAAAGCCAGAACAGCAACAGCTGTGGGACAGAGCTTAATTAGCAAAATTTAGAGAATAACCACATATTAGACAATCCAGCTGAGCTCTTAATTGAACCTAAATTGCTGATTAATTGAATTTCATGAATGGAATCATGTTGAACCAAGTGCATAAATTAAGTGTACTGCGAGTTTTCCGTGCCTACGAAAACTAAATGTGTATCTGTTCAATATCTGTTTTTGCCCAATAATATATACTCTTCACAAAAGAAATACTGGTTTTATTTTTTCTAATGTAACAATATCAGTTAATCAATTGAAGGCAATATATTTTAGTCACTTAATGCAAAAATTTTCAAACAGGACATCATGAATAAAATCATGAATATAAGTAGCACGGATCCATATTTTCTAACAATATCGTAAGGGTTAAATTAAAATGAAATTTTAACATGACTCAGTCTCACTTCCTGCTGTAGTGCCTTCGATCAAGATACCTGTCCTGCTCCAATACGGTAAAAATTACCCTGCTGTATAAATGGGTGGATATTTGTAAGTAAACGTTACACGTAGCTTTGTAGAAAAGCATCAGCTAAAAGAATAAACATAAAGAACTGAACTGAAATGAACACCACGTGCTCAGCTGGGGGTAGCAGTCTTCCAATGGAGAAGCAGAACTCGTTAACCAATTGTTTTGACCAGGAGCAGCGTAGTGGGCGGGGCCATCAGAAAAGTCCCTCTGATTGGCTGCAACAGCAGATATAAACCTTGAGGATGATTTCTACTGTGTCCAACTCTGGATCCACTTCAAAAATGTGTCGTTTAAGTTAGTCCACGTAATTTACCCACCAAACTATAATCTTCAGAAATTTAAAAAAGACACTGAGACAAACTGTGTGTTCCGTGAAGAGCAATTTGAAACTGTTCCGTGCTTATTCTGGCAGTGCTCATGTACTGTTTCTTATCTGATATCAAATAGATTATAATTTCAATCTTAACCAAATTTCTAATCCATAAACATAAATTCTCTAATAAGAAATCTGACTTTACAGTGCTCTAAAATGAAAGCAAACAGTGCATTCCTACTTTCCAAGACTTCGCTAACATAAAAAAAAATTTAAACCTTTAAATTGTTCAACGTTTTCATATAAACTGTAACCTGTGCTTGTATTCCCCTGGCTTCTTTCTTGTTGTTTTTTTTTTTAATATAATATCTTTATACTGTTTTCTTTGTTACTGTTGTGCTGGATTAATAAAAAACCTTGAAAATACCAGACGAAGCAAACGGCCCCTTGAGCAGCTCCCACGGAGAAGGTGTTGGTCTGAGAAATGTCCCCCGAAACTTTGCACCAGACACCTCTTCCTGTCTGACTACAGCGTGTGCCCCTCAGCTCCTAAATAATAGATGACAGTGTACAGCAAAAGGCTGTTTTTTCCCTTTTTTATTTCCTTTCCCTTTATTTTATTCCCCTTTTTCGCATTGCCATGCCTACGGAGCGGTCTCGGTGGCAGGTTTATGTATCAGTAATAAACGGCGCCTTGGAAAGCCACTCCATCGCCCTTTGCGCTTCCTGTCTTGACCCCACACCCTTCGGCATTTCAGTGTGTCAAGTGTTTCTATTTTTTTGGCCATGGGGACAGACCTGTACGTAAGTCAGCAGCTCCAGCTGAGGGTGGCATTACCATCCCACTGACCCCCCCCCCCCCCCCATCACCACCGGGGACTCGTTCCACTGCAGGACGGCTCAGTGCCAAGCCCAGGGTGCGAGGAACGTGTCTGGGTGCGCAGCGGCGAAAAAGCCAATGGTTCTTAATCCAGTTTAATCCACTATGGTATTTAACTTCAATAGACACGGTGCATGTAATAATTTGCTCTCTGCTCATCGCAACGTACATCGCAGTAACGCCGCGTTCATAACTGCCGCGCTTGTGGTAAGACACAAGAAATGTCAATGCAATATAGTTCAGAAATGCTCTCGGTCCGACTCCCCGAAGCCTCGACCCAGGCAGGCCTGAGGACATCTCCCAAGTACCAATCCATGCTGTTTGAAGTAATAAACATTTATTGCAAGTCCACGATTTGCAGAAAAATAAACAGTGTGGAGCGAGAAGCTCTATTTATTCCATTTATAATATTCTCTCTATTGTAAAGTTCACTGTTGTTGGATTGTTTTATTCTTGTCTTCTTATTATATTCTTTTGTCCCGTTTTATTTTGTCTTGTGCTGTCGCTTTTGTTTGTTGATATTTTCCCACTGTGCTCCTCTGCCCCCCCCCCAACCCCCCAAAGGTATATTATGGTGGGAAGAGAGGACTGTAACGCAATCATGTCATTCTGTTCTTTATGCGTTCCTTATATACACCGATAGAACTTGAATTTCCATGTCTGCGAGCACCATTAAATTTATGCCTGTAAATCTGATCACCAATCAGTTTATCCACAAACGCAAGTGTTTTCATTCCTGTATGAGACACACACACGTTTCCTGAAACCTCTTGTCCCGTGCGGGGTGACGGAGAGCCGGAGCCTAACCCGACAACACAGGGCATAAGGCTGGGGGGGAGGGGACACATCCAGGACGGGACACCAGTCTGTCGCAAGGCACTCCAAGCAGGGCTCGAACCCCAGACCAAGCGGAAAGCAGGACCCGGTCAAACCCACTGTGCCAACGTACCCCCCTCTATGAGAGAAATTTTAGGAAACTTTTTCTTTATTCAGGAGAGCAGTGCTTTAGTCCCTGTGGCGCTGAGCATTGTGGGATGGAGCATCACGTGAGTCTGGACGTTTCCTCAAGGTCATGCCTTGTGCTGTGCCTTATCATTATTTCATGTTAATAACCCAGTATCTAATATTTAATGTTAAAAATCCAACTAACCAGAACCATTAGCTGCACCGTTAACCTTATTGCCTCTTTTTCGTTAGCTACCTAACTATTAAACTTGGTTCTTTTTTATGTTTATATTACAATCATAGAGGGGGTGCAGTGGCGCAGTGGGTTGGACCACAGTCCTGCTTTCCGGTGGGTCTGGGGTTCGAGTCCCGCTTGGGGTGCCTTGCGATGGACTGGCGTCCCGTCCTGGGTGTGTCCCCTCCCCCTCCGGCCTTACGCACTGTGTCACCGGGTAGGCTCCGTGACCCCGTATGGGACAAGCGGTTCTGAAAATGTGTGTGTGTGTGTATTACAATCATGATAATTATTCTAAAATGTCTTATTTATTTGATTGTTTGTAATTTGTAACTCATTTATTCCACGTGTTATGTCCACCTTGCTCTTATACTGTATGTGTCGTGTGTTGAACTGTTGTGCGTTTCCCTGCAGGAATATTAAAAAGCACATCTGTCCTGCCCCTTCCCATGCGAAATAATAAAGTGACAAATTGATAATTATTAGAAAATAGGTTTTTCTTGTAACATTTCAACATTCCTTCTTTTCTCTTTACCATAGATACTATATACACTATATATATCAGCCCACACACCTGATTCACCGTGGTGACTTACACTGTTAGATACACTACTTACACTGGGTCACTCATCCATACATCAGTGGAACACACTTTCTGTCACTCACACAGGGAACCTGAACAGCATGTCTTTGGAGTGTGGGAGGAAACCAGAGCACTCGGAGGAAACCCACGCAGAAACGGGGAGAACATGCAAACCCCAGACAGACTGAGTGGTGATCGAACCTACATCCTCTCGCATTACCCAGGCGTTGTGAGAAAGTAGCGCTACCCACTGTGCCACTGTGCTGCCCTTATTATTATTATTATTATTATTATTATTATTATTATTATTATTATGTGTTCTCTGTTGGCCACAGTGGAAGAGTACAGTGATTTACCTGTTTATAAATCAAGGTATTCTTGCCGTATCAATTCAGGGTAAGTACCATCATCAAGGGAGCAGGGATTCGTACCCGAGTCCTTCAGGCTGTAAGGCAAGAGCTCAGTCATTGCAGTCTTTTCTGAGCAACATGGACCTGTGCGCGTAAAAATGATGATGGTGTCCCGATAAATACGTCACAGAACATCTGCCGATTCGTATTATAACTCATAACATGGGCTCTCAGAGAGGTGGAGGTCACGTTGCAGGTGAAGCGCCGCCTCCGCTCTCCTGCCGCCCTCAGCTGCACGAGAAGTCGTGATGGCATTGTCGTTTTACCTCCTGTCTCTTTTACCGCTGCAAGACCCAGCGAGCGCCAAAAAGTGAGTAAATCTCCCATGAGCCCTTTCACCGCTGCGCATAACTCATGTTCCGTCGTCCACAAAGCGCCAAGGGAGACGGGAATAAGAACACTTTGAGCCTCATAATGCTATTATGTAGTAAATAAGAGGCTTTTATCCAAAGCATTTTACCTCACTTTACCATTTTTACTGCAGTGTATGGAGGAAATTACGGTTAAATACCTGAATTCCTGACAGGTACAATAGCGGCTGCCTCTTATAGGACTTAAGCCCACATTTTTCTCTTTTTTTTACCTTTATCAGCGGTGCACCAGCTGCCCTGGCTAATTATTTCTATGTGTGGTAATTATTCTGTCTGAGTGGAGGTAATTAATTGATCCTGTTCTACCATAGAGGATATTATGTTGTTCTCTGTTCATCACTAATGAGCCATCTGGGGAAGCCAGCCAGGCGGCCATGATAAATGTCAAAAAATGGCAGGAGGTGCGAGGGCCGCCCTGCTCCCAGCGAGCCGCATCTCCCGCGTATACAAAGACAGCGTAACCGTGGCGACGCAAAATGCTGCAGAATAGGAACGGGCCATCGCCACTTGAGAAACGGCTGCCTTGCCCAGACTGCTCGTCATCAATTCCTCCGGGCCCAAAAGCTTGAGTCGGGACCCCATCTTGCTGTAGGCGGAGTACTTTTCAACCTGAGAAAGCGTAGTAACGCTGGGTCTGAAAACATACAATTAATAATTCAGAGTTTTTTTCTTTTTTTCCAGACGTGCTGCAGTCCTCTCGCAAAGCGTAATAAAGGGTGTGTGTTTGTGTGTGACTTATTTTTGGTCACCGTCTCAGTGACTTTGTGTCTGTGTGACCATGTCTGAGTATTTATTTGCCGTATTTATTATTATACACCATATTATTTATCTTTGTTTACTTAGCTGGGGCCTTTCTTCAACGCGACTAACAACGTCAGGTACTTACACTGATCTGCCCACTTATTCTGGTTCAGTTTTACTGTATCAGTTCAGGGTAAGTACCTTGATCAAGGGTACTACAATAGGACGTGGGATTCAAACCCAGGTCGTTTAGGACTAATTTATTAATTTCGCTGATGCTTTTATTTTAAAAAGCATCTATGCAGTAATTTTTACTGTATTGGTTCAGGGTGAGTACCCTGATCAAAGGTACAACAGCAGGACATAGGATTCAAACCCGGGTCTTTTAAGAGGCGTTCAAACAGCTGACCAATTTTACGGGAACATTTTTTAGGGCACGTTCCTTGCTCAAGGGTACCGCAGATGGAGGTGGGACTTGAACCTGTAACCTTTTGGGTACAAAGACAGTGGCAGTAACCGCTGCAGTACCAACTGCCCCTTGTTCTTACTCTGTTAACTTGCTGCTGGTGTGAATATTAGCACTTGGCCTGTACTGCTCTGTGTGTTTCTGCGTGTGAACACCTCTATGTGCGTGACACCCTGGAGTGATGCCGTGCTGGACAAGCTGGCCCTGCCAATCCCAGCGGACTCGTCCCCGTCCGACTGCAGCTCGTGTGATCTGCGAACAGCGTGACCCCGTGAGGCGGTCAGGGGAGGGGCTCTCGTCCCGACGGACGGATCCCCGCTTGACTGCGGCCGATCTGTGAACAGCGCGACCCCGCGACCTGCCGGGGACGGTCCCCCGAGTAACCACCGAGCAGCTGGGGACACCGCCCTGCGAGGGACACACTGGGGCTCCACAGCGCCCTACGCAGGTCCACCCGTCACACTATTTCCTCCTCCTTCCTCCCCACCTTCACCAGCTCCACAGCTGCTGTGGCCGATAAAGAATAAGTTATTTAAAAAAAAATAAAAAGACAGATTCCTAAATTGAAATCAATGTGATTTATATCCCCCGATTAATATCGCTGGTAAAGGGGCCATTTACTGCAAAACATGCTATTTTTTTAATCAGTGGAAACAAACAAAGGGCAGGGGTTGGGAGGGGTTGGGAGGGGGTTCTCTTCAAGCGGAGTCCAGACGAAAGGGGTCCAACCAGAGGAGCAGTCCCAGCAGGTCCAGTCCCAGTCCCTATATGTATATTTACATATTTATCACTCCTTTGTAGAACCACGATACCTCGGACCGGAAGGACAAGTGATGCTCTGCTTTTGGAGACGAACCGTCAGTCAGTAGCAATGCGGTGCCAGCGGGTGGCGTAGTAGTTGGAGGAATCGTCTTGCAGTCACAAGATCTGGGTTTCAATCCCACTTCCTGCTGTGGCACCCTTGATCGAGGCACTTACCCTGAATTGACACAGTAAAAATTTACCCCCTGTAGCCTGACATTTAGTTTTTTATAAAAGTGTCCGATAAAGGAGAAATAATTTACATTTATTCATTTCAAGTAATAATAACACAACGTAACAAGAATTTCATTATTTCAATATTTTTGCATTTTTCATTCAGTTTTGATAGATTAAATATGCTTTTGGCATTAGTTTCTACTATATGTCAGTTTTTATTAAAATATTCCACTCTTTTGAAAATAGCAAATTTTCCTGGAACTCTGCTTCCAGGAGCGGGACCCCCTACACAGACCCCCCCCCCCCCCCACCTCTGCACACACCTACTCCATCCTACGCTCCACCAGCTAAGCCATCCTATGTATTCCACTCCTGTAGCTCACGATTAATTGCCATTTATATTGATTAGGTTTGCTTCTATGTAATTAAAGCACGTCTGTGCAGAATTCTGGGAATTAAGGAGGCCTTGAGCGCTCTGGAAGATGCGGAGGGGCCGAAGGATGCTGCCGCGGCTGCCGAACGATGTGCTGACACAGTAAGTACCAGCGGGGCCTCGGAGCGCCTGCGTCCCACCAGCTGCGCATATGTGAGCATATTTTCTGCCTCGCATCTCTGGCCCCTGTCAGGAGTCTGGGCCGTTGCACTCGTCCCCGGTGCCGGCAAGAACGGGGCTCCGGCTCCTCCTGATAAATGGCGGCATCTGGTTTCACGGCCCTGCCTCAGCAAAGAGGAATCCAAACTATTCCCTGTCGTGCCAGACTTACCCCCCCTCCCCCGATCCCGCACGAGGTGCTGAGTTCTCACTGTCATGCACAATGTGCTCATGTCATGTTTTTCCATTCTGTCTTGCTTTACTATTTTTGTTTCTTATGAACCAATTATAGTATTTATTTTGTGAAATATTAACTCATCCGTATATTGTCAATCACCTCTGGTTCCAATACAAGGTTGTGGTATCCAGAGTCTATCTTGGTGTATAGGGTGTCTGGCGGGGTACACTAGTCCTTCATCGTGCAATCTCACACACACACACACACACACACACACACGCACATGCACTAAGGGCAATTCGGAGTCATCAATCCACCTGAAACACATGTCTTTGGACTGCGGGAGGAAACCAGAGCACCTGGCGGAAACCCACACAAGCCCAGGGGGAACGTGCAAACCCCACACGGCCGGGTTCAAACCCATGTTTGTGTTTCCTGTCATTTTGCATTACGATGACAATTTGTCAAAAGGAAAAATACAAAACTGTGTCGTCTAGGGAGGTATTTTACCGGTGTAACTTAACAGGTGGCATAATGATTATAGCTGTCACCTTTGGGCTCAGACGTCATATGTTCGAAGCCCCATTACTGTCGTAGTCTCCTCAGTTAAGGTTCTTACCCTGAATTAACACAGTAGAAATTAGCCTGCTATAAAAATGAGTAAATCAGTGTAAGTTGCTTAACACAACTCCTGGAGACAAGCGTCAGCTAAAGGGTTAAATGTGTCTTCCTTTTTAAAAGGCTTTCTGTGCTATTCGAACCCCTGGCAGCCGCGGTGTGCCTCTTTCTCGGCTGCTGGACGGAAAGGCCGCTCGGCAGGGACGCCGTAATTAACGTCGCCCCGTCACTGGACTCGCGACGACACGACGTCGCTCGCAGGCCTCCGAGCAGCGTCTACCCACAATGCCGCTGGCCCGCGACGTCGTCTGGAAAAGCGATCGCTGCCTCTCCCTCAGATTAAGTGAAACTTTAATATCCAGTCTGGCTCGTCGATGTTGCTCATATATCAAAAAACACGGCTGCGTCGTCCTTCAGAGCTGTCAGCGGCCAGACGACGACATCCGCCGTCCTCGAACCCCCTCCCCCCGCCGCATCGCACCGCTTCCATGGCCGCGGAATTCCTCGCTCAGACTCCGCGGATCTCTCGGGATTCACATGATTGGGTCAGCGCCCCCAACGGGCGCTGGGAACATGCTGATACACAGAGAGGCGGCGGCAGGAAATATCTCCTGACATTACACGCTGTCACAATAATTTTTCAAACTTCTCAGTTATGTCTGTTTTTTGCATCGATTATGATTATTTGACATGTACTGATTACAAAAGTACTGCAAGTACTTCTAGAGTGTCACTCTTAGCCACAGAAATTTGCTTTCGCTACTTTCATGAAAATTTTCAAGAATTTATGTGAATTTTTGCTCACACATATAAGGAACACAATACTGAGATATTTTAAAAGCCATTTGTTAACAAAAATAACATAGATATTCTGCACTGGAACGTTTTAGAAAAGCACTGAAACACAGCAGCCATTGGAAGATTCTAGAAAGCACCAGAGCATTCTGGAAAGCATCAAATCCTAAAAAGTACTGGAATATTCAGCGCTTGGAACCCAGAGCCAAAATTCACCAAAATTTGCTAATTTCCAGAATGCAGAATATTTTTCTAAAAACTGACATATAGTACAAACTAACATCAAAACATATTTATTCTATCAAAACCGAATGGAAAATGTAAAAATATTGAAATAATAAAATTTTTGTTATATCATCTTATTGTGACCTAAGGAGAGAAAAAAAACCCAAACGGAGGTATTACTATGGTTTTAGTGATCCTCAGGGGAAGGAGGGAAAATGATGCGGACACCTCCGACAGCCGGGTGGCCTAAACCGATTTGTCGTGTAACAAAACCCCTCCCCGACCCCAGCCCAGGCCTCGCCCCTTTCCAAAATGACGCACTCAAATTGTGGTACAATATGGAAAATTTTATATTTTTCGAGTATTTTAGTGTTTTTTGTAGGATTTTGGAGGGACGACGCGAGAGCACACTCCTAGCTTAATGAAAGACATTTTTTTTTTAGGAAGTCCACAACTCTCCTGTTGTCGCTCCAAAAATAGTCAGACAGTTCGTTATGATCTTGAGTATTTGATATAATTTTCCACATCTTTGTCTCCCCACCTTTTGCACCAAAAGTGCTATTCTTGAAAAATATTTTTTTTTAAAATTTGTTGGCTATGTGGACAAATGTTGGACAAAACTGGACATGTTCGACGTGTGGACAAACTGCTCGACTTTCTCATCTCCGTAACTCTTCCAAGCTCTTCCACTTGTTGGCAAAACCAGGTAAACCAATGTGGTATTATGCTCAGTTTTGGAGACGTAGTGTAAATCCTTCGAGCACAATCCCACCCTGGTCCACTGCAGGTAATTTGCATAATACCTGCCAGGTCATGTGACCTGTGATGCGTTTGTCAATTGGGCTCACCTGGAATGGAGGTACAAGCAAGCAAAGGTCTTCACCGAGTCCGGCTGGAGGTACCGGTTGCGGTTACAGGACCCAGAGTGCTTGCCAGGACCTGTTCAACTTCTAGCCTGAATTCTTGGA
The DNA here is from genome assembly GCF_900964775.1 of Scleropages formosus. Lineage (NCBI taxonomy): Eukaryota > Metazoa > Chordata > Actinopteri > Osteoglossiformes > Osteoglossidae > Scleropages > Scleropages formosus. Next base: position 4,678,246 of record NC_041821.1, read on the forward strand.
ACAATAACAAGGTGAAACACAATATAACAGAAATTATTTGATTTCCAACATGTCATCACCAGGCTAAACTTCCATTAATTCCATTTTTTTTCTTTGTGGTTATGATAGCAGGATTTATTTTTCCCTTCCTTTTTGGATGCAGCCGGCCTGGTTTTCCGTGTCTCGGATTCCGACCCACGGAGTTAGGAGAGGTGGATTGGGCCAGATTGCGATTAACTAAAATTTCATGGTTTGTTACCCACAGTTCCAAACCGCTCAGGTCAGGGAGGTGTGCGGCACAGCCGTGTTTACACTCCTTTGCCGGCGTCTCGACTGCGGGTTCCGCGCATTCCCCCGCCGTCCCGTCGACACGAGGAGGACCCCGCAGCGGCCTGTCGCATTTTCCCATGGTCCCCCGGCCCTCTCAGGAGCGCTCCCTTTCAACCCGGGCCCCCAGCGGCTCGTAAAGGGAGCTCCCCCTCGCTGGGCTCCGTGTGCGGCCACTCGCCGCAGCAGCTGTGCATCCTCAGCGGGAGAATTACCGCTACAAATCTTTTTTAAAATAGGAGCCACGCGATCTCAAATGCCTTTGATTGCTGCCATGCTCTCCGTTTCTTTACCAAACACACGCACCTCGCTCATGGAAACCACATCTGTAGCATCCTTTATTACATGGATGAGCTGACATGACATTTACATTTATTCATTTAGCAGACGCTTTTCTCCAAAGCGACTTCCAATGAACTCTATCTATGTAGTGTTATCAGCCCACATACCTTATTCCCCAAGGTGACTTAATCCGCTCGATACCCTACTTACATTGGGTCACTCATCCATGCATCAGTGAAACACACACACACTCTCTCTGTCATTCACACACTATGGGTAAACCTGAACAGCATGTCTTTGGACTGTGGGAGGAAACCAGAGCACCCAGAGGAAACACACAGAGACAGAGGGAGAACATGCAAACACCAGACAGACTGAGCGGGGATCGAATCCATGTCCTCTCATACCACCCAGGCGCTGTGAGACAACAGCGCTACTCACTATGCCACCGTGCCACCCGATATGACATGACTAAGTAGTAACTGACTCAATGCATTCGTGTGTGAAAAGCAATTGTTTTTGTTGTTGTTGTTGTTTTTCCAGTTTTGTAAAAAGGATGAAAATGAAAAATGTCTTTCAAAGTCCAGGCACTGAGTCCATCAATCAATGACTCTATCTATGTAAATACACTTTGAATATTAAACGGAATAAGTCGCTCCCCATAACTTGCAGGCTTGCAGTCACTCTTGCGCCAAAACAAAAAAAAAAAAATCCAAGAAGAAAATGTCTGAAGAGTCATAAATTAACATTTATATTCTCTCCGCTGAAGCCCTTTGATACTTCCGACAAATCAAATGAACGCATCATCGTTTCGCAGCAAGTCGCCTCGATCTTGGGCCAAGTTAGGGACGCTGCGCCCTCTCGCGGCCGCGGCCGGGAGCAGCAGGGGGGCGCGCAGCGCGTCACCGGCCCCGCTCGTTCCGGAGGAGGAGACCTCGGGCGCGGAGACTGGAAGCTGCACCTCAGCAGTTTGCTTGCGGAGTTTTCTTGCGCAAGACGGTTGCTGTGGAGCAGCAAGAGCCCGGAGGATGCGGAGCGGAGCGGAGAAGAACGAGGAGGAGCACCTGGGGAATTAGGAGAAGGAAGGCTCTTCCACCTGTGAGGGACATCCTCGCCCCTCCTGAGTCCTGTCCAAAATGACCCTGAGGAGCTCGCCGACAACGTGGGGTCGTTCACACTGATCCGTCCTCGCTCGATTCATCTGCCAGGGACCCGATGGGTGCGCGGATGATGCGGCAGAGAAAGCTGCGCTCTGAAGAGCACGTTGCTGGAAGAACTTGTTCGGCCGGTGCGCGGCGCCCCGCGAGCACGCGCTGCAGGTGCTCAGCCTCCGCCAACTTTGTCTAAAAAAAAAAAAAAAAGAAAAAAAAAAAAAGTTGTCTGCATGGAGTTTTAAGATGAACCTCTCCGGCCCGGTCAATGCGAGCCATGGTGGGATCTACTCGCTCAACATCTCCTTGGCGGAGCAACTTTCGGGCAACATCAATACCAGCGGCGGGAGGTGCGCGAGCCTCACCCCGGACCCTCAGGTCATCGGGGTCGGGGTCTTCCTGTGCCTCTTCATCCTGGTGGCCATCGTGGGCAACATCCTGGTCATCCTGTCGGTGCTGTGCAACAGGCACCTGCAGACGGTGACCAACTTCTTCATCGTGAACCTGGCCATCGCGGACCTGCTGCTCAGCATCATCGTGCTGCCCTTCTCCGCCTCCCTCGAGGTGCTCGGCTGCTGGGTCTTCGGACGCATCTTCTGCAACATCTGGGCGGCGGTGGACGTGCTCTGCTGCACCGCCTCCATCATGAGCCTGTGCGTCATCTCCATAGACAGGTACATCGGCGTCAAGTTCTGCCTCAAGTACCCCGCCATCATGACGGAGAGGAAAGCCGCGGTCATCCTGGTCGTGGTGTGGCTCTCCTCCATGGTCATCTCCATCGGGCCCCTTCTGGGCTGGAAGGAGCCGCCGCCTTCCGACGAGAGCATCTGCAGGATCACGGAGGAGCCCGGCTACGCGCTCTTCTCCTCGCTCTTCTCCTTCTACCTCCCGCTGCTCGTCATCCTCGTCATGTACTTCAGGGTCTACGTGGTGGCCAGGAGGACCACGCGCAGCCTCGAGGCGGGCGTCAAGCGCGAGCGCAACAAGTCCACGGAGGTGGTGCTGCGCATCCACTGCCGGAGCGCGCCCGAGGACGCGGGGGCGAGCGGCAAGGGCAAGGGCCACCCGTTCAGGAGCTCGCTGTCCGTGCGCTTGATGAAGTTCTCGCGGGAGAAGAAGGCCGCCAAGACGCTGGCCATCGTGGTCGGCGTCTTCGTGCTCTGCTGGATGCCCTTCTTCTTCGTGCTGCCCCTGGGTACGTATGGCGCCGCGAAGGCCGTGGGTTCGGGTCCCCTGCGCGTGCGTTCTTCGCGCGCGGGAAGCTGGGACCCTTCGAGTGGTGGGGTCGAGTCCCCCGTGCGTGTGCGTGAACTTCCCGATCGCCGCGACTCTAGTGTGAAGCTACCCCCACCAACCCCCTTTGGGTGTGCGAGGTGTGTGTTCCGCGCGGACTTTTACGCCGAGAGCTCGTGCGTAAAAGCGAAGCTGCACCGTGACCGTCCCGCGTCCGTTCGTGGCACTTTTGAATACCTGGCTCTAACCTGGATAGTCATTGCTGAGGAAAATGATAATAAAATATAGAGAATTTTTTCCCCTCCCCCGTCAGGGAGACGACCCTTCTTCATCCTTTATCTTATTGTAACTATGGTAAGAATTCAAACTGCAGCGAGCGTAAAATATGTTTTCTTTTCCCACAGAAAGTATTTCTTATTCACAGGTTTGCGTCAAATAGTCCATATAACTCAAGCTGTCAGAATCATTCTCTCAAAATAATTTCTAATAACTCACACTATTTTATTTTTCAGCAGCTTTGCTTAAATTACACAAATTCTTATTTCCCAAAATATACATGAATGCAATTAACATCCATGTTTTGACTTACACATGTAGTTATATTGTCCTTTCTGCGCACTTTGGATGAAGCTGCTTCTGCTGATGTGTAATCATTTACATTTTAAGCAATTTTCTAACATTTCCCTCCGAAGTGATTTATAGTGTTAATATACTTGTGACGTTTTTACCTTCTTATACAGCCGGGTAATTTTTACTGTATCAGTTTAGGGTAAGTACCTTGATCAAGAGAACTACAACAGGAGGTGGGATTTGAACGTGGTTCCGTCGAGATCAACAGTTGTGCTACTAACCACTACGCCCCCTGGAGTCCTATCATAGCAGAACTCCTCACAATATGTAGTGCGGTAAAACCCGACTGGAAACTGATATCCTCTTTGCTGTGATGAGCACGAGGTTGTTTTTGCAGGAAACATAAAAAAAAACAACTTTGTATCCCTGACTCTAACCCAGCTTTCTGGTGAGAAATGCTGAATACGGCGCTTTTTCTTTTTTGTAGGAAGGGGGGGGGGGGGGGGAGCAGATTTGGATGTAAAAAGTTATGAACCATGAGTCAGCCAGTTATGATATTTATTTTTATTGAACCCGTAAGAAGTTTTATTTTGTGCATGTCGTGGACATATAGGGAAATAGAGTGTGTTAAATGTAACCATCGCATTTTGTTATATTTCTGTGCATCTCAAATGTCCCGCAAATTAAAATGTATCAGAAAGAGTGTTTTAAAGCGAGTGGTGCCCCTCTGCTTCTCTTGTCGAGTCGCCAGATGCGCAAAAAATGCGTGTTGAGCGCAATGGAAAAAAATTCCTAATAACTGACCTCTCGGAGCTGCTTCTAATTTAAATACAAAAAAACGTCAAGTTTTTCAGGAATATTGTTTAAAATTCTGAGGGAGGGTGACGCGGCTCACGCCTGGAGTGGCCGTTTTGTGACGCACCGATCGCACGTTGGATGAAAATCAGTGCTTTCGACTCTTAGCGCAGGTACTTCACACTGATTTACCTATCTTCATCCGCACAGCCCACACTGGGGGGAGGGGAGGGAGGTGCCAAGACACGCGCATTGTAACGAAATAAATGTTTGCTGATATGTGGGCTTGTGCGCGCTTCAACAGCCAGGTGGATGGAATGCGTAATAACGAAGTAAATGCGGCTATAATTAAAGTACGCACTGGGAGGGGAGCCGAGCTGATTGCAGAACAAAAACGAGTCCGGGGGGGTCTTGGCCACGCGCTGCAGGTCAGTCAGTAAACAACATAAAAAACGTAAACGGATGGGGAGTGCGCGGCGGTTGCGGGGGACGCGGGGGGAGCCCCAGACCGACACGTCACCTATACCTTTCCTTTTCATCCACTGCGACCTAATGGGGAGTTTTAATAAAAATGTCACTGTATTTAAATTAAATACCAATATGCACAAGCTACATTTCCAGTGATTGGTTGCTTTAATAATTTTTTTTTATCCAAAAATAGCTCTACATAATGAATAAAGAAATTGATTTTTTTCCCATAAATGTAGGATGTTACAGATATTTTATGGGATAGATAGATAGATAGATAGATAGATAGATAGATAGATAGATAGATAGATAGATGCTTGTATGTGTGTTTTCAGGACTGAGACTCTGCCATGTACAGATGACCCATCAGGCCCTTTTTAGTCAAATGATGGCAGAGCTACAAAGTACAGCTACGTTGCACAGAAAGAAGTTTTTGCCCCGGACTCTAGGTGTGCGTGTCAGTGCAAACAAACACAGAGAGTGACGGATTCCGTTAGAGGCCGCGCTCTCAGGGGGGTCTCCCTTACAGCCCCCCTAAGGCAGGCGTTTTTCATGTCAGCAATAAGCGATGAGAGGCAAAAGCACTGACTGGCTCCACTGAAAGATATCGATCTTCGCCCGTGTGTCTCGGGTATCGACGGGAATCTCATTGAGACGGACATCCATTCCGTTGCTGAAACGGTTCGGACTCCAAGCGCAGGATGAATGCGTCACTATAGCAATTTCATTAATTTGAATAACGTTTCTGAGGCCAGCGTTGCCGTACGCCTCGGCCCGAAGACAGACCTTTCATTTGTGCTCAGAAAAGTCCAAACTCTCATTTTCTAATGGGCTTCTTTCCCATATGATCCGAAATTACGTCTCTGTCCAGAGGGCCCACGGTGTTATTTTTAATTTCGCTTTTTGTTTTTTTAAATGCCGAGGGATATGGCATCTATTTCCAGAGGTTGAGTCCATGTTTCCCAGAACACGGGAGAGCGGCCACCCTTTTACGTCTGACAGCGGCTCACAGCAGCTTACGTGAGGGGAAAGAAGTTATGAACTGAAAATGACAAATTGCTGATGAAATGTGTTCTGCTGGAACCCCTTGCTGGGTGTAAAAATGAAGATGGGTATTTGTGGCTCCTTTTTTGCTCGCCGTTATTGAAGATCAAAGGTTCCACATGTACGAATGCTCAGCTCCAGCGGCGTCGCACCCCCTGCCATCGCCAAACCCCTTTGATCTCCGCTGCAGCGAGAAAACGAAAATACTGCACGTTACTGTTTAAATCTTGACAGCGGCGCTAATAACGTTTCCCCGCTTCCCCTTGTCAGACTAGGACCTCGGGGCCGATCCGATGACCCTCTTGGCTTAAAGGTCGCTGACCCGCTGTTGCTCCGCCGACTGCACGTGCACCACAGCGGTCCGGTAGGCTGGGCCTCCAGGTTGGAGCTTTGAGCTCATCTCCTCAGAGAGGATCTTTTCCAGCTGTAGCCAATGAGGGCAGATATATTCCACTAAAATCATCCTCGTCGACGCAAAATACTGAAATATTTGGAAAATACGTAATATAATATGTGTATAGAAATTTTATATATGACTATAAATACTGATTGATTCATTCATATTCACTAACCACGTGTCCTGGTCAGCGGTCCAGAGTCTATCCCAGAATCACAGGGCAAAAGGTAGAGAAGGGTTGCATCCTGGACACCAGTCCATCCCAGTGTGAACATACATATTTATAAATATCTATAAATTTGTTTTTGTGTAAATCCGGAGGCGTTTTTCTTCCAATCAAATTTTTGATCTGCTACAATCGTTTTAACTTTTACTAATTTAAAACAGCAAAATCTTAACAGCATAACCATCAAAGGCAACAATTCATAAATGTCTTTTTGTTTATCGACATGTGATATCAGTTACCAAAACTTTTGGTTTTACCTCGACAGATGCACTTAAGTCATTAACATATTGCTTTTATTAGGTAAATAGAAGTATTTGTTGTGGTAAATTCTGGACATTTGCATGGTGTTTTGCCGGTCGCAAGTGATGTTGGGAGCAGTGATGCAGTAAGAGTCAAAGTGCTGGGCAGTTTGTTCTGGACGGTCTGTGCTGGACAATCACCGCTAGACAGTCAGTACTGAACAGTCAGTGCTGAGCATTCAGTGCTGAACAGTCAGTCCTGGACATTTAGTGCTGGACAGTCAGTGCTGGATGGTCAGTGCTGGACAGTCAGTGCTGGGCAGTCAATGTTGCACAGTCAGTGCTGGGTAGTCAGTCGTGGACATTTAGTGCTGGACAGTCAGTGCTGGGCAGTCAATGTTGCACAGTCAGTCCTGGACAGTCAGTGCTGGATGGTCAGTGCTGGACAGTCAGTGCTGGATAGTCAGTCCTGGAAAGTCAGTGCTGGACAGTCAGTGCTGGGCAGTCAGTGCTGCACAGTCAATGCTGGATATTCAGTCCTGGACATTTAGTGCTGGACAGTCAGTGCTGGGCAGTCAGTGCTGGGCAGTCAGTGTTGCACAGTCAGTGCTGGATAGTCCTCTCCAGCTGCCTCTTGTTTTTAAATTCACATTTAACAGGGAGAGCTGGAGCAGATAACATCTTCTGGCCGAACACGAAGCCTCGGAGATATCTGAGTCGTGACCCCAGATCTGCAACGGTTTGCTGCTCCAATGAGGGTTCTGTGCACCACAGGAGGGAGTATTCCCACCCCCCGCGTAGTGACCCGCTCGCAGTGAGAATGGGGTCGCGTGGAGGATGAACTGGTGGACATACCAGCGCGCAAGGCAGTGAAGACCATCCCCCGCAGACTGGTCTCCCTCACACTGGGCCCAGCAGAGCTGAGCAACTGGACCAACGGCCATCAGCACAGCGCCCCCTGCCATGCTCACCAGTACTACACCTGTAACTGTAAAAGTTGCAGGTTTATGTCCCAGGGATCCTTCTGAGTAAGGAGCTAGTGTGATTCCACTTAGTGCTGGGGTACGATCTGGCAAGAACAGCGCTGAGTCACTCCGCCTGCTGTGAGGATAAATAAGGAGGAGCACCTGAGATACCATGAGCTTCCAAAGTTACTGTTAAGTTATTGGCGCTTGCCTTGACATTTCCAATGGCGCCGTCCAATTTGGGTCCGACTTTGAACGGTGAAAGCAAACATCAGAGAGGGAGAACACGATACCCAGGAGACGTCCGTTCCCTTGACTACTACCTATAATTCTTTTAAATCCGTTCAATAAAAGATACAGCCTATCTATCACTGTCAGATACATTTTAAAGTTGGGATGTTGGTTCTGTTTTAAGGTTCAGCTGCCATGTTAATAATTAATTGCGTTTTTGAACAGGATCCTGAAGATTCTGATCACGACCAAATCATATGGTTCTTTGATGGCTTTTAAGGTGCGATACATTGAAGCTCTTTAAACTGAATATGCAAAAATGAAAAAGCATGTACATTAAAATCAGATAAATGGGTATAAATGGGTGAATCACTGCAAGTAGCTTAGTGTACAAACATAATATTGTAAGTCAAATAAATAAAAGGAATTAAACAAGCAGAGTTTACTTTAAAATAAATAGCTGTTGGTCCAGCTCTTCATGGTCCCGTTTGTGATTTATCTGTTCTGCGGAAGAAGTTCTGACAACGTATTTTAATACCACAACAAGTCATCCCTTGAGACTAAACATTTAGAACTTCGGCTCGTTGTGTGTTTTGGTTTGAAACTAATCTAGAGGCCCGGAATGTTCCCCCCAACCTGGGGTCCGCACACAAAAAACAGGTCCAGAGCTGCACACGAGCACAGTGCCTTCATCTAGGGGCAACAACGTTAAAGCAACATTACAGCAACGTTTGCATCTCATGGGAATTCAGCATCATGCATTGATCATATAATTCATATGTACATGACTTATTTCACATTTATTTATTTATCTGACGTTTTTGTCCAAGGTCACTTACTGTATTAGAGAGTCAGGTTTACTATGATTTACCCATTTATACAGCAGGTATTCATACTATATTAATTCAGGCTAAGCACCTCCATCAAGGGTACTACAGCAGGATTTGACCCCAGGACCTTCCAACCACAAGGCTTCATCTTAAATCACTGCGCCCCCTGCTGCCCTAAATGGTTGTTTTATTTGGTCCATGGTGAGCAGAGTGAATCCTCGTCAGGGAGTCATTCTTGAAACCCGAAAACAAATTAAAGATGTTCGTTTGTGTCCTTAATCAACCAAACAAATACGGATTGAATACCGAAACTGGCCCTGCCCCCACGTCTTTCGAGTTCAACGAAAACATTTTTAAAATAGTGAGATTTATTGGAGTTGCTCTCGTGTCCGGTTAGTGAGGATATTGGTATTTCACGGATCACTGTTAAGATGGGATTTAGTGAAAAGGTAGTTCCGCTGCCTTTCGCATTTTAACGGCTTAAATCAAAATGTTTAACAGCCGGAATAAAAACGTTTTAAAGTCGTTTATTTCAAATTTCACTGCTATTCCTTTTCCCATGTGCCTGTGAGCGCCTGTCATTTCTGGAACAGAAATAATACAAAAATCTCGCCAAGAGAAACAATTAACGAAAAGGAAAATCAATTTTGATGTTATCTTTAACTTTTTTTTTTAATTAACCAGACATCTCAGCGATTGAAAATATTTAAGTTTTGTATTCACTCGGAATTCCTTGGCGTGCGGAGCGGAATCAATCATGCCGGTGCTTAGATAAAATAGCAGATGACATTAATAATCTAAAAATATAAACATTACTTCATTCTTCTGCGGTGCAAGTAAATGGTGGGTTCATGGGGGCAGAGAGACTTGGGCCTTCAAATCGAGTGCCAGTAGAGCCATGGGCAACAGGTGGGCTTGTGGTCCAGTAGGGGCCCTGCCGCTGGACAGCTGAGGGTAATATTTCTGTAAAAATTCAAGTTAAAAAAAACATCTAAATTTTTTCAATGAAAATGCTCCGCTGTACAAAGACATGAGGCCGCTACGCAGTGTCATCATCATCAGGGATGTGTGATCCCGTTCCTGGAGGTCTGTGCAGTGTCTCATTAGAGCTCCACACATAATTAGCTGCGTTAACGGCTCTATTGCTTAACGGATGTAATTTAACCTTCTCCCTCATATCAGTACTGAGGCTTCAAATTATTTGAAGCTGAGCTGAAAAACCCATAAAGACAATGTGTTTCCCTTTGGACTAAACACCAGTGTCGTGGCGGGTGGTGAAGATGTTCCGAGGTATTCCTTTGTCACCTCCATTTCTGATATTTTCATATTCTTTTCATATTTTTTAAATGAAATGTCCATTTCGACTGTATTTTTTGCGAGGCAACACACTGGTAAAAACACTGTTGATAATTAGCCGGTGACTGAACCGCAGTGATTTCTGGTAATGGGTCCGAATGGTGACACACTTTTACTTGAGAGCCCCAGCAGGTACCGGGAGACAAATACATACATTTGGTGTGCTCTCAGGGCGAGAAACAGCAACTCCCAAATTATGAATCATGACATTATTGATTTGGCTTACAGATTCCTTCGAGTGAAATCACTTAGAGAGCTTCCAGTTTCGCACCTCACTCATTTATACCTTAACAAGTACATGACGTGAACGAGTCGGTGTGAAGACCTCGCTCTGTTCACAGTTACAGCTATTATTGCAGGATCACGCTGCAGTTGGGCATATTCATATTTTAATTATATTTTAATTAGCTCCACTCTATGCATAAATAATATGTACAGAGACTCTGGTTAATAACAGCTTCAGTTTTATTTATGAGTACCAATCAAACTCCCTTATGAACTCATATAAAAAGTAAGATGTAAGACTGGACCAGTTGTTTCTAGACAGAAAGAGACCATCATATTCAGAATGCTCGCTCCTCACCTTTGTGCTCCTTCCGCAATTGGAACACTGAACCAAGCTCCGCCCACACTGATTGACAACGTGCCAGAGGAGCAAATGTCACGTCCCCTGCGGCGGCCTTCCGCACCTATATGAGCTATTTTTAAGTCACTCCACTTCTGTCCTCCTCAGACAGTTACTTAAAAGAAGACATCCCGAACTCTTGGGTAAAACGCCGAAGCAGACAGACCACATGGTCCATACAAATGACTTCATCTCGGGCATAAACAGTGAACCTCAATCAAACTTTTGCATCCAGTTATTTATATTACTTGTCGACCTCAATTCGGCAAAAGCTACTGTCTGATTTTCCCAAAGCCATCTACTCTTTTTTTTTTTTGGAGGAGGGGTTGTCATGGTAACAGAGGCATTATATCCAAACATTGGATCGTTGGCTGTGCCTTTAAGGTACGTCATTTGTAAGCCATGACTCATCGCCGGTGTCAAAGAGGCAATCATTATTTATGAAGACTTGCTCCAACTGTGACTACACGTGACTGCTTGCCTTGTCACAGCTGATTCACAGTTGTCTCCGTTCAGTAATAACAACGTGAGAACAACGAGACCTAAACACGTCACCCCAAAATTCTGCATTCTTTGTTTCTTACTATGCGGCAGCAGGGGGATTCGTGGGCCAAGGCCCCCTCGGGCAAGTTCTGAAATGAGAGCTGCTGGGATGCAGGAGAGCAAGGAAAATAAGGACACTTTCAAATATTCTATATACAGCTTGAGAAAACATGTCGGTTGTGCTCGTGTGTGTGCGAACGCGTGGGAGTGTGTTATTGAGGCAAAGACAATGAGACCATTGTTGAAAACTACACCTCTCCTCTCTTAGCCTGGAGCATATATTGCGCGTGAGGAACTGATCCTTCCAGGGTCATTTGAGGACCTCGAGGTGTAGCTCCGAGATGGGAATATTGCACATAAATATTCAGCTATATAAAATGTTTCGCGTTCGGCAAGTTGCTTTTCAAAAAGATGGGACAGCTTATCATCTATCATCTCCGCTATGTCTCAGCACATAACGGATGTGGCCTTTTTTCCATGTCCTCCCTTCACAGCGAGAGGAGTTCATCACGGAGAGGAAGTGTAGCCAGACATCCGGCCTCGCCGTGCACACAAACATGGTAATTACGAACCAGTTTCCCCCAGAAGAGAGCGATTCCAGGACCCAGTTGCACCCAGTTACATTCATCCTTGCCAGAAAAGCAATCCCATCCCGCACTTCTGGTAGTGAAACGTTCTGGCGGGCAGCTGTCTCCCTTTTGAGTTTCGATCAAGTGCCCAACTGTTCAGTTTATTACCACTTCCCTCCGAATGGCTTGAATGATCCTGAGTGGCGTCCGCAGGTTGATCGATGACAGCTGTGCCACGACTGAGCAAACGAGATGTGATCCCAAATTCTGACGGCATGAACATGTTCAGCTCAAAGAGATGCAGTAGAAAAACAAGCGTTGTATGACAAAGGCAATTTTTTGAGACTTTTGTATCTGAACGGTGAATAACAGGCTGTCGGCTCCCACTTATGAGAAGTGCCCTAAGAGAACAAAAACTTCAGTTCAAAACGTGTCTTGGTGACACTGAGAATCATGCAAGGAGAGCAGAACACCCCCCACATGGGGTATTACTTCACCTACACAGTTATCAGATACCTGTTCCACTATGTAAGCATCTCTTAGAAATCCTGAGACTCTTTATTGTCAGCAGTAATAATGTAGGAAATTCCTACACAAACTTGGTGATAAAACACATAGAATCCTCTAGAAAGGCGATATCATTACAAATGACATTGTGTTGATTTGCTATTCATTTATTGCAAGCTATACTTTCTTCAGTAGTTTAAGAGAAGGAGCGTATGAGTATTACAAGTGATTGCAGTAATTACAATAATTGCTTAAGTAGTATAGTAATAAAAATAACATTGTATCATATTTTTTGTCTGAGAACATCACTTTGGAGAAAAGTGTCAGCTAAGTGAGTAACTGTAAATGTATTGTTGGGTTTATTATTATTATTATTATTATTATTATTATTATTATTATTAAATAATGCATTTAAAAGTAGCTTCTCATAGCTGTCTAGCATAAAGTATAATATGTGAATTACAACTTAAAAAGCATTACTCCAAAAGAATAAAAAATGCTAGATTTTAAAAAATATAACTGTAAAAGAACAAAATCAATTCAGATAATTAATATTAATCATAATTCAAATAATAATTAAGAATAATAATTCAACCAGTATTATTAACGCTTGTCCAGCGCAGGGTCGTGTTGATCACCCAAATGACTATTTTTTTCTCGACAGTCGAGGCCACAGTTTCCCACATGTTAAGCAAATCTGTTGTTTCTGTCGCAAGCTGATAATTATTTGACAATCTTTATGTTTTGCTCCCTCTCCACCAGGCTCTTTCTTCCCAGCTCTGAAGCCCTCTGAAATGGTCTTCAAGGTGATCTTCTGGCTTGGCTACTTCAACAGCTGCATCAACCCCATCATCTACCCGTGCTCCAGCAAGGAGTTCCAACGCGCCTTCACCCGCCTCCTCAGGTGCCAGTGTCACCGGCGCAAGAGAGCGCTGCGCAGGTTCTACGACCAACGGTGGCGCACGGCCATCAGGGGCTCGGGCCAGGATGGCTGCGGGGACTACAGGCCGGGCCTCTCCTTCCACGGCTCCTGTGGCAGCTCCCTCCTATGTGAGGAGAAGGGGAGGACCTTCAGCTTGAAGGGGTGGAGCCTGTTCCCCCCGCTGCAGAAGTCCTCCTTCCAGCTCAAGGAGAAAATGAACAGCCTCTCGAACCGGATCAAGAATGGGCCGACCAAGGGTGCCCCGCCGTCGTTGGGCCGCGTTGAGGTCGACACGGTTTCCATGGGAATTTACGCCGACTGTTCGAACCAGTGCAACTACCAGATGTATGATCTGACAGAATGCTACAGCCTTAAGGAGACTGACATTTAGATCCACTGAGGCTGCTAGATTACAATCAATCCGAGCCTTTTGTGAACAATAAAAAACTATCAAGACGTTGAGAGACGCCTGTATGAGTTGAGAGGAATATTTTGCCATGTCTAGATATTGCCACTTCTATCCAAGCACAAAACGGGCTAGAACCCGATTCTGAATTTTATGGAGCATTTTATTATTTTTATTGCTTTCATCCATGGTGGACATTTCATGTTTTTGACGGTGTTCCTGGTCACGGACACACAGAATTCGAGACAAGTCACGTGCTGACAGTTATTGCCTGATAAAGGTCAGCCACTGAACCCTTATTGACGCAGAGGGTCAAGGTCTTTGGTCGTCAGCTCTACTGGCCCTCAGGTATCTCCCAATGAGTGGTGCAGCACCTCCATATTTTGCCAAGCTCCGTTTTTATACTCTTTGTTTGTTTAAAAATTACATGGAAATGAGATCAGTGAGACCCATCAAAAACGTGAGCAAATGACAAGTTCAGATAGATGTGAATGTATTTAATTAAATTTAAGAGCCACAGTAGGAAATATGGTGCCTGAAAGCTTAAAGAAGCCATTTTTTGTCTATAAAGTCCAGACCTGAATTTGTGATCTGTGTCATTCATATTCAAATGAACATTTTTTGGTCAGCACTCTTTGACTGGAGTTCAGGGTAAAGCCAAAAATCATGGTATACATGACATTATCATAAATTACCCTGAAGACATAGAGGCCATTCTCATATTTAACTTAAACTAGAAGGCAATTAAAAAGCATCGAGTCAAATTCTGTTGTCAGAGTGGTTTGCTTAGGGTTCGAGAGGCTCTGGTGATGTGAACCCCCCCATGATCAATGGTTGTGCAAAAAATACACTGCATCCTCCCCATCAGCATTAGTTTCAGTGCTGAATACTTTGAATAAGACGACTTCTTGAAGTTAGCAGAGCAAGGCAAGACTTTCGTGTATTTTCAGTGTTCACCCGAGAGCACCTTACAGCCACACATTCTCAACAAACTTCAGAGAGGAAGTGTGTTCAAAGTGTGCCGCATCGTGCATCAAGTACCTACCTTCCGCCGACAGATGTCACTGGCATGTTTGTTATTATTTTTGTAATTCTGCTTAATCCAAAAATACACAGCTAATTTTCTCTCCACTTCCAGGAGATGCTCCCCATGCTTGCTATTGCTGTACCCGTTGCATGCTCCCAGAGCACCGTGCGTACACATGACATGGTACGCAGAGCCCGTCAGCTGTCGTGTTTTTATAAAACGTTCAAACAGGATACGTTGAGTGTTTGTGCCGAGTGATAAACAGGTTTTAGCCACAGCCGGTGGGGGTGGGTTGGTGTCCATCTGCCAAAAGGAAATCTCGGTGGATCAAGTATTAGAAACACAGCGTGCGAGACTGGCTTCGAACTTTGTTCCCAGGGGTCTGCTGTGCGAGTCGCTCTCGGCTTTATCTCGATGCAGTCCCTCGACTGCGGTCAGAGGGCCACAAGAGGAACAGTTTGTTTTTCACGGGGGGGGGTTCGGGGGGTGAGCTCTGGGAGTGGCAAACGGAGTTAAGGGTCCCGTAAGGTCGTGTAGAAATCGCAGGCGCCCAGAAGGACTCATTAGTTCATCTTTTGGGAGTATTCTGATCTCTGGGACGACACAGAACCCAATCCGTCAATTCCGCTTGCGAAAATTTGAGGCTGTCCTTCACCGCACGCCACCTCATCCCCCAGAGTAAAAAGAAAATATACCCCCAAGTGCCTTCACGTAGTGAACACAAAGCGGTGCGCCGCAAAATCCCTCAGGATGAGCGTGCTGATAAACAAAGAATCCTTGGACATGAACCTGTTTAGACCTGCAAGAACATTGGGTTTGTCAAAACAGAATCCTCACAAAACAGGTCTGGCACAGTCAAATATCCATCTGCTGGAAGGAATTCTGGGACACCCTATGGCCCGTAGCCATCTACATGGATGCTCGATGAGACGGGACACCTAGCGCACCCAGCGTACTGTTGGGTGAGGGAGGGGTGACGCAAGGCTACCTACACCCCAACTTACAAGCCTTGCGTAGCCGAGCCCAAGGAAAGAGCAAGAGCCACAGTTAATTACAGTGAGATGGTGTTTATCATCGAAATGATTCATAAGTGTTTACAGAAAGCGACCATGTGCAAAGATATTTGTATATTTACATTTTAAACCATTGACCTTTGACCATGTGTACAGTGACTGCCCTTTCGGGAAAGTGTATATACAAAGTTGTACTATGTCTGTAAATTTTCAGAAGTGCTGCTTTCACGTGTCATGCGTACAGAGACAGAGTGGGAGCTTGGCTACAGAAATGATGTGCCACTCATTCGGTGCTGGTGTTTCCACTTCATTCCAGGACTGCGAAAGGAATAAAAACGGAGAAAAACCTGAGATTTCGACGTACTTTTCCTTTTGTTGAACAGCTGCATGACTGTTTTCAAACCACATTTAAAATGACAGAAGTGTTACTGTTTTTAAGTGAGACTCACCCATAGATGATTCAACGTCGCTATTAATTATCGGATTATCACTACACTATTTTTTGTTAAGGAAAAAGTTAGTAATTTTAATATAAGGAAGACATCAAACAAACCATGTTCAGTCACTGGTTATTTCAATTACTTGTGCTTCTTTTTAACTGTTTTATTTCTCCCTCTCTTCCCATCACTCAGTTTTTCTCAGAAAGTAAACAGATACACGCACACACATGCACACACACACAAACCTGTCAGCAATGCAAATTTTAGGGAAAAAAAAATGTAGCTTTTGGGACCTCAATGAATCACATCAAAATTACCTTTCAAGAGTTGCTGTGAAGAGATTGCATCTCAAAGCAATTCCCTGATAATTGATTTAATTCGACATAAAAACTCCCCTGGTCCCTAAAATAAAAATTATGCTTTGAATTATTTGCATTGCTTTATTTGTTCTAGCATTGCTTCGCCTCCTTCTCCCGTACTTTTCATTGCTTCTCATTTGAGAAAACACTGGGTCCGGGGCAACTGGAAGACCAACACCCCTCATGTGGGTTGTATATAACCTGTCTCTCCAATGTCATTCCAGACAAAGAATTATTTTCTGACAAAAATGTAATTCTCTGAATGTGTTGTAAGTGGTAAAAACAGGCTATGGAGCAACATAAAGTGAAATTGCTACCATTGAGTGCAGTCTGTCCTGTTGACAAAGGGCTGCAAGACAGCATCTAATTCAAAAAACATAACAGGAGAAAAACATGTCAAAGGAATTTATTTATTGACACATTTTACAAATATAATGAAATGAATGAGAATCTAGAATATGAGAACAGAGAAAGAGCTGAAAGCAGAGTAGAAATCCTACTCTGCACTGCGGTAAGTGCCAGAGTATTCAGAGTATATGTTTTTAAGACAAAGATAAATTAGACACATTGCTGCAGAGCTTTTCTTTGCCACATTCATTTGCTCCAGTAATAAAAAAGTCATTTACCATACAGAGCGATGTTTACGGTCATTTTCAAGCCAAAGAAAACGGGATAAATCAACAATGGGAAACAAATAGGTGAGGAGCTGAAAGACAGATGTGATGACACGGACTTAATGGACTGCAGGACTCCACTGACAGCTCAGTGGCAGTTTTACTGAAATACGTCTTTTAAAATAATGAGGCAAGAATGTTAAGAGTCATCAAAGTTATATAGGCAGCTGGGCATCAACTGGAAACATGGAACTGGAGATGGACTTGGACCTTGACTCCTAGTTCTCAGGATGGTCTTGACCATCCCGCTTGGTGTAGGAGAGGTCAGCGCTGGGAGGAGAGCCTGGGAGGCATATCCTACAGCCCATGATCATGAAGAAGGCCCTTCGAAAAGACCTGTTAAAGAAACCGTACAGGAATGGATTGAGGGAGGAGTTTGCGTAGCCCAACCAGAGGAAGATGTCCCAGATCACCCCAGCAGTACAGTACTCAATGAAAGGGTCAATGATATTGGTCGTGAAGAAGGGCAACCAGAAGAGGAGAAAAGCGCCCATAATGAAGCCCAGCGTCTTGGCAGCCTTCCTTTCACGCCTCATGGAGTTCCTCTGCTTCTGCTTCTGTTTCCTTCCAGCATCGGTGCCTTGGCTGGTGGTCATCTGGCTCTCCATAGCGCTGATCTGCATGGCCTGACGCCTGGCCGCCTTATAGATCTTCCAGTAGGCCACCAGCATGGTGGCCATGGGCAGGTAGAAGGCCACCAGGGATGCCGTGACGGCGTAAACTCGGTTTACAAGGAAGGAGCAGGAGTCTTCAGGAGGAACCACCTCCATGTTGGCCTTGTGTAGCCCAAGCATTATGGGGCCAAAAGAAATGAGCATGGGCAGAACCCAGCAGGTCACAATGAGTAGTGCTACCCTAGTGCGAGACATTTTGAGAGCATATACCAGTGGATTGCACACTGCATAGTACCGGTCAAAGGCAATGCAGCTCAAGTGGAAAATGGAGGTGGTGCAGAGCATGACATCGAGACTGGAATGAACCTCACAAAAAACAGACCCAAAGTACCAACATCCCTCCACTGTTCGGACCATGCTGTAGGGCATAACGACAAGGCCCACCAGGAAGTCCGCCACGGCCAGGGACAGGACGAAGGAGTTGGTGGGCGACTGCAGCTGCTTGAAGTAGGCAATGGCCAGCACCACCAGGAAGTTGCCCACTACCGTGCTGACAATTCCAGCAGCGAGGAGGGCATACAGCACCACCCGGGAACCTGGGCTCCGCCAGGGGACACAGGGCTCCACGTCACCGTACAAGGAGGCGTTGGGGCCCTCAGAAGCAGCCCACCACTGTGAGGAGTTTGCCATAATTTTCACTGCAGCCTGTCAACAAAGAACTACAGTAAAACATTCATGACCAAAAGCCCGTCCTACATTTAAATGTCATATCATACAAGATATACGTAAATTTAATCTCCAAAAAAGTGAATTTATCGTATTTGGTACATAAAAGGGGTTTCTTAGTGCAACCGGATATTAGGTGTCTAGTTTTACGGTCATACTCTAACCACTAGGGTTAGGATATAAGGTTAGGGTTAACCAAGTAAATCTGAGCAACGCATAACTGTGTTTTGGGCCAGCACAATTCTTAAAATCCATCAAGGCAACAGATGATAAATTATGGGAGGCACATATGTGTTGATTAACCCAAAATCCATTTTTGCTGCTTTTTGCTGCAAGTCCAACTTGACTTTGCGTCCTTCACGGGCAAATCCATGGATCATGGATATTGGAGAAAAAACCCTGCTGGAGTCATTCGCCATCAAACCTGTGATGGATTGAAGCAGCTCAATGGATATAGAGCTAATCTGAGCCTGGATCAGGATGGATGGGGGAGGAGGAACAGACACAAGGCTGAGTTTATCCTACGGTAATCCTGACAAGTTGTACTGCAAGAGTGAAATGGAGAGAGAGAGAGAGAGAGAGAGACACACACACACACACACACACATATAAACTGAGGCTGCCACCTGGAAGGCTAATAAGAACCACGCATAATTACGCTTAATGGATTTAACGTCTAGTCCAGATGTGATCCTCGGGGCACCACGGCACTACCAGGTAAACCCCTCCAGGGCCCTTCTCTGGAGTTCCGCTTCCATTAGCACGGTTGTGGTCGTGCGATCCGCCATGCCACCCCAGTGATGCAGGCCAAATCGACGGCCTCAGAGACGAGATCAGCAGCATAAGGGCCTTCCTATTGGCATGTTTTAGAAAGGAAAGTTTACATACACAGAAGGGGGGAATGAAATAAATAAAGTGAACCAGCATATGGTCTCTCGGAGGATAGGCGCCTGGGGGCCACTGCTGGCCAACCAAGCAGGTAGCGGAGGGCTCCCATTAGCGGAAAGATGGCTCGACGCACCAGCGCATCGCTCCAGCCCACAATGTTGGCAGGAGGGAACAGCTGTCTCGGTGGGGGGGACCAATCAAAGTGGAGCCAAGAGGGAGGCGATATAAATAAATAAGTAACCCATATAAAAATAGAATTTTAATTAGCGCCGGTGGGATGCTAACTCTTGTTGTTGAGGCAGATTTTTTTGGGGGAGGTGTCACTGGGCGGGAGGGGGGTTCCCTTTGCTCTTGTCACTCAAATGCATCCAGGTGCAGGTGGACACTTGAGACAAGGCTGCTTTCCATGGTTTCTCTGATGCGCTCAACGTCACCCGAGAAGCTCCTCGAACCGGGGCCCAGCAGAACAGTCCTGCCAAATGCGGCCTAAGTGTTTGTCAAAAACTGCAAGCTTCACCTCATTTTACGGTGCTCTGTATGAGGAACTGTGCTTCAAATGACCGTTGTAGAAATTCCAGTCACTCGTTGAGGTGTCCTGGTGGGTTGGGAAGGACTTTGTCGTCTTTTTCTTCAAACGTCATTTGGATTTACCGTTATTATTCTTGCTGTTGTTGTTGACCTTTATTTATCGCGCACCTTTGATTTACACCATTAAACAACCAACTTCAGAGCAATTTACCCAGCAATTCCATTGAAAACCTTGACCAAGTGTAGTACAGCAGATCGGGATGGAACCTGGGACCATCAAAGTGCAAGGTGATATCAAACAAATACTACACTACCTACTACCCCCACTGGAAATGTAACTATAAACATATATTAGTTTCCAATAATTTAGATTGCACACATTACCCCAGACGGGCTCTAGAAGACCAAGAGAATTTGGAGTCGCCTTTAGACGTATTTCACATTGATCAGGTTGGACGTGTTTACGATAGAGACAAGCGCACCCTTCAGTTCTTTTCATCAGCAGATCTCAAGATGTCAAGACAGCTTGAGTAAATATCGTATTCATTTAACTTTTGAAATAAAGCAGGGAGAAAAGGCGCCGCACTCAACTAAATCATCTTTTATTGCTCATTTAAATCATATTTTATCGCTCTCTGAATGAGAGAGTGGTATGACAGCGATGGCCGAGGGCACTGAGAAAGCCCCCCCGCATCCAAAAGCCTTTTCTCTCTTGGGGGGGAAGGGTGTGACTGAAAGACAAGGACATCAGGTTGTGTGTGTCATGGGGGTCATGTCTTTTTTTCTTACGGTCAGTTTTCTAACCTCCAACCCCCACCTATCATCCTGAGATGAATCTCTAAATCACAATATTTAAATCATGTCCCTGTTTCAAAATAAAGAATATAAGATTATAATGTACATCACAGGATAATGTAACACATTATCAATCAGTCAATACTCATCTAAAAAGTCCCCCTCCAACATGTTTAAAGGGCAACATTACAATAGCTTAGAAAACATTCATTAAAAATACATAAATAATAACCACTGTTGGTTATAAAAGGAAATTCAATCAGCTCTTCTGTGTAGTATTTTATTTCTGTTTAATTACATTTTTTTATGTTTTTCAGATCACATTACTGTCTGAAGAGTGATTGTCTGCCTGTACCGCTTTAGAAATAAACTTGTTTCATTCCAAGGAGGTGGATTCCTAAAGATGTCTTTATTGCTCGTGTTGATATTTCACTTCAATGTTCATGGCTTTGAAGAACGACGGCTGCAGTCGGTTTCTTCTTTTTTTTCTTCCATCATTTCAGATAACATGAAATAAATAAATTAAATTAAAATCTAATTCTCCCTGCAAAAGTCCATCCACGGCAGCGAAAGCACATAACCTGAACGCAGTATGAACACGGTACGAGCATGGTACGAACACGGCCTGGGGTTACTAACCGCATCCTTTTCACGTTTCAGTTCCGGTCAAGGCATGGGATCCGGAGGAGGAAGTGGATTATAGTTGTGTGCACTTATAATGCACATATTCATCCGCACTCACACACATGCACATACACACACACCCTGACATGCGTAGAATACATTTCATATATAAACAAATTATTAACTTCTATTATTAGCTCATATTACAGTAAAAGTGTGCAGAGCTGCCCTTCACACTCCTCACCATTGTCTTCCCATATTTTGTGTAAAAGCACACTCTCCCTCTAAAGTGCTGAGTACCGCGGTATTTCTCCCGGGGCCGTATACAAATGAAGGGTCGCTTCCTCTGAGCGTTGAGCTCGGGTCAAAGCCGCACCTTCCGCTCCTCGACTCGCCGCCGCTCTTTATTAAACTCTGAATATTAATGCTGCGCTCCGTCTGCGCGTCCGAGTTCGCTTAGTGCATCAGAACTTTCTGCCACGGAGCTGCTGGGGTTGTGTTGCCCCCCCATCCCCCACTCCTAAACCCACTCGGAAAACAGGTTCAAGTCCCTTTCACTGACTGACGCAGATAATTTACAAATGACCTTAATTGTGTGGGGAAGCTGCCATTTCCATAATGTAATAAACCCTCCTAGTATTACTGCATGTGGATTTACCCTCCATCCCAGTGTCCCCATTTCCATCCTGGAATCCCCATCCTCATTCCAGTGTCCTCACCTGTATCCCAGTGTCCTCATCTCCATCGTACTGTCCTCAACCCCATCGCAATATTCCCATCTCCATCCTAGTGTCTTTAATTCCATCCCACTGTCCCCATGTCTATCCCAATGTCCCATCTGCATTCCAGTGTCCTTGCCTGTATCCCAGTGTTCCAGTCCTCATCTTGGTGTCCCCATCTGCATCCCGGTGACCCATCTCAATCCCAGTATCCTCACCTGTATCCCAGTGTCACCATCTCCATCACACTGCCCTCAACCCCATCCCAACATCCCCATCTCCATCCTAATGTCCTTAATTCTATCCTAGTGTCCCCATCTCCTTCCCAATGTCCTCACCTGCATCTCACTATCCGCAACTCCATCCCACTGTCTTTATCTCCCTCCCAAAGTCTTCAAATGTGTCCCAATGTTCCCATCTCCATCATACTGTCCTCATCCCCATTCCAATATCCCCATCTCCATTGTTGTGTCCTTACGTGTATCCCTGTGTCCCCACCTCCACCCCAGTGTTTCTCCTGTATCCCGATGTCCACACATGCACCTCAGGATCCCCACCTGCATCTCACTGTCTACATGTCCATCCAATTATCCCAATGCCACCACTAGTATCCCACCATCTTTATCTCCATCTTAAAGTCCTCAAATGCTTTCCAGTGTCGTCATCTCCATCCCACCCCCCCCCCCCCCAATCGACTGTCCACATCCGAGCCACACTGGACACAAACCCAACAGTGAGAAAGAGTCCGTACTCACGGGCTAGCAGAAAGCATCCCCCCAGCACTCAGGACTCATGTTGGAGCTGCATAGCCCCTCGGTGTCGGCACAGCGACTGAGGAGCGCGAGACGGATGCGCGCGTGGCTAATGACTGTTCAAAACAGGCTCCTCCATCAGCCCGGGGAGGGCTTTGTGATGCTAATGGAGGGGCTCTCCTCACAGTCCGCCCTCCGCCGCACCCCTCAGGCCGTCTCGCTGCGGGACGATACCCTCTTGTACTCATATGAAGAATCTACTGCTTCCACGATCAGTATGTTACTTGTTCATCTATCATGCTACAGTTCATTTCAGGTATGACTGAATAGTTCGGTTTACACTCTAGAACCAGAGATTGTAACCTGGGCTTCATGAACCTCGGGGGGCTCTACAGATGGGCTTCAGGGGGTCCTTGAAGTGCACGCCTGCTAAGAAAATAACATTGTGCAACTAAATAGCAGTTAATAACTGAAATGTACCTATGCCAGGATTATTTATGACATATCACTATCTACGTGAACTTTATCCATTGTCAGTGCGGTAAAAGGACTTTTGCATTTTTTCTGTATTTATTTATGGGCATCTCGCATCAAATTCTAAAAGGAGTTCATGGCCTAGATGGTCAAGAACCTGTGCCTTATAAAATGACGCAATATTGGCATTATTATACCATAAGATTATATATCATATATTAAGTATGTGAAACCTATAGGGAAAGACATTTTTTTTTATAAAATATTAAAATAAATGTATGAAATTAATAAATGATTGATTTACATACTTGATTCTATTTTTTTGGTTTAATCAAGGCAACTTGGGGTTC